>NC_091093.1:29722500-30052500 GCF_024713975.1 Paralichthys olivaceus
AGACAATCTACTTCCTGTTTACACCACATGACCAGCGTAGCTGAATGGTCATGTGACGTGTGTCTTCGGGTGTGGACGTGAGGACTTGACTGGCTGGATGCTCATGACTGTGTTTTAAGGAGAATACATGTCCCCCATGCCGAACCACGCGCTGCCGCAGCATCAGGCCTGTGTCCAATCACAACCCCCGGCACCAGAGCCCCGCCTCATCTGAAGCAACGCTGAAGTGAGTTGTAGCTTCACAGCAAAGAGCGTGGAGGTCGGAGACGATCGACTGTTGTACCTTTACACAAGTAGTGCGTTGTTAAGTCTGCGTGTTTTCGCCGCTCGGGAGCAGACGCCTCGTCTCTGAAGTTGGATCGTTTCCCTGGAGGCGAGGGATGAACCCGGACCGAACCCTTTTATCACCATTCACAGTTAACTCATTATGACATCGTTTCTGTGTTAATGTTTATTTATTCTGTCCGTAACCGTCAGCGCCAACATTCTTCCACTTACTTCCTTTACGTTGGCACTGTTGTTAAGCAACATGTCCACTAGAGGGCAGCACAGAGTCGAGAGTTTCTGATAAGCGGCTGTGAGAATGTTCTTCTTCTCTCAGGTGAAGTAACATCCGATCGATCCCGTTGGTTTTTTTTTACCAACTCACAAAGTCGCCTCAAAAAGTTCCACCATCCATGAAATTCCTCTCTCGTGTCCTGGTTGTCTCAACTGTTGGCTGCGCTGACGTCTCGTGTTTCTGGTGGTTCTGATCCATTTCGTCTGTTTCCATTGTATTCGTCAGCTTTCAGCACAAATACGTACAAATGTATGTTAACGTTGAACATGAGTGAGCTTCAGAACGTGAGAATGATCGTAACTGGAAAATGTTTAAAATCAGAAGGTGACCTCTGACCTGAATGTTTTATTGATGACTGGAACTCCTGACGAGTCGTTTCACACTTCGAGCGCTTGATGCTGAGGTTGAGGTTGACGGAGGAGAAGCAGTGACGTATGTCGGGGGGGTTTACTGGTCATGCTGAGGAAGAATCAGGCCGTAAAATCAAATGTCACTGGAGGAAGTTTGAAAGTCATTTAAAAATGATATCGTCCGACGTGCGGACTGCAGCTGCTTCCTCTTCTGTTTCTTCTTCTATGGTTTAATGTGTCTCTACTTCCTGTGATTGGTCACAAAGTCCAAACCGTCCAACAAAGTGCTTTCATTCTGCAAACCAACAGAACCGTGGTTCAGTTTGATCCAGACCCAGATCGACTGTTCTGGTCTGAGGAACCTCTCACATCAGAAAGTGTGTGTGTGTGTGTGTGTGTGTGTGTGTGTGTGTGTGTGTGTGTGTAGTGTAACAGATTAATGACACAGCTGTTTGTGTACGTGTGATTATTCTCCACAATCACTGATCATTGTGATGCTGTGTGACCTGTTGCCATGGCGACAGGTGGCGGACTGTAATTAGTCGTAAAGAAAGAGGAAGAAAAAAAAAAAAAAAAGAATGAATAAAAGTTAAAAGGGAAAGAAAAACAGCAGCTGCTCCTCAGTTTGTGAATATTTCAGATATTCAGAATTATTCAGCCGGAACATTTGATGATTTGAAACACACAAACGTGAACTTTTCATCTCTTCCTAAAAAAATATAGAGAAGTCAGAGGAATTTGGGGCCTTTTCCTTCAGGGCACTTCCAGGTTTGGAGCCGGTGCCTCAACGGGAACAAGTTCTTTGAATATTTTGCCTGCTGCTGCTTCTCTATGTGAAAGAGAAAGTTGACGTGGTTGAGGTATCTGGTCCCGCTGCCTCCTGGGCGCCAGCTTTTTTGAGATTTGCCGTGGACGCTCAACCAGGAGGAGACCCTGGGGTGGACCTAGAACTCACCGGAGGGACTAAATATCCCACCAGGCCTGGGAATGACTCAGGATCAACCAGGGGGAGCTGGAGAGTGTTGCTAGGGAGAGGGACGTCTGGGACACCCCACTTGGCGGGTCACCCACACAACCTGAGTCTGGATAAGCAGAAGACGATGGACGGATGGAAATAACCATTTAAAACCAAACGAACCTTTTAATTCCTGAACTGTCTGTGAACGTTAACTGTGTCAGACAGATTCATAATAACTTGAATTAACCACTAATCACTGCTGACTCTACTCACTGCTTAATTCTCCTCCTCCTCTCCCTCCATCGTCTCCCTCCCTCTGTCCTCTCTCTGCTAATGGTTTCCCCATTAACCCCACCTGATGGCAGTGTGGGTAATTACGGATGTATTTACTGCCCGTGGCCTCGCTGGGAAGTAAATCCAGCATTAGACCAGGCAGAGGGAGACATTAACCAGATTTAACCACACTCCCTCTTTAATTGAGACTGTGGCCTGAAGGTTGACGTCCTGTACGGTGTCGCCTGAAGACGTCCCTGCTGCTGCTGTATCAGCTCCACCTCCCTCCGCTGCTGCTGCTGCTGTCGTGCAATCGGAAGCTTTAAGAATAAAATTGAGGGTGTAGGTGGAGCGGACCACGATTCACGCCTCAGCTCCATCTCGTTTCTTTGAATCACGACTGCTCAGCTCCCAGATTTAACAACTTTACCAACGTGTGTGTGTGTGTGTGTGTGTGTGAGATGCTGGTTGATCATGTAGAGAATGTGGAGTCATCACAAAGTGAACAACAGGAAGCTGATGAATCTGCTTCTTCATCCTCGTTCGTGTTTGTAATAATAACAAAGTGCTTTACAATAAAAACACGATTCAAGTAATAAAATCTAAATCATACAAAGTGACAAGATAAACTAATTTAAATCCTTTCAGAATTGTCACCTTTGCTTATTTAAATATTTTTATATATTAATATATATTAATAATTTGTATTGTGTGTGTTACTCCTCGTTGTGTCACCGGTGGTTGAGCTGAGGTCTGAAGGTCTCTGCAGGAATGCTTGAGATCAGATGTTCAGTGTTTGGTGTGGGAGTTCCCGTCCTGCTTCTGGTGTGATGAGGTGAAAAATAAACACCATGTCATTGATGCCTCCCTCCAGAAGGGAAAACGCAACTTCTCTTTAGTCTGGCTTGATATAAAATACATGTACAGACGTGTGCATGTGTGAAAGTCAAACTCTGGGCGGACTCTGTGGTCAGTTCTCCGGACTTCTCCGCGGGTGACGCCTGAAAATGGCCTGTGATGCAGTAAACCGGTGTCAAACTCGCTTTACCGCAGCTTTTACAGCTCAGTTCAGGTTCGGTTTTGATTTGTCGCAGGAGCTTTATTGTCATTTATTGAGTCGTGAGCTTGAGTCGAAAGTGTTGTGATGTTTAAGATGTCGCAGAGACTGAGACTTCTCCTTCGTTCGTCTGAGTTCTCCCGAGTTTTATCACCAACATATAAATGAAGCAAATATTGTTTTTCCTGCAAAAATAAAACCTGAAAATCAGGAACTTCTTTGGTCTGTTGCAGCAGTGACTGAAAGTTTAAAGTGGATTTTAAATAATGTCTTCAGTAATTAAAAGAGTTGACTGGTCGTGTTTTTAGACTGATGTTGTTTCTCTGAATGATCTGCATTACATTTTAACGGTGGGTCGAAGTTCTTCTTGCTTCTCTGTTTTACTTTAGTTTTCTTTCAAGCCGCTGTCTCGCTCTGGAACTCCGGAGGATGTTCGCACTATTGGATCCCGACTTTCTCTGAAGTTTGACTTGAAACTCGGCGCTTCTCACCAAAAGTTTCATCTTCATCTGTGTCTTCAACGTATGTGGCTCCTTTTTTCTACCCTGAGATATTTGTGTTATATTTGTTTACGTCATCAACACGCCCGCTCGCAGTCGATCCTGCGGTGTATCTCCTGCCGCTCACGTCGGCTCATTCAGGCATTATTTAACTTTTTACTGGGGGAACGGCCGGAGAAACTCCAGAGGAAGTCCTGAGCCTCTCACTTGTGTTCTTGCGTACAGCCCCTCCGGTGAATATCCGGAGATCCTCCTGAGTTCGTGTCTGAAAGCAGCTTTAGTGAAGTATAACTGCAGCTCTGTGAATCCAGCAGCAGCAACTCTGGATGGATGGAAACTAGAACCTGACTGATGTGGCTTTTTTAGCGGCTGATGCCAGTAAAAATATTAAGGAGTCAAATATTCAGATTTTCGGATTTCACATGTAAACAATGGAATGTTTGTATTTGAATGAAAACACGGAGGCTCCTGATGGAAGACGTGTTCTCTTGTTGATTTACGCTCCGTGTCTCCGCAGGACGAGTCTTTTATATTAATGTCATTGTTTTAATGGGGGGGGGGGCTGTATAATCCAGTGCTGAGTGGTTGAGGAGGGGGGGTTCATCTCTAATGGCCTGTGTCCGACCCGCTGCTTCTCCACATGCTCCCACATTAAGAAGGCTCCAGTTTGGGGGGGGGGTCAGCCCTGTGGGGAGGGTGAGGAGCGGACTCCTGCAGGGCCGTATGAATGGAGGATGAGGGAGGGGAGGTGCTGGGGGTGGGGTGTCGGCTCCGTCTCTCTTCTGTCTCCGTCGTCGGCCTCTTCATATTCAGATCGGCTGCTGACGTGAGGCCGTCGCTCTCAGGAGGATTTTACTTCACTGCAGATTCGCCTCGAGTTCATGACGTCGCTCTGACGTTTCTGTGCCGACGCTTCGCTCCAGGTAAGACGCGGACACCGAGCCGCGGTTCAGCTGCAACTTCCTGTCAATCTTCTCGTTTCATCGATGACGCTGCGACAGAGGTGATGACATCACTGTAGTTGGTTTGAACTTTTCTGGGCTGTTGAGAAGCCGGTGCAGAGTTTGTGAAATAGATTGAGTCATTGACCATCGTCAGTCAACGGGTTTGTCTTCCTGTTTTTGTTTCTCCGTGTTTGTGACGTGGATTCGGTGTCAGTGACGCGTGGAGGTCAGTGATGATGTCACTGATGATGTCACTGCGGTCCCAGTTTGTTTTGGTTTCAGATGAAATTCTCAGAGTCACATGAGACGTGAAACAACAGGTTCAACATCTGCAGGAGTGAGATTCATCCAGGTGTTTCTAATAAACTGAACTCTTCATCTATATTAATGATGGTTTATAACATTTATATGTGAATAGTTCATGATAGTAATACTTCCTGTTGAGGGTTAAAGTTTAAATCGCTCTGTGTCGTGCTTCAGAGCTGCTGTGAGTTCTCCTCTGAAACCCGGGAGACAACTCGTCATCCGTCCTGTCGGCTCCCGTCAGTCCGACTGGAGCCGAACTTTGCTCCCACAATGCATCTGACTGACAGCTCCTCTCGTGAACGTCCAGCCTGACAGCTGATGACGGATCAGCTGGAGACGATCGCGGCGCTCGTTTGCTTGGTTTCCTCACTCGAGGAGTCGTGAGGGTGAAGCTGTGACGCGTTGTGTGTTTCCTGCGTGTCGAGCAGCTGCTTCGTGATCAGCATCTGGAGTTTTAAGTTCTGAGGTGAAGAGTTTGGACTCCTGGTCGGCTGATCCCAAACTTTTCAGCCCCGACCCCAAAATAACGAGGCCTCATCACGGGACGTCCTCTGTCTCTTCATGAAGCGAAGGATTTTACATTCGTTTACATACGTACGACCATGAAATCGAAAAATCTAAATATGGACGTCTGACCACGCCTGACGTCTCCACGAGTCCGGAGTTTTGAAAACCCTGAGGTTGTGTTTTAACGGAAATTGTAAAGGATGATGGAGACGCCCGCGCTCTCTACCTGATTTTTTTGGGTTATGTTTTGTTAAAATGCCACAAATGACTTCCTTCACACCAACGCAGCATCATCGCATCACGATCTGATCTGTGGAATAAAAGCTTTTCCGCATCTGAGTCGTCTGAGTGTCTCACGACTGCAGCGCCTCGTTATCAGAATGTGACAAATCTAATTAAAGGCACCAGAATATTGACTGTGATGGATCGTCTCCCTGCAGCGGGTTTCACAGCCCGAAACACGGACATGAATCTGAAAACTGTTTTCGGACATGACCCGCGGATAAAGTCCAGAGAAGTGGGTCCGTACTCGATCCACAGTTTGTGTTTAACACAACGCAGCCGGAGGTTTTCTGCACTGACAACATGTTGTAGTTCATCAGTAGAACCTGGTTAAAGTCGCTCAGGTGATCTGGGTTTTAATGTTCAGTTTATTTTTCCTCAGCCTGAATGTTTGTGTGTTTGTTTGTGTGTTTGTTTGTTTGTTTGTTTGTTTGTTTGTTTGTGTGTTTGTTTGTCAGCAGTTTGAACAGATTTCCTGTGAACTTGGTGAAGAGAAGAACTCGTTAACTTCATTAAACCCATCCAGGATTTTCTTTTTTAATATTGTGAAATAGAAACTTATTTTTAAATGTTCACAGATTTCTCAGATAATAAATCGTCATGAAAGAAATCAGACACATTTAGAGGACGGATATTTACGAGTGTGTTCAGTTCATGATAACACATCACGTCTCTCGCCCACCAAGACCTTAGTTAGTCCACAGAGAGTCATTGCACAGCGTCACGTGTACGACACATGTTTTGACTTGTGTGGGGGGGGGGGGGGTGAAATTCCGAGCTCTGGTTTAATGGAACGTGGCAAAAATAAAATGTTTTTCTTTTTGATGTATGTGTAGAAAACGTAGGATCGACTGGACAGATAGTGTCAACCCCCCCCCCTACCCCCACCCCCAACTCCTTCACACCTATCGGATGTTAGACTGGGGGAGGGGTGTGTGTGTGTGTGTGAGGGGGGGGGGCAATGATGCAACATTCACGCCCACCTCTCACACACACACACACACACTTGAATGGACTTTGACATGAACCCTGTTTACGCTGCTTCACTTGTTTTTACCGTCGACGTGTTGAATATCTACGAGATCAATGATTTACAGCAAATCTGAGTCTCAGCTTTAAAAAAAACCTGTTTCTCATTGAGGAAAACAAACGGAAACAAGCGGAGGAATCGATGAGTGTGTTGTGGAAATTGAAACATTTCATCCTGGATGAGATTTAGTCTAAACCGAGCGGGACGTGTGTGTAAACGTCGAATTAACCTGAGCAACATCTCTCTCTCTCTGCCTCGTGCAGCAGTGGGTGGTGGGTGCTGCTGGGGGCCACGCTGGCTGTGTGGTGGTGGTGGTGGTGGTGTGTGCTGCAGTGGTGGAGGTGCTGCTGGGATATCTGGGAGCGGGGGGGGGGGGGGGGGGGGTGTAATGAGGCGTGGAGCGACGCTGTGATAACCTCATTATTCTCAACCACTCGCTCCAAAACGCTCTGCAGCTCCACCGGTTACTGAAGCAGCAGCGGAGTGCGAGTCGATGGGTTAATCGTGCATTCAGATATCAGAGTGTGTGTGTGTGTGTGTGTGTGTGTGTGTTAGTGTGTTTGTGTTCATTCAGATTTCGTGTTTTCTCAGCTGAACCAGCTCCTGGTGTTTTTCTGTTTTCATTCAGATTTTACTCATATTTATTTTAGTGTTTAAACATTTGTGTAAAAATCTCGAACATGGCTTCATATTGAAGTCGTCTACGTCAAACAACAGAAGAAGAAGTGAAGTTAAAGCTTTTAACCCCCCCCACCCCCCCACCCCCACCCCCACCCCCACATCTCCAACCGAAGCTCGACTCCCTCCCAAAGTCCCTGAACTCATCTGGAAATCTTTCTTATCTCAGCTCCTCCTCCTCACTTCGCACCAGCAGCAGCGTCTTCGACTCTTTCAGCCGCTCTTGAGAATTCAGCTGTTCAAAATCCAAACTCATCCCGGTAGCTGCGCTCGGCGCCCGCGGCTGCGCCCGCGACGTGCCGAGAATACTCCAGCAGCGTCTCACCGCTCGGCCGTTCGTCCAGGTCAGAGTCTGACGCCACTCCACTGAGAAGCGACGGATGCAGATGATTTATTTCCTCCAGGGCGGCAGCACGTGTTGAGAGGAGAGAGAGAGCGTTGTCTGACTGTGAAGACGCTCTCTGTGGTTGATGAGATGGAACGCTGTCCAGAAAAGAGTGCGGACATTTTCTGTAGTTAGTGTTTGTCATGATCACCTCGGGCAGGGACCCCCCCACCCCCCCCCCCCCCCACCCCCTCCACCAGCTTTAATGGCCTCTGTTGTTTCTCACATCAAGTCGTCACTGAGCAGTTAACTGACCAACAACAGACCAGGACCCCCCACCACAGACACACACACACACACAGGCAGCAGTTTGATAATGCCTGTTAATATGCTTTATGCTAAGCTAAGCTACAGGTACGACAAACCAAACTTTACAGACTCAAGCAGATGAAACTGTTCGGAGCTGATTCTCGGATCTGGATTTTTCGTTAAAGTAAATTTTTTGTGACGAAGACGTTGAGTCGTGTGGTTTTATCTGCAGTTAGTTTTTTTTTACCATCTGAAAACTGGCGCCCCCTTTATATATTATAAAAACATTTCTTTTTTATTCTTGTACCGCTTCACGTTGTGCGCCCGTGATGACGTCATCACGTTGTGGAGAAAAACGTAGTAACGACGCAGACGAGCAGAGGATTTCAGTTCAAACTGGAAGTTTCCATCATTGATTTCTATTCAAAGTCTCAAACGTTTTTCCTGCCGATTCGTTTCATTTGTCGTCTCACATGTTGATTCGTGTATATTATCTTTTTCAGACGGGGTTTCCTGTCAGACCTCCACTTTCTCCCACACTTGGAGTTTCCATCTGTGAATCTGGTGAGGAGCGAGTGTTATTTCTTATTTCTCTCCTGCTCGGTGGCGGTGTTTGTGTGTGTCTGTGTGTCTGTGTGTGTGTGTGTGTGTGTGTGTGTGTGTGTGTCGATGCATGTGAAGTGTAAAATCCGTCGTGTGGAGACAATAACAGGTTTCAGTGTCTGTCTGAGTCTCGGAGACATGAAGGAATCAGAGAGACGTGGCTGATGTGCGGAGGCGTCCGACTCTCTAAAGCGTTATTCTGTCCCTTTGTTGTCGGTTCCTCTGAGTTCATGTTGATGTGAGCGTCAGTGTGGAACTCCTGAAAAACATGACAGAGGTCGACTGTGGTTGTTTAAGGTCGTTTTTCTTCTCTGCTCTTTTCTCACCCTCTTTAATCTGAAGCTGGAAAATAAGAAGAACGAGTCACAAGAAAAATAATATATCTGAAAAATAATATATCTGAAAACAGCTTGTGTGTGTGTGTGTGTGTGTGTGTGTGTGTGTGTGTGTGTGTGTGTGTGTGTGTGTGTGTGTGTGTGTGTGTGTGTGAGAGAGACACCTCTGATTGATGTGATCTGCTTGCGGCTTCGAATGACCTGTACGATTTTTAATGAGCTTTTAAAAAGCGCACACACATGCAGGTGACCTGTCGCGGCCACAGGGCGCTCACCCACAATGCCTCGCTCTCCCGCACCTAATCCCCTGGCCTCTGACCCCTCCATTGTGCCACGCCCTCCGCTGATTGGACGGAGAGCAGCGCTCAGCGGTCATGTGATGAGCTGATGAGGTCGTCTGGAGGCTTTGTGTTTAATGAGCTCGTGTTCCCGGCACAGCGACGGTTCTCTGACCTGAGAGGTCGAAGGTGAAGAGGTGGAACTCGCGTCAGTCGTTTATCAGTTCACTCTTCTACAACGTTCTGTCACTTCTTATGGTTCGTCAGAGTTTTTTTTATAAACTGTCTACGATGCTGAGTGAAGTGAGCAAACTTTGTGTTCATCCTGCCTGGTTTATCTGCACTGAGGATTTTATACTCAGTGTTTTCACCATTAAATGACACTGAATTTTCACGTGTGTGTGTGTGTTTAAGTGTGTTTAAGTGTGTGTGTGTGAGTGTGTGTATCTACAAGTTTGAATGATTTACATGCTCTGCACCGACCTCCCATAGTGCTTTGCTATCACGCACTCTCAGAGGGTGAGAGCGATGACGCCCTCCGTGAAGCATCTTCTATATCGGTTGTGACAACGTGTGATTCTTACAGTGAAAAGCTTTTAATAATTGATGTGTGACACACACACACACACACACACACACACACACACACACACACAGAGAAAATCTAAATAGTCGCAATAAAGCAAATTTTACTCGATTTGAAAATAAGTTTGTTTTTTAAGAACAATTGTTGTGTGGCGACGCTCACAGAGTTTTACAGATATGAACAGTTTGAAATATTCGAAGCAATCGACCTTTATTCATGCAGATAAATAAACAACAGCTGTTTACTCTTAATACACTGTCCTCGAGCTGTGTGTGTGTGTGTGTGTGTGTGTGTGTGTGTGTGTGTGTGTGTGTGTGTGTGTGTGTGTGTGTGTGTGTGTGTGTGTGGGGGCAGTCAGAGCACAGAAACATGAAGAGCTCTTGTGTGCGAGTGTATCTGTCGATTGTCGTATTATTTATACAGTCGTGTGGGAGGAAGCTCGGAGGGAGAGCGAGCACATGTTTACACACAGAGAGAGAGAGAGAGGGGGAGTATGATCCAGCTCATACAGTGTGTGAGTGTGTGAGTGTGGACACTGTGTGTTCATCACACCTGTGTCCAACCTCTGGTCACATCTGGAATATGAATGTGAAGACGTCACGTCAGGTTCAAGTGTTCAAGCTGATAAAAGTTGTTTCTATGGAACAAATAAAAAAAATCCAGATTCTAAAGTGAATTACACGATGAGTCCGTGTGCAGCACAACACGTATGACCGCGTGGGCGTGTTCCGAATGAGGCGCTCCGTCCACGCGTGTGTCTTCGTCTTAAAGATGAGACTTTTACTGGATGAAGTTTTTAAGGTTTTTTCATTTTATTTTAATTACAAACAAGATAAGTTCAGTAACAGGGTCGTCACCGACACAGACGCTAACTTTACATTTATTTTCTGTATCATGACACAGAACGCGATAGTATGCACCTTAGTGTGTATCAGGGTGTGTCCATGAACGCCAGCTCAGCGGGTTTGACCTCGTTGATCATTTACAGGCAGCAAACGTCTCACGGTCACTTTGTCTCAGGAGGAGACGTCTGAGACATGTGACGTTCAAATACACTCTGTAAATCGCAGCTCGGTGTTTCTGTTTAAAAACGTCTCATTCAGATGTTCTCACGCTGGAATAACGATAACATGTGGATATTGTGGTTCGCACTTCAACAGTCGAGCTGCGGACACTTCACTTTCAGGAGGGGGGGGGGGTGCAGCAGGTGCGAGGGGGACAGCAGACCGTCCGGGAGCTTTTGTCTTTTCACCTTCCTCCGCTCTCGTGGTGTTTATGTGTCGCCCTCCTGCAGTGTCAACCAGTAAACGTGACCTTTGACCCCATAACAAGGAGCGAAGTGTCGATGTCAAGCTGTGAAGTCGTCTGGAGGCGTCACCTGATCTCTTGTCGCAGAGCGGCGAGCAGAGAGGGGCGATAAATAAAAGATCAGGAAGTGATGTCGACCTCTGATGGTTACAGTCTGGTTTTATCTCAGAGGAAGAGGAGGAGGAGGAGGAAGAATCTCTGCAGAGCAACAACGTCTACGTCTCTTTCTTCCAGATCTAAAAAAATATAAACCATCATATTTGGAACATTGATGATTTTTACATCAGAAAGTCAAGGCCTGCGTCTTCAGCCTCGTCACATAAACCTCCTGATAACGTCGTTTTAACATGAAATCTGCAGAAACGAGGATGAGACGTTGAGATATCTGTGTGTCCTGGAGTAACCTCTCTGAACTACTTTACAGCAGCTGATTACAGACGTTCTTGGCGTCGCCCGTGTTTAGTGTCGAGTTTCCCCCGAGGCTGCGGCTTCAGGTAGAGCACGACTCGTTTCCGGGGAGGGGAGATAAGAGCAGCGGAGACGCAGCAGCTCCCAGAGTCCCTGTGGACCCACTCCACTGATCTTTAACGAAGCATCCATCAGCAGAGCTTCATCAGCTCAGACGTGCAGCGACTGGTTCAAACACTGTGCAATCACTGTGCTGTTCGCTCCCCCACAATGCATCTGTTATATGTGCAACTTCCAGCCTCCAGGCTCCGACATGAGTTCACAGGATGTCCAGGTGGGACACGTCTGAGCTGGAAATCTTCAAGTTCAACTTCAGATTCATGCTCAGGTCGTAAATTAAACGCATGAACGTCATAATCTGCTTGTTAAGCATCGAACTAAGAACAGGAAGAGAAATGAGACGAGTCTCAGGAGAAAATGTTCATGAGCCTCGAACAGACACAGACGGGGAGAAGCTGCAGAGTTTTTGTTTTGGGGAAAACAAAGAAAATCTGATGTTTTCCGAGAAACCGGCTGGAAAAGTCCCTGAAAACATCCAAAACAAAAAACACTTTAGTTTGCACATAAAGAACGTTTCAGGAAAATGAGCCGACTTTGGTTCACGTTTCTCTGCAGCTTCAAATTCTGGACTGAACAGATTTAATGAAACTTTTAGATTTAATGAAACTTGAATCAGTGGCGTCACGTGTTCGTCAGGATCGGAGGAAACACGTCTGTGCAGAATTTAATCTTCTTCATCTCTCACCCTCCTCCTCTTTCTCCACTTGAATTCCACAGCTTTAAAAAAAAAAAACCCAACAAAGCTCCTCTCTTTTATTCCTGACAATATGTAAGGTGACACCGCTTCTTTCTCCCTCTTCTTTCTGCTCTCTCCTCCCGCCTGTCCCCCGGGGGGGGGGGAAGAGGAGAGGGGGATGAAATCAGAGCCGTTCCCTCGGAGGTGGAGGAGATTTATGGAGTGTTTGTGCACAGGGAGGAGGAAGAGGAGGAGGAGGAGGAGGAGCAACAGAGGTCGAAGAATCAGGACAGAAGTTTCTAGAGGGAGAAAAGGTGTTGATGTTGGGAGGGAAAGAGCTCTGAATGAGGAGGAGGAGGAGGAGGAGGAGGAAGAGGAGGAGGAAGAGTGTTTTCTGTGTGCAGCTGAACTTGGACTTGTTACCACATGTTCAGGAAAGAAAATATCCAGGTGGGACGATAGGACAAAGGTCACTCCCACTTCCTCCTGAGCCACTTTACTACATGAGTGAGTTTGTCTCTGCGGGCGTGATTGTGTTACTGTGTGTGTGTGTGTGTGTGTGTGTGTGTGTGTGTGTGTGTGTGTGCACGTCCTGAGTCGTCCTCTGTTGTGATGTTGCAGATTAAATCCACCTCTGCTCCACTTTCAGCTTCTCCTCTCGTCTGTTGATTCATCAGATCCCTCGTTTCGTCCCTCGTGCGTCTGCAGACTTTTGTTTATTTATCACGGGCGTCTTTACACCTGCTTCCTTCATCGTGCCGACGGAGACACGACGCGATGTCGAACAATCAGACGCGATGTTAAACTTCCCGTCCTGTGGTTTCAGTCCACTGAGATTCAGTTCAAATCAAACTTTTCCGTCTCTGAGACTCAAAACATCTCCTCAAAGAAGCGAAGCGAAATATCAGGAGTCAGTCTCATCACGTCTCAACCTTTTCTTCATGTCATCAAATAAATTAATTCAAACCAAACTCATCAGAAACATTTATAATGTCCCGTCTGCTAACATGGAGGAGGCAGGATTATGACTTATTCTGCTGCCAGCCACCAGGGGGCAACCGAGACACTTTGACTTACCACGGTTCCCCTTCTAAATGACGTCCTCACCACCAGGGGGCACCAGATTTTTTTGCTTCCTTTTTGAAGGAGGTGGAGACGCGTCGTCCGTCTTTATTTATAGTTTTTCTGAGAAGACAAATGTAAACACATGTTGTTCTTTTCACGTGGAAGCAAAAAACAGCTGAAACTAATGAAACCAGTCACATCACATCCTCCCAAAGTCCAGGTCAGGAGAAAAATAAGGTGCTTTTAAAAACTGCAAACGATTCAGAGGAGAAAGATGAAAACAATCAGCATCGTGTTCACTCTGGTTTTTCATAAGCCTCTTAAATTTTATATTCCACAAAGAACCAGGAAGATTAATGTCGTCCATCAATGATCCTCTTTAGATAAAAGGGAGGTGACGCTGCAGACACATGTCAGCATCAGTCACACACACACACACACACACACACACACACACACACACACACACACAGCTAACTTTAGGAAGAGTTGTGTTGTAAAAGGAGGAAGAGATCTGTGAGCGAGAGACACAGCAACAGACAGGGAGAGAGAGAGAGAGAGCAGCGTATCATTGTGGATTCCTGTCGGAGTCGGCCGAGCTGCAGGGAAATGAAATGAAAAGGTCGTCCTCGGTCACAGAGCCACTAATCCACCTCACTCCCATAAATCACACAGAAATACACTCGACCTCACGGAGCCGCCGACACCGGAGCAGATTAAGTCGAGCACGACTCCGTGACCCAAAGGAACCGAATTAAAATCCGAGCAGGGGAACGTCCCGTAGATATTTATCACAGGAGCTCCGTCAGAGCCGCTCACGTCAGAGAGGAAGTTAGCGACGCTGAACGACTTCAAACTTTTATTTGATCCGTTACTTTTGGTTTCACATCGTGATTCAGGGACTCAACGTCCGTCCCGTCGTCATCACCTACGTGGGCGTCGTCTACCTATACTTGACTCTGATTGGTTTGTAGACGGCGTCTGACGTGTCGTCAGTTGGGGGTGGGTAATCTCTCCGTTTGAACGGAGGAGATGAATGAAGTGCTTCATGTGGTTGCTGTGGTAACATCGCAGCACTCCTCGTCCACACCAGTCGGGGAAAACGTTCGTCCGAGGAAGCTTTGACACCTGACGCTTTACTGAACTCTGAAGGTCCGAACCTAAAAAAGGAGAACGAGCCGTTACGTGAAGTTCTGAACGAACACATCGCTGCGTCATGAAAACACCGAGGTGTAAAGACGAGCGCGTCGACCCGGGAGTCATGCAGCCGAGGAAATACTTCGACATTGTTAACAGGCGTGGAACAAACAACTTTAAAAAACATACAGACAGAAACTGGACGCAGCCGGAGCTGAACGACAGACAGGGAGGATCAGATTACTGCACGGTAATCAGATCACTGCATCGTAAACACAGTGTGTGACGCTGAACATGTTTGAAGGTTACAACAAATCTACGTCCTCCATGACAAACATACCTGCGGAAATCACTGAGCGAGCGAGCGTGTGTGTGTGTGTGTGTGTGTGTCAGGTCAGCAGATGGAGTGAGTGCAGTAGATTACTCATCTCCTCTCTTATCTCGTCCTCTGATGCAGGAAGCGTCTGCTGATTATTCTCCTCATCAGGACGCTCCCTCTGTGATTAGCTCGGTGCTAAAAAGCCCTCGAGTTCTAGCGGGGACGCGACCGTCGAACCGAAGAGCTGCTTTCGACTCTTAATCTCATTATCATACCGCGTGGTTCCCTGAGTGCAGACACGCCCGAGACACGACCCAGGAAACGATCGGTTTATTTTTATTTTTTTAGTATCAGGAGTTAATGCACTGAGATAAAACCACTTCGCTGCGTCAGTGACACAGCAAGATAAGGTCACTAAGGCCCAGACGATAAAACCCATGTGAAAATAATTAAATAAAGATGGACGACGAGTCTCCACTTCCTCCAGAAATAAGGTTAAAATCTCGGACTTAAACAAACGCTGCCATCTTGTGGGGATTATGTCATTTGCAGGCGGTGCCGTCGTGACTGTGGACTTCTCGTCACCTGCCGAGACCTGTTTGAACAACGGTTAGTCCCTGAAGAGCAATGAATCCTGGGAAGGGTTCATCTGTTGGCGCCTTCGCTCTTCAGGGGTTGAAAGGACGCATCTGAAGGAGCCCTCGAAATGGGACGGTCAAGTCTCGCCGCTGTGATCGGTCTTCAAATGTAGCCTCTGGATTAAGAGACATCTTGTTTTGTGACGTGACTCAGACCGGGCGAGACGTCTCGAATGTTTCTACACGAAGACGAGTCAGAGTTCAACCTCGGGAACTTTGAGTCGTTTGTCGCTGGGCGGACAAACGAAGACTTTGAGGCTCAGTAAACAAGTCGGAGTAAAACTCTTTCAGAGGAACCGTCCCGGGCTGAGTCTCTGTGGTCACCGTGTTATCCTTTAATTCACAGCCATTACGCCGAGTTATCCGTTGCGCCTCCGCCCTGCTCTCGGCTCTGATTAGACGAGCGAGGAGGCAGCAAGGCGCCGCAGTCCTCCGGCGCCTCCTCCTAAACATCGACGGCCGAGCCTTCTGTTTTTTACGGCTGCGATTAGAGGAGCGTAAGCGTTTTGTGCAGAATCAACAGAAGCTGCGAGTGAAAGAGGTTTTTTTAGTGTCACTGTCCCTCATTTTTATTTCCTCGCTGTTTTACACTGAAAGGCCAACCCCCCCCCCCACCCCATTAACCGATGCTTTTCTTTTCCCCTCTGTTCGTCTCTTTGCTTCTCCTCAGCTGCCATGTTTCTTCTCTTCCCTGTTTTTGTTTCTTTTCTCTCCTGTCCTCAACCCATTTCCTTCCTTATCTTCCTCTTCCTCTCACTTATCTTCCTCCTCCCTCTGCTCGCTCACCCCATCTCTCCCCTCTTTTCTTCCCTCTCAGCACCTTTCATTGCTCTTAACGACGTACAGCGAACACATCAGCCTCACTAATTAACTCATAAATCATCTCCTCCGAGCTCAGACGTCTGTTGGGTTCAGATTGTAGTGTTTTTAATAATGAACCGTGTGCGTTTGTCGTAAATGAAAATGTTTCTGATTCATACAGAGTCACTGATGAAATCCTGCAGAACATTAAAATTAAAATAAATTATAAAACCCGTCAGTCATTTTGACAGTAACTTACTCTGGATCCATGAATGTGATTTAAAAATCAGTCGGTGAAAAACAATTTCCAACTTTAAAGCGTCTCCTCTGCTGTAACTCTACAATTTCAAAAGGTTCAGTAAAGTTTAAATTTTAAGTTAAACTAACAACAGTTAAAATATCAAAGACACATTTTTTTTATCGCCACAGTTTGAACATGAATCGTTTTCATCTGCGGCTGCTGAAGAACCAGAGTTAATATAAAATCACTTCCTGCTCCTTCAGTATTAAACCTTCACTGTGATTCTGATTGTTTTCATTATTATCAAACTTGTATTAAAGACACGGGAACAATTCTCTGAGGGACTCGTACGATGGCAAGTCAAACTAAAAGCTGATGACAGGGAAGTTATTATTATTTTTTTTTAAAAATGTTCCCCTGCCGGGAAAAAGTCTGAGCTGACGCAGGTTGTTTTAATGCAGTGATGGGTCACGTGACAGGAACCTGACGAATCAGTGAAGAACACATCGTGAACAAAAGACTCAATCAGCAAGAGGGAAAGCGTCGCGGTGAGGATGTCGCCTTAAAGTCCACGTGTGTTGATAGTGAAAGAGAAGAGGGTCCGATGTCCACATTTGTTTCTGTGGTCAGTGTTGTCTCCTGAAGGTCAGCAGGAGGTCACGCTCCTCAGAGGAAACTCGTGTCCAAGCTGCGTCTTCTGTGTTCCTGCGTCCGGCTGATTCAGCTGCTGACGGCGATAAAGTCCCGACAGAGACGTGTGGAGCAGGAGCTCCGTGCAGGGGGAGGGATCTACGCTCATACTGGACGGAAACGTCAGCGTGGACACGATGCTCGTCTTTATTTCACTTTCTCCTGCTGCCGTCTCACCGTCTGTCCTTCAGCTCTCTCTCTCTCCTCTTAAGCTGATTTTATTTGACGCCGTCCTGTCACAAAACTTTGTTTTGAAAAGTCTGATATAAATAAAGTTTGTTATTATCAACTTAATGTAATTTTATTTAAACAAGCTGAAGGTCTGTTCCTCTCTCTCTCTCTCTCCTCAGGTGATGCAGCGACCTGACGAGCGACCGAGTCCCACCTGAACTTCTCCCCCTCCCTCCCCTCCCCCTCCCTCCCCCTCTCCCCCGACCCTCCGAGCCGCAGCGCCGCCGCCCCACCATGAACCTGCTGTGTCGCGGACGCCTGAAGCTGCTGGTGGCGTCTCTCACGGCCGTGGTCCTGCTCACCTGGCTCTACCTGCTGGCTGGAAACCTGGAGAGTGAGTGTGAGCGCTGATGATGATGATGATGATGATGATGATGATGATGATGATGATTCAGCGTTTCCTACCACATGTTGGTCATGATTCAGTTCAGTGTGCAGACCTCAGTGTGTCTGACAGTGATTTATAATAAAAGAGCGGAGCTGAGGTTTGGGTCAGTCGCAGGAATCCAACCGACCAGAACAGAAAACATCAATTATCAGGAGTTTTTATGAGACTCAGCTCAACGTCTCTTCAATCTGAAAATTAAATTCACATTTTAAACACATGGAGACAATTTTCTCTTCGGTCTGATTTTTTCATTCTGGAACGTCGGAGCCTGTGAGGCTTCGTCTGCGGCCAAAACATCTGAGGTCAGGTCAGAGGATTCAGTCTCGCTGACGCTGTGATACACACACACACACACACACACTTTGGCTGAACTGATTTGTGATATATATTTTTACTTAAACCTGAAACGGACATGAAAACATAAAGTCAGCTTCAATTAATGTGATGATTGGAAAATGTTTTCATGCTCTGAAGAAAACATCAGTGTCCTCAAACTGTCCATCGCTGCAGCTCTCCCGTCCTGCTCCGACTGGTCAGGTAGTTCTTTATGGATTCTGATGAAGTTATTTACACAAAAAGATCAAGGTCGTTTCATCTGAACTTATTTAAAGAACAAAGACTTTAACATCAAGTGTCGACCTCAAAGTTTTCGAAGAATTCTGGATTTTTAACTTTGCAGAACTTTTACACATACGAAAAAAGGAAATAAGACGCTGAGGAGAGAAACGACATCATGTCTCCTTTACATTTTATTCCTCACTGACCTCTGACCTTTCCTCGAGTTACACAAAGATGAAAACCTGATATTCACCATGAGAAAGATTCTGGTTTATCTGAGATGAAAAATATTAATTTCACAGAAATGATATTTGTCTTCATGAACTGACTGAAATCGTTGTCTTCTCCTCTTTTCTTTTCTCTTCTGTGGATTCTTGATGAAAAATGTTCCGCCAACGAGCCACATTGACCAATAATTATACGTCTTTTCATCCAGAGGTTTCACGTCATCTGAGTAAAGCTCAGTCAGAAGCTGCGGCTCCATTCCTGCTCTGGACGTTTCTCAACAGAAACGTACCTCTTTTCAAAACTCTCGACGTCTCTCCTCATCCTCCCGTCGACTTCACTTCATTGTTCGTCGTGTGAGGGCGTCGTCACGATCATGGTTACGTGTTTCTATCTAAGATTTAAACACCAGCATTAAAACAACAGTCTTCTGCAGTGAGTCAGGGGCCACCAGCAGGGGGCGTCTGTTTTCAGACATGTATATCGGTTTCTGATGAGACGAACATCCTCCCTCTCTGATTGGCTGCTGCTCCGTCCTCAGTGGAACCTAAAGGAAGTCGTTAGTGTTCCTGACGCGTCATTAACTTCACTGTGTAGCAACCAGTCCAAGTGTGGCTTCACATAAAGAGGACATGTTTCATATTTAACCACACACACACACACACAGCTCCGTGATCGACACCCCTCCCCCCCATGTGTCATGGGCAAACACGCCACCGCCTGAGTTCAGCTCGTGTGTGCGTCAAACTCAACCTGCGAGTTTTTTTTAATGAATCATCAGTGAACAGGTCGTAAAGATCTCGGCTCACGATTTGAAGAAGCTCATAAAGACTGATGGACTGGAACGTAACCTGTTGTCAGGCTCCTGTGGGAAGTTAAACCGCCGTCGCGCGTCAGTGACTCTGAGATAAATCACCGGTGAACCCGACAGGAAGTGACATCAGACGACTGGCGGGTCATTAAACAAGAAATGTATGATTTGACGGTGAACGTGATCCTCAGATGTTAAACTGGATCATTTTCTTACTCCTGGTCACACCTGACGAAAGCCGGGCCACTTTTCTTTACCCATAATCCCATGAAAACACACACACACACGCACGCACGCACGCACGCACGCACGCACACACACACACACACACACACACACACACACACACACACACACACACACACACACACACACACACACACACACGCGGTGTGTATCAGCTTCAGCTCTGTGTGCTGATGGAGTTTGTTTCTTTGCTTCAGAAATAAACCCCAGATCAGATTCTAGTTTCTCTCCAGTGTCGTCTGACACCTTCTCTCCGTCTCTGCTGCGTCTCGTCTTCAGAATGTTTTTCTACACTATTTCTACACAACACGACACGACACAACACGACACAACACAACACGACACACAGGTATTCAAAGTACATTTCTGTTCTTGTCCAGAAAACAATCGATCGACTCTGATTTGATATATGACTCAACAGTATAACACTTAAATAATCGTCTTCATTAGTATAACTCTCGAGATAATATTTAAGTTTGTATAATCCTATAAAATAAAAATATAACAATTTTATATTTAAAATATTTTATTTCCTGCATAGATAAAAGAAACTGTGAACACAGAACCGTGATTCAAACTAGAGAAATGTTTAAACATTGAGAACAATTAACTCAACATGTTGAATTTAAAAACATTCTTGTTGCAGTCGTCTTTTTTTTTTTTTTTTTCTTCACTTCACCCCAGACGAGGGTGTGAACATTCCCAGCATGCCTCACTCCTCAGCTGTGGGCCAGCTGCTGCTCTGCTGGGGGAGAGAGGGAGAGAGAGAGAGAGAGAGAGAGAGAGAAGGAAAAGAGGGAAGGGCCCTCCCAAAAAGAAAGATGGAGAGAGTTAGAAAAGAAAGAAAGAGGATAAGATGAAGAGAAAGACAACGGATTGATCCACATTAGGTCCCGTCAGTAAGAGGAGACAATCTACTTCCTGTTTACATCACATGACCGGTGTACGTGAACCGTCACGTGACGTGTTTTCAGGTGCGTTGGGCTCCTGAGGTCAGATCAACAGGTGAATTATTCACTTTAAAAAAGTCACCGGTAAAATGTCGACATGTGTTCAATGACTTCAAACTGAAGCTTCTGCGAGTTCTCTGACATCATGACCCCGCCTCCGTCCCCTCCTCAGATGGTCGCTCCCTCCTCCTCGCTCCCTGTCTGGCCGACACGCCGGCGGCTCAGGTCCTGGAGCGAGCCGTCCTGGAGTCCCGGGTCCGAGAGGTGGAAGAGGAGAACCGACAGATCCGGCTGCAGCTCAGCCAGTCGCAGGGCGCCGCCGCCCAGCAGCCGGACGGAAACTACGGTAACCAGCAGTGGGGGGCGTCGGCGGACACGGGACCCGAGGACGGGGACAACACAGCGGAGGAGAAGAGCAACCACACAGAGTGTCCCCGGTCGCCCACCGTCCAGAAGTGCGAGGTCAGGAAACACGACGCAGCACAGGCGTCAGACTGCTCATACACATGTGATGATGTAATCAGTTCAGATGATGAGTTTTCAACTGTCGCCACGTGACGTAATATCGCACGTGTGTGAGAAGTTCAGTATTAAAACTACACGTTTTTGGGAAGTTTGTATAAAATCTGTCAAATGGCGACATTTGAAGTTTCATCTTCATCCCTCTGTGTCCGCAGCTGATCCACGTGGCGTGCGTTTGTGCCGGTCACAACGCCAGCAGAGACGTGGTCACGCTGGTCAAGTCCGTCCTCTTTCACCGGTGAGTGTGTTCGTCCGCAGCGTTTTTTTAAATTTCGCTCCGTCTGTCGATCAGCTTTTTCTTTTTCATTTGTGAAACTTTGAAAATCCGACAGGCAGCAGAAAATATCGAGAGGTTTTCGCCTGTAAATCGTCAGGAGTGTGTTTTTGTGCCCTGGTTACGAGCGATGTCATATTTTCAGTGCTCAGGATTTATTTGCGGAGGAGATTTCAGGGTCTAGTTGTTGTTTTCTGGATTTTCTGTCGACCTAAATCAGCTCCGCTCACGTGGTTTTGTTCCTTTTAAAGATTTAAATATCACTTTAGTGCCGTTTTCCTATATTTGACCTCCGCTGCAGCTGCTTCGAGGATCAGATTTGTCGCGTTAGAAACATGTTTCAGGCTTTTTCATGGGATTTTAAAATACAGAACATGTTGTCAGTAAACAACGACTCTTTCTTCTCCACGTCTTTTTCTTTCTGTTTCTCAGGAGAAATCCGCTTCACTTTCATTTCATCACAGACACAGTTGCCAATCGTATCCTGAGTTCTCTCTTCCAGTCCTGGATGGTCCCGTCTGTGCAAGTCAGCTTCTACGACGCAGACGAACTCAAGGTGACAGAGGACCACACACACACACACACTCACACACACACACACACACACACACTCACTGCTGCTCTGTGCGGAGATAAATGTGTTCATATATCTGCCCCCCCCCCCACCCAGAGTCAGAGAAATCAGGATTCTAAACCAGGAGGTCGGCGCTCGACGGTTGTTGAAGCTGCCTCGGGGTCGTCTGATTCCATTTCGGTGGTCGAACGTCTCTTACAACACGTTTACCTCGTGAATGTGAAATCTCAGGAACACCTCGAGGGAATTCTTTCAGATTCAGCCCATATATTCACTCAGACTCACGGGTTGAGTGATTCGGTTTTGGTGGCCAAAGCTCAAAGGTCAAGGTCACATCACAAGGTTTTTGGCCTCCTGAATGTGACTTGCTCCGGAGCGCGGAGGCTTTCAACCGCGGCGCGGTATTTCTAGTACCTGAGCAATATCGGCCATCAAGCCACTGAACATATAGGTAACTCGTCTTGAACGTAACTCCCCGATGAAGGTCATGATGTGGACGGTTGTCCTCAGCGATGAAAGCTCACTGACATTATCAGGATTCCTGCTCTGGGGACTTTGGATATTGATATTCAGCCACATAGAAATCTAGTCATTAGTTTTGGACCGTGCACCTCGTTATGGACAAACATTTCTGGTTTAGACATAACAACCTGGCGCCGGTGCTGCGGGGGAAGGTGAGCAGGCACCAGAATGAAGGACAACACGTCATCCACAGCAGATTTTAATGAGTCTGACCTGAGGTGGTTCACACGTGAAGACAGAACGATGCAGTTACTTTGTGACTCACAAACACTTCATCGTCTCATTCACTTTATCCAAATCTCCTTTTCTGTTTTTCCCTCTGGATTCAGACGAAAAGTCTCCGGCTTAATTCGAACTCGTTCATGTGTTGGTGCCTCAGAGAGATGAACTGATGAAGAGGAGTGGGCCGAGGTGAAAGAAAAAACCAAACCACAGAAAACAGTCCAGCGCAGACAGAGTCATTAAAATATGAACAGACAGATTAAATAGACGTGTGATCACAAAATAAAGTGAAATCAAACTAAATACATTTTTCTAATGTCTCTGAACCTCGATATTGTTTTTATACGATACATGCACGAGTCAAGTATTCACGTTTTCTCCTTTTTAATCACTGTTACAATAATGTTGTAGAGAGACACTAAATAAAGTCGGATTCTGAGTCGTAGGAGAAAGTCTTCAAGACGTTTTCAGAACGAGAGGTGCCTTCTTTTTGTAGATGTGTAATTCAGAGGAACAAAGTTTTAAAAGCTTTTTAATCGATGACAGTTAAAGCTGGACAATCAGCACAAAGGCAGTTTCAAGGTTTTCACCTGACGACAACAACAGACGAGCTGGTGAAACACTTTCCCCCCAAAGTCAAGAGACACTCCAGCACAAAAACACTAAACTGTGTCTGCGAACGTAAATCTGATGAATGTGCTCTCACAGGGAACGCCATGAATGCAAGAGTGCGAGTGTGTGTGTGTGTGTGTGTGTGTGTGTGTGTCTCAGACCTGCGTCTCCATCCCTCACATCATCACATTCTCCGCCCTCACAGTGTTTGTGCTGAACAATGAGTCCTTTGTGTTGTCGGATGCTTCGACCTGCACTCGCTCTCTTCAGTTTCCATGAAGTCACATTAAAGCAGAGAAGCGGCTCCGGCTCTAAGACGATTATATTTGCAGATGATGCACTTACGCAGATCCACTTACTCTGAATCGAGAGAATTAATTAAAAGACATTATTTGCGGATTCGGAAAAATAAAAATCCAGAATCTGCTGAATGTTGTGTGAGCCGTGTTAAACCCTGCACATATATAATGAACCACGCAGCCTCGGCCATGATAAATATGTTATTATGTATAATGGGAAATAACCAGCTGAAGATTTACAGTGAACGTGAACTGACACACGTTTTCCTCTCGTTTCAGTCCGAGGTGTCGTGGATACCCAACAAACACTACTCAGGTATTTACGGCTTGATGAAGCTGACGCTAACCAAAGCTTTACCCTCCGACCTGTCAAAGGTCATCGTCCTGGACACGGACATCACCTTCGCCACCGACATCGCCGAGCTCTGGGGCATTTTCAGGAAGTTTACAGGTGAGAGTTTTATTTAAAACTAGAACGTGGAACAACCTCGCTCGTGATTTTCATTTTAATAGTAGAAATATGTGAGAGAGTGTTGTGATAATCGATAAATGGTTTCACACACGAACGAACCGGATTCCTCCTCAAAGGTTTAAAAACTCAAGCAGCTTCTTTGTCGGTTCTTGTCTCACTGTCAAGAAGCTTTTAAAGGACCTGCAGGATGTTGTTGCTATAGCTACGTGTTGCCAACACTGTTATATCCTGTATATGACTTCATTTTCAAGTTTTGGGAGGAGGTCAGCATTGATGTTTATTGTCGGTTGTGGTGGAGGGACGACAAGACAACCGGGTCTAACGTGCTTCTGAAGGATCCTGAAGCTGGAGGAAAACCTGCGATTTAAAACCGAGCCGTTGAGTGACCTTGACTGATGAACAACTAATACTGAATGACAATAAAAAATGAAAATCCAACAGACTGAATTAATTTTTGATCTTGGTTTTGATTATGTTGACGTATGTGTTTCTTGGCAGATAAACAGGTGATCGGTCTGGTGGAGAACCAGAGCGACTGGTACCTGGGGAACCTGTGGAAGAACCACAAACCCTGGCCTGCACTGGGCCGAGGCTTCAACACAGGTGACTGCTCAGATCCTGAGGCTGGAAAACACGTCAGACACGAACTCACACAGAAACACTGAAGTTCTGATTACTGGGGAAGTGTGGGATGTTGCGTCCTGCGGCATCATCACAGCGTTTGGGTTTGTCAGCAGTTTCCCTGTGGTTCTCCTGCAGGCGTCATCCTCCTGTACTTGGAGCGGCTGCGGAGAATCGGTTGGGAGCAGATGTGGCGTCTGACGGCGGAGAGAGAGCTGATGAGCATGCTCAGCACGTCGCTCGCCGATCAGGTCAGAGACACGTCCGACCGCCGAGGACAGGAAACACACGTTTACTCTAGTGTGTGTGTGTTTGATTCAACGTGTTGATGAGGATTTCACTTCATCAGTCAATGTTTTAACGTTCAGTACAAACCAGTTTGGAAATATAGATTCAGAACGCACACAGAACCAGAACCGACACATATAGAACCACAACTAGTCCACATACAGAACCAGTCCACATACAGAATCAGTCCACATACAGAACCGGTCCACATACAGAACCAGTCCACATACAGAACTAGTCCACACACAGAACCAGTCCACATACAGAACTAGTCCACACACAGAACCAGTCCACATACAGAACCAGTCCACACACAGAACCAGTCCACACACAGAACCAGTCCACACACAGAACCAGTCCACACACAGAACCAGTCCACATACAGAACCAGTCCACACACAGAACCAGTCCACACACAGAACTAGTCCACATACAGAACTGGTCCACACACAGAACTAGTCCACATACAGAACCAGTCCACATACAGAACCAGTCCACATACAGAACCGGTCCACATACAGAACCAGTCCACATACAGAACTAGTCCACACACAGAACCGGTCCACATACAGAACCAGTCCACATAAAGACCTATAGTCCACACACAGAACCAGTCCACATACAGAACCAGTCCACACACAGAACCAGTCCACATACAGAACCAGTCCACACACAGAACCAGTCCACACACAGAACTAGTCCACATACAGAACCGGTCCACATACAGAACTGGTCCACACACAGAACCAGTCCACATACAGAACCAGTCCACACACAGAACCAGTCCACACACAGAACTAGTCCACATACAGAACTGGTCCACACACAGAACTAGTCCACATACAGAACCAGTCCACATACAGAACCGGTCCACATACAGAACCAGTCCACATACAGAACCAGTCCACATACAGAACTAGTCCACACACAGAACCAGTCCACACACAGAACCAGTCCACATACAGAACCAGTCCACATACAGAACTAGTCCACACACAGAACCAGTCCACATACAGAACCAGTCCACACACAGAACCAGTCCACATACAGAACCAGTCCACATACAGAACTAGTCCACACACAGAACCAGTCCACATACAGAACCAGTCCACACACAGAACCAGTCCACACACAGAACTAGTCCACACACAGAACCCAGTAGAACCAGCAGAGCAGCTGTTAACTGTGTCAGTTCCGTCTTCTGTGTTCAGGACATCTTCAACGCCTTCATCAAGCAGAACCCGGTGCTGGTCCACCAGCTGCCCTGCTTCTGGAACGTCCAGCTGTCTGATCACACTCGCTCCGAGCAGTGTTACACCGAGGTGTCCGACCTCAAGGTACCACACACACACACACACACACACACACACACACAGACACACACACACAGACACACACACACACACACACACACACACACATCTGAAGCGGTTGCGAGTACATTTGTAAAAGTAACTGAAGTAAATGTCCTCAGTGTCCTGTGTGTCCTCTGCTCTCAGGTGATCCACTGGAACTCTCCGAAGAAGCTCCGCGTGAAGAACAAACACGTGGAGTTTTTCAGGAACCTTTATCTGACCTTCCTGGAGTACGACGGAAACCTGCTGAGGCGAGAGCTGTTCGGCTGCCCGAGTCAGGCCGGTCCGCAGAGCGTCCAGGTTAGTAGTTACAGAGAGGCCGGTTGACACTGAGCTGCTCTAATGCTGAACTCAGGCTGTAACATTACAGGAAGTCCCTTCGCCTTGTCACTGCACAACGGGAGTGTGGTTGCTATGGTAACGCAATGCTTGGCGTTGTCAGATCCCGACGACAATCCAAATATAATGTAATTGGTTTAAACGGCTGACGGAGATTTGTCCAAAGAAGAAGAAAGAGACAGTTCAGTTCACTTCAGATTGACTTGGAAAGTGGTTCATCAGAGCTCTGAGCTTCTTCCTGTCTCCTCAGCTGCAGACGGCTCTGGAGGAGCTGGACGAGGACGATCAGTGCTACGACTTCCGGCGAGAGCGTCTCACCGTTCACCGCGTGCACCTCTACTTCCTGCAGTACGAGTACACGCCTGCGGAGGACGACACTGACATCACGCTGGTGGCTCAGCTCTCCATGGACAGGTAACCCGACCACACGTCACCTGTTTCAAACGTTAAGCCCCTTAAATTCTTATTTCCTCAGCACTAAATGCAAATGTAACCTGTGTGCGCCCCCTGCAGGCTGCAGATGCTGGAGGCCATCTGTAAACACTGGGAAGGTCCCATCAGCCTGGCGCTCTACATGTCCGACGCTGAAGCTCAGCAGTTCCTGCGCTACGCTCAGGCCTCCGAGGTCCTCAAGAACCGCAAAAATGTCGGCTACCACATCGTCTACAAGGAGGGACAGTTCTACCCGGTCAACCTGGTGAGGAACGTGGCGCTGAAGAACGCCAACACGCCGTACGTGTTCCTGACTGACGTGGACTTCCTGCCGATGTACGGTCTCTACGATTACCTCAGGTAAGAGCAGCAGCTGCACTGTTTCTGCTCGCACTTTATAGACGTGCGTTTTATACAAACCCTGCTCATCGCTCTCGTCTGTTTGCCCCGTACAGGAAGTCCGTGGTGCAGCTGGACATGGCTCACACTAAGAAGGCTCTGGTCGTTCCTGCGTTCGAGACTCTTCGTTACCGTTTGTCCTTCCCTAAATCCAAAGCTGAGCTGCTCTCCATGCTGGACATGGGGACTCTCTACACCTTCAGGTGCCTGCACCAGGGCATTGTGGGAATAATGTGCCAGACACCGATGATGTGATCGTCATTTAACCTTCAACGCTCTGCCCTCTCCAGGTATCACGTGTGGCCCAAAGGTCACGCTCCTACCAACTATGCCAAATGGCGAACAGCCACCACCCCTTACAAGGTGGAGTGGGAGCCGGACTTTGAACCGTACGTGGTGGTGAGACGAGACTGTCCGGAGTACGACCAGCGGTTTGTGGGCTTCGGCTGGAACAAGGTGTCGCACATCATGGAGCTGGATGCACAGGTGATGATGATGATGATGTAGAAATTCAAAAGTCGATCCATGGAAACGATTCTTTATTTTTATTTGAGGTGGGAAGGAAAGTATATTCTGGATATGTGTTAGAAGCCAATAAGAAAATTCAACAGTGAAGTAAATTTAGTTTTCTCCACCGAACAATACAAACCTACAGCAACGTTTCCTTATCAAGGCTAAACTGTTACTGAGATGAGAGAAGAACTTCCATTTTCATCATTTTCATCTAATTTCTCTGTTTCCCCTCAGGAGTACGACCTGATGGTCCTTCCCAACGCCTTCATGATCCACATGCCTCACGCTCCGAGCTTCGACATCTCCAAGTTCCGCTCCAGCTCCAGTTACCGCAACTGTCTGAACACTCTGAAGGACGAGTTCCACCAGGACCTGTCCAGGAAGTACGGCTCGGCCGCTCTCAAGTATCTCACCGCCCAGAGGAACATCTGAGAGCCGTCGAGTTCCGAGTGCGTCAGCCCCTGAGCTCTGGGAGCTCGGGTACGTACTGACACGGCGCCGCGCGGCCGGCCATAGTGACGCCATGGTGCGACTATGACGGAAAAGCTTTATAGCCCCTTTGGAAATATGGCGGGCTCCTGTGCATTAACCTCCAGTCGACAGGACGCAGAGACAAAGACTTGTCCAGGACGGAGTGACGGCGGACTTCCTGAATGCTGGACTGAGCGGGCTGAAGGGACGATCACAGAGCGTTCACACAGATCTGACAAGTTTTATAGCGGGAAATTTACCATATTCTTACACTTTGTTCTGACAATCAGGGCTTTTTCACGAAGACAAGTCCGTCCACGTGCAAAACATCTGGACACTCGACTCAAAGACACTGAGACAGAGCCGAGTGGTTTCCAGAGTAGACGACGGTGTGAGGAGTCGAACTGGAGAAAGATTTAAGCCTTATCACTTTACATATTTCATGCTTTTCATTTTTTTCTAGTGTAAATCAAAACCAATGAATAATGAACAACAATGTTTTGGGAATAATTTTTCACTAAAAATCATTTGTTTTTATTTTGATCTATTTTATGACCTAAATATCCATCACGTGTGTGCGTGGTCTTTAACATGCTTCCTGCTTATTGTCAAAACCAGATTCTCCTGCAGGTGATCATGTTCTTCTCATATTTTTCATCCGTCTGAAAGAAACAAAAGATGTTGAAATAAGAATGAGTTCAGGAGCTTTTAGTTTCTTTATGTGTCTGATTCACTGGGTTAATGTGCCGTCTACTGAACATCCCTCCCTCAATCCTCCGTCTCTGAGTTAAGTCCGAATGAAACAGTAAAATGTATGTTTGAACACTGAGTAATGATAATAATAATGTACATAAAGACGATCAGTGGCTTTAAATAAAGATGGACGACACATCTCCACGTCCTCCTGCCGAACAAAACTGGAGTGAATCCACGGTGTCAAGGCCTCGCTGTACATTCGTATATTTATCATTCGATAGGAGAATAATTTATTTTCACCACAAGTAAAACACAGAGAGAATGTATCAGAATCATTGATTAATGAAATGAATAGGATTTTTTATTCAGTACAGAATGGAACAGTTCATTTCAACATTAAAAAGACGTCGTGGTGACACTAGACAATATATTGGACAGGACAACATCACAGTGTTAGACGTGCATGACCACTTTGATCCTGAATTTCATTCCTGATGTAAAACATTTAAAACCAAAAATCTTGTCAAATATTTATTTTGTCAAATGATTCCTAAGATTCGAACGTCTATTTTGATTTCTGTTTTTAGTTTGGTCCATGTCCAATCTGCTAACATGGAGGAGGCGGTATTTACGAGCTGTACTGCAGCCAGCCACAAGGGGGTGTCCTGTCTCGTCGTCCATCTTTATTAACAGACTCAGGACAGAAGACGTGGAGTTTAATGATCTGATTTTAAAAACGTAGCAGAAGGAAAATGTGTCGTTTCATTTACCTGTTTTGATTTTTCTCTTTTTCAGCGTTCGTTTGTTTTTTGTCCGTCCCATCGACCTCGTTGATTCTTTTCATGAATCGTTGTCGGTCATGAAAGACGAAGAATCCAAATCCATGGTTTTAAATCCTGATTATATAAGTGACTGAATCTGAGCATCTCTCAGAGTAAATGTAGGTTTATCCAAATGTCTATTTCAAAGAGCAGCGCAAACTTCATTTTATTTGGATCTCCAGTCATGTTGATGGGACGTCGACGCCTCTCGGGGGAAACCAGCTTTAACATCCGCTTTTATTTGTGACTCTTCACCTGCATCATCTTTTATTTCTGTTAAAAATCATCTTTGCATCCAAACAGCATCCAGAGTGATTCACACTGAGTTCCACTGAGAATCAGAGTCGGGGGCAGAATACGAGTGACGGCCGTGGGCTCGTCCTGAGTTTCTGATGACAAGTGTCCTGCGGAGCCCCGCCCCCTCCATTGACTTGTTGTTGATCGTGGTAAATGCTAGTGCCTTTGCTGTATTGTGAAACTGGATATTGATTGTACTGTTGTACTGACAGGGCCTGGGGACAGTCAGGCGCTCTATTTATTATTGTTGACTCAAATCAATCATATTTTTCTATGTAAGTGCTTTAAATAAATTTGCCCTTTTTTTGTAATCGTTGCTTTGAGGGTTTTTGTTTTTCTGCAGACAACGTGCAGCGGCCGGGGAGAGCACAGACCCCTCCTCAGCTCCTGCAGAGTTTCCAGTGAATTCAAATCCTGAGATTATTTCAATTCTGACCCTGCGGAGCCACAAATATCCCAAGATATCCATGAATGTAATATTTATTTAATCGTCCATGCGTTTGATTCGGCCGATGAAAATTGTCAATACAAACATAATAACAGAAGAATCCAGACACTTCACATGCTCTTTAAATGTACGCGTCAGTTCATTAATGGTTTATACTGAGATGACGTGTTGGTCACCATGACAACATACAACATGTGGATGTGTCTAGAACAGAAAATGATAGAAAGACTTTGACGTTTTACAGGTTCTGTGTTTACCTGTTATTTATTTACATCTTTTCTCGTCTTCATGACCAATTAAAGCACTTTTAAGGTTCAGTCTGTAAGATTTAGGTGAAACGGATCTATTGGCCACGTCCTCTGGAGCTCTGTCTCCACTCTGCCTCCCAGCAACAAGGCCCAGTCAGAGCCGCTCTACACACAAGCTGCTGCTGCTTCAGCCTCTGGATCATCAGGACACAGCTCAGCCTCCGTCCACACACACTGTCCTCTTCACACTGTCCTCTTCACACTGTCCTCTTCACACTGTCCTCTTCACACTGTCCTCTTCACACTCACCTAGAGAAAGATCAACACCATCTGTTGAGAGAAGAAGACATCAGTGTTGACAGAGACTCACTTCATCAGCTGTGAGTCAGTGATGCAGCACATCCAGTATAAAGAGCAGCAGGGACTTCAGTCCTGTTCAGAGGTGGAGCAGCTTCCTCTCTGCTTCATGTTCACGTGTTGGAATGAACACGCTAAGAGCTGCACACACTTTGACCATCACGTGTGTTTCCTCTGCATGTGAAAGTGCAGAGTGGACACTTGAGAGGTGGATTTCCTGCTGTTACAGGTGAAGACATGTGTCACATAAAAGGGGCGGGGTTTACTGCACATGACCAATCACAGACATGGACAGTTTGACTGACAGCAGAGTTTGAATCCCATGATGTGGTCTCTATGATGAGCTTTAGTTGGACACACTCTGACTCTGAGGACACACTCTGTCTCTGAGGACACACTCTGTCTCTGAGGACACACACTGTCTCTGAGGACACACTGTCTCTGAGGACACACTACGACTCTGAGGACACACACTGTCTCTGAGGACACACTCTGACTCTGAGGACACACTCTGTCTCTGAGGACACACTCTTACTCTGAGGACACACACTGTCTCTGAGGACACACTGTCTCTGAGGACACACTGTCTCTGAGGACACTCTGTCTCTGAGGACACACTGTCTCTGAGGACACACTGTGGTGCAAACCTCTGACGTCACTACTCAATAAAAACACATGGAGCTATTTTCAGGGACCTGACTGAGAGCATCTGGTATTTTGGTGACAGGATGAGTCTGGAGAGATTGAGATGTACTGGGTGTGTTAGTGGCTGAGATCAACTGAACCAACCAGACGTTGGTTTAAACTTCTCTTCTCCGTCCCTTTAAGGAGAGTGTGCACCACACAACAGTGGAGAGTCACGCTGGTCAGTGGGCGGAGCTTTTATACGGGTTGATCTCCAACTTAACCTGCTTCGGAGCAGGTTAGCCGTTCATCATCAGTTACCATGGTGATTTAACCAGAGAAGAAGTGAACGAGCTTCGTAGGACTGAAAAAACTAAACCTGAAGTTAACCTGATAACCACAAATCCTGCTTCGTAGTACAGACCCTGGATCTGTACTGTGATACTGACTGTGTTTAGTAAAATACTGATGAAAGCAGCGTGGACTGACTCCAAACATCTACTGACCTCAGAGTCTCCAGTCGACAGTCTGAACTCTGCTGTAGATCAAGCAGCTCCTCCACTCCTGAGTCCTGCAGCTTGTTGTATCTCAGATCCAGTTTTCTCAGATGAGAGGGGTTTGACCTCAGAGCTGAAGCCAGAGAAGAACAGCTGATCTCTGACAGACTGCAGCTCATCAACCTGGATAAAGAAATGTGAATATTTGAATGTGTCCTCCTGTTATTGTGGATCGTCATCATGTCAACACAGACTCTCAACATGCTGCTGACCTCAGTCCAGTCTGTGACCTGAAGATAAATATCACATCAGACATGTTGGACCATTGTTTCATTCATCACCTTCTTCTCTGTGTGTTTGGTCACTGAGTAGGTTTGTGTCATTAAACACTGTTTAAAGTAGAGATGGCTCCTGACAGTCACTTCCTGTTTGGTTCTATACTCATCAACTGTCCAACGTGCTTCAATAAGAACGTGTCTTATTGTTGAGAACCTGAGGAGGACGAGTGCTCGGCCTCAGTCCACATGTTATTCACTGACACTAGTGATCAGGAGCAGGTGTGTGCAGGTGAATGGAGTTGGGCTGATGAGGTGGACGTGACTGACAGGCTGGGTGAGGGACAGTGAGCAGAGCAGAACTGAGACAATTCAATTTAAATAGATAATGACCAAATAAGAAGGAACGTTGGAAAAGTGAACATTCAGGGATTTAAGGACCTGACCTCAGAGTCTGCAGTCGACAGTTTGGACTCTCCAGTCCAGCACACAGCAGCTTCACTCCTGAGTCCTGCAGGATGTTTCTACTCAGATCCAGTTCTCTCAGATGTGAGGGGTCTGACCTCAGAGCTGAAGCCACGACTTCACAGTGAGTCTCTGAGAGTTCACAACCACCGAGTCTGTAATTAAAGAAAATATCAAATCTGTGAGAATAAAATCAGAAAACACAACATTCATACAACACGTGATCATGTGACCCTCACCCTGGTAAATCCTCTTTTTGCCTCATGAACATTTTATCTTAAAAACACCTCAAGAGAATCCTTTCAGATCTGGTACAAGCGTTCATTCAGACTAACACAGTGGCAGAGGATGTGTTCACTGATTCAACATGTTATTGATCATGTCTGGACTCACAGAGCCTTCCTGCAGTTCCTCACAGCTGGGATCAGTCTCCGTCGACCCTGGTATGATGTGTTGAACTTCTTCAGGTCCAACTTATCCAGAACCTCCTCTGACATCTGCAGCATGTAGGCCAGAGCTGAGCAGTGGATCCCAGAGAGTTTCTCCTTTGATTTGTTCTCTGACGTCAGGAACTGTTGCATCTGCTGATGTACTGAGTGGTCGTTCATCTCAGTCAGACAGTGGAAGATGTTGATGCTTCTGTCAGGAGAAATGTCATCACTCTGCATCTCCTTCAGGTTGTTGATGATTCTCTGGATGATCTCTGGATTGTTCTCTGTCCGACCCAGCAGGCCTCCTAAGACTCTCTGGTTGGACTCCAGACTGAGGCCGTGAAGGAAGCGAACAAACAGATCCAGATGACCATTTTTACTGGTGAGGGATTTCTTCATGGTTCTCTTCAGGAGGTCATCCAGGATTGTTCCCAAGAAGTTCCTGAGTTCTTCTGTGTTACTCTTGGTGTAACAGTGGAACATGTAGACTGCAGCCAGAAACTCCTGAACGCTCAGATGAACAAAGCAGTAGACTGATTTCTGGAAGATCACACACTCTCTTCTGAAGATCTCAGTACAAACTCCTGAGTACACCGAGGCCTCTGTGACATTAAGACCACACTGCTCCAGGTCTTCTTGGTAGAACATGATGTTTCCTTCCTCCAGATGTTTAAGGGCCAGCCTCCCCAGCTTCAGAAGAACGTCCCTGTCAGCCTCCATCAGCTGCTGTGGACTCGTCTCATGTCCTCCACCGTACTTGTTGTTCTTCCTCTTTGTCTGAAACAGCAGGAAGTGTGAGTACAGGTCCGTCAGGGTCTTGGGCAGCTCTCCTCTCTGGTCTGTGGTCAACATGTGCTCCAGAACTGTAGCACTGATCCAGCAGAAGACTGGGATTTGACACATGATGTGGAGGCTCCTGGACGTCTTGATGTGTGAGATGATTCTGCTGCTCAGCTCCTCATCACTGATTCTCCTCCTGAAGTACTCCTCCTTCTGGGCGTCAGTGAAGCCTCGTACTTCTATCACCCTGTCAACACATGTAGGAGGGATCTGATTGGCCGCCGCAGGTCGGGAGGTTATCCAGACGAGAGCCGAGGGAAGCAGATTCCCCTGGATGAGGTTTGTCAGCAGCACGTTGACTGATGACCTCTGTGTGACCTCAGACACGACCTCCCTGTGGTTGAAGTCCAGAGAAAGTCTGCTTTCATCCAGGCCGTCAAAGACGATCAAAGGTTTACAGACAGCGAGCGTCTCTGCCGTGAGCTTCTGTAATGTTGGATGGAAAACACGGAGCAGCGTGAGAAGACTGTGCTGCTCGTCTCTCACCAGGTTCAGCTCCCTGAACGAAAGCACAACCAGCAGACCCACATCTTGGTTTTCTAAACCCTCTGCCCAGTCCAGAGTGAACTTCTGCACCGAGAAGGTTTTTCCAACGCCAGCGACGCCGTTGGTCAGGACGACTCTGATGCTGCTCTGCTGGTCAGTGAAGGCTTTAAAGATGTCGTGGCACTTGATGGGAGTGTCGTGGAGGCTCTTCCTCTTGGAAGCCGTCTCAAGCTGCCTCACCTCATGTTCAGTATTAACCTCTTCACTCTGTCCCTCTGTGATGTAGAGCTCAGTGTAGATCCTGTTGAGGAGGGTTCTACTTCCTGTTTCCTCAGTTCCTTCAGTCACATGTTCACATCTCCTCCTCAGACTGATCTTATGTTGGTCTAAAACCTCCTGCAGACCCGGATCTGCTGAAAGACAAGAAACAATGTGAGTCTAAAGACAGAGAATCTGAGAATCTGCTGATTGTTTTCATCAGATACAGAAAAACTAGAGAAAATCAAAGCTTTTGAACTTTGTGCTTCTTTAACCAAGTGAAATGTTGATGCTGTATGAAGGAACAAAATCAAACATGTGCTGTTGTCAGAAGTGAAGACATCAGCAGACACATGTACAGTGCTGCTCTGACCGGCTGTCTGAGCTCCAGCTCCTCTTCTGGATCTTTGTCCACACTGGGGACAGGAGGAGTCTCCTGAAGAACCAGACTGGTCCCAGTATGAGGTGATGCACTGTCTGCAGAACCAGTGTCCACAGCTGGTGGAGACTGGATCCTTCAGGACGTCCTGACACGAAGCACAGCGGGACGACTGCTCCTCCTCAGAAACATGACTCCTCCTCCTCTCTCTGTGAAGACATGTCCTGATAAGTCAAATGTCACAGTCACAGGTCGTCATCACTTCTGTCAAGGAGGTTTTGTTTCCACCCTGTATGTTTGTGTGTTGGTTGGTTTGTTCGTTAGTGGGATTATAAAAACCACTGAACAGATCACCAGTAAACTTGGTGAAGGATGTGTTCTGTGAACCAGATGTTCAGAGGACTGATGTTTATGAGTGAGTGAAATTTGCTGCAGATCCAAATAAAAATGAGTATGTAGTGAATTTCAAAGTGGTTTCATCAGGAGCGTGTTGGGCCTTGGTGGAGGTCTGAGCTCTTTGAGGGATTCTGAGAGATTAGTCACCAATTTCAATGAAGCTGTGTCCTAATGCAGGGGCCACACTAGAGGAAACTACATCCTCTTCAGATCAGTTCACAGTAGAAACAGTCTCTTACTTTGTGTGTGAGGGTCCAGGTTCATTACTGAACAATAGAGGAGGTTCCATGGACCGGTCACTCTTCAGAGACACACAGCTGAACTCTGGAGACTCTGCTCTCAGTCTGTGGTCCTGACCTCTGCAAACACAAACATGTTTTTATTCAGAACTCATCATTCACTGATTCATTCTCTGAGGATTCAGTTTGGAGGTTCACATGTTTGTAGCAGGTCTCTTACTTTGTGTGTGAGGGTCCAGGTTCATTACTGAACAATAGAGGATGTTCCATGGACCGGTCACTCTTCAGAGACACACAGCTGAACTCTGGAGACTCTGCTCTGTCCTCTTCCTCCTCATAACCACTCATCTTCAGTCTGAGAGGAAAGACACTGACACTGACTGTGATCTCAAACACACACAATGAAGACAGGTACGTAAATTCACTTTTTCTTCAAATATAACAAAGTCAACCTCCTACACTGTCTCCCTGTTGTCATGGTAACCTGAGACAGTTGTAGGTTTAATGTGTGTGTGTATATATATACATATATATATTCCGTTCAGGAAATTAAACATTTGAATTTATGAAATGAAACTTGACTGACGTCTTGTGTAACGTGTGGATGCTATAGCTAAAAGTGAGTGACAATGAGTTAGTCCGCTCACAACCTCGTTGCAGCAATATTAAACTATGAGTTCATCAGTAACACACTGGCGAATGCGTGTACAGGCCAAAATTCCCCCCGATAGCCCCGCCCTATGCCGTTCTTCTGACAAGGAAGTTCGCTCCGTTTTTAATCGTGGCAGATCTACTACATCAGGCAGCTGTTATCAGGCCTCGGCATGTCTCCAACCTCACAGGAGAGCCCGACACACCCAGTAATGGCACTGTGCTCAGCAGGGATTTCATGAACCTAAAGAGAAGCTCTTCATAATTTGTTTAGATACAATAAGAATCACCCACATTCATCGACCAATGCAGGCTGAATATTTCGTTTAGTATTGAACGTATTTGATGATCCGCGACACGTTACTCACACAGCGGTCTGCGGACACACACACAAATGTATTTATTCAAAGTTTTGGCATAATCTCATTATGTATTTGTCTGTGAAGAGCTTCTCTTTCAGTTCATGATATCCCTGTAGCCGCAGCAGCTTCGCCTTTGCCGGAGAAGTGCCGTAAATTCAGTATAGCTGAATATATAATATAATTATACAGATATATCTATGTATATATATCTATGTACCTGTGTCTGCAGGTCGATGTCTCTCACACCTCAGAGTCCAGATCTTTACAGGGATCGACAGGTTAGTAAACACTGCTGTAATGTATGATTCTGTATTAAACACTTGATTAACAGATGTGATGAAGATAAAAAGTCAAATTGTGAGTTAACTCTGCTAATGAGTCATTTGAAGACACTTTGTTCCACACCTGCTGTTCACATCTGTCTCTGGTGATCCCATCACATGGAAACTACGTCTGTCACCAGGTGTGAACTGACAAACTTGGAGCCGTGTGATCAGCAGATGGATGTTAACAGCAGGTGAGAGAGTGTGACAGTAAAACTTTCAGAAAGTTGTGTGAACACTCACCTGCTCACTTTTCTTCTCCTGCTCCTCCAAGTGAAAATGGAGTCTGACACTCTCCTGCTCTCCTGCTCCTCCTCCGTGTTGAAGCAGTTCAAAGTCCAGTTCCATAAAAATGAACTGGTTCATGTTCACAGTTCATGTTTTATTGGATCATATATTTAGTTAATAATTGATGTAGGATCATGAATCCAGATCTTCACTTTCACACTGAGTCCTGACTGTGAGCGTCTCATGTTACTGAGCTGTAAAATGTTGACTGGTCATTTTTCATGATGTTTAAATGAGCCTCATAAACTCTGGACTCAAACAGACACTGAGTCACTTCATGAACTGATCAGGTCCTGATCACTAGTGATGAGAGTTTATTAGTGACAGTGAGAGCAGCTCAGAGTGGAGGAGGAAACAGAAGCTAAAGTGAACGGACTCTGCTCCTCTCATCTTATCTCAATGTGTGAGTCACTGTCAGGGCTGGACTGGGAGAACAAAACGGCACAATTTAACTAAAAAACTCTCTTTCAGGTACCAAAAAAACACCAGGGAATGTGCAGTGACTTCACACTCAATTGTTTATTTAAAATGAATCTGTAAATGTGTCATGATAGCTGGCAGAAAACCTGGACGTTGAGAGAAGAGAGCCCCTGGCAGCTGCCGATGAACTGGCCTTATCTGCTCTCTTCAGTCCAATCAGCTCCTTGGACAGAGAGAGGGGGGGGGGGCACATACACCATCAGATTTTTAACACTTTTATGTCGTGGTAATGTGGATATGTTTATTGTCTGTCTACACCGACTACAGTCCACACACACACACACACACACACAGATAGAGTGTGAGCTGGCAGGGTCTTTGGGGGGAAGCAGCTTATTTTCAACACAGAAGAACCGAACGTTGGCCAGAATCCCCCAATTTCTCCGTTTCATTATAACCCGTCCCACCATAGAACACTAATCGCTTGTCATCGAGACACATTTCAACGAAAAGAAAAGTTTTAAGCTGCGCCTCGTTTGGGAAAAAAAAGACGACGACAACCACCTCAATAATAACCACCAGCCCCCTGTAATAAATTGGCTCGGCTATTACCATAATGGCCCAAGTTGCATCGCTAGATACACTGTGCAATGCCATAGTAGTGTAACACTACGTGGTAATAAAAACTTTCCAACGACTATTATTACAGCATTCCACCTGTGAACGGCGTGTATCGCAGGCTAAATTCAAATCCATCATCTACACGTATTATCCTTATGTTAATAGCTGCTTACCTGGTGCTTACCTGCTCACTCAGTCCATGACCCTCGGGTTCGGACTCATCATGTCCTCCTCCCTGTTCATGGCTAGTACCACCGTCACCCTCTTCCACCATCTGTGCCGCCTCCATGGGTGGATCGCTACAGCTAGCCCCCTCGCCCTGTCCACTGGTGCTGGTGGTGCTTGATTCACCTGAGGTGGAGGGGGCTCCCGAAGCACCTCCACTGAACATGTCCGTTATTTTAGCACATTTTCCGGCGGCTGGATTTTTGAGCCTTTTGGCCCTGAGCTTTTCAGCTCCACCTTTAAGTTTACGCTTTGGTTTGTCCATTGCCGTCTTCCACTCTCGCAAACTCGCGCATAGCTAAATACAGGGAAGAGGTGGGCCGTAATAATTGGTTCTGTCTCAGATGTCTCAGATTAAAGGGCCGTCAACATGACATCGAGGGAAGCCGGTCCACCGGGAAAATGCCCGGTATGCCAGATTGCCAGTCCAGCCCTGTGTCTGATTCACTGGGTTAATGTGCCGTCTACTGAACATCCCTCCCTCAATCCTCCGTCTTTGAGTTAAGTCCGAATGAAACAGTAAAATGTATGTTTGAACACTGAGTAATAATAATAATAATGTACATAAAGACGATCAGTGGCTTTAAATAAAGATGGACGACACATCTCCACGTCCTCCTGCCGAACAAAACTGGAGTGAGTCCACGGTGTCAAGGCCTCGCTGTACATTCGTATATTTATCATTCGATAGGAGAATAATTTATTTTCACCACAAGTAAAACACAGAGAGAGAATGTATCAGAATCATTGATTAATGAAATGAATAGGATTTTTTATTCAGTACAGAATGGAACAGTTCATTTCAACATTAAAAAGACATCGTGGTGACACTAGACAATATATTGGACAGGACAACATCACAGTGTTAGACGTGCATGACCACTTTGATCCTGAATTTCATTCCTGATGTAAAACATTTAAAACCAAAAATCTTGACAAATATATATTTTGTCAAATGATTCCTAAGATGTCGTTCTCGAACGTCTATTTTGATTTCTGTTTTTAGTTTGGTCCATGTCCAATCTGCTAACATGGAGGAGGCGGTATTTACGAGCTGTACTGCAGCCAGCCACAAGGGGGTGTCCTGTCTCGTCGTCCATCTTTATTAACAGACTCAGGACAGAAGACGTGGAGTTTAATGATCTGATTTTAAAAACGTAGCAGAAGGAAAATGTGTCGTTTCATTTACCTGTTTTGATTTTTCTCTTTTTCAGCGTTCGTTTGTTTTTTGTCCGTCCCATCGACCTCGTTGATTCTTTTCATGAATCGTTGTCGGTCATGAAAGACGAAGAATCCAAATCCATGGTTTTAAATCCTGTTTATATAAGTGACTGAATCTGAGCATCTCTCAGTAAATGTAGGTTTATCAAAATGTCTATTTCAAAGAGCAGCGCAAACTTCATTTTATTTGGATCTCCAGTCATGTTGATGGGACGTCGACGCCTCTCGGGGGAAACCAGCTTTAACATCCGCTTTTATTTGTGACTCTTCACCTGCATCATCTTTTATTTCTGTTAAAAATCATCTTTGCATCCAAACAGCATCCAGAGTGATTCACACTGAGTTCCACTGAGAATCAGAGTCGGGGGCAGAATACGAGTGACGGCCGTGGGCTCGTCCTGAGTTTCTGATGACAAGTGTCCTGCGGAGCCCCGCCCCCTCCATTGACTTGTTGTTGATCGTGGTAAATGCTAGTGCCTTTGCTGTATTGTGAAACTGGATATTGATTGTACTGTTGTACTGACAGGGCCTGGGGACAGTCAGGCGCTCTATTTATTATTGTTGACTCAAATCAATCATATTTTTCTATGTAAGTGCTTTAAATAAATTTGCCCTTTTTTCGTAATCGTTGTTTTGAGGGTTTTTGTTTTTCTGCAGACAACGTGCAGCGGCCGGGGAGAGCACAGACCCCTCCTCAGCTCCTGCAGAGTTTCCAGTGAATTCAAATCCTGAGATTATTTCAATTCTGACCCTGCGGAGCCACAAATATCCCAAGATATCCATGAATGTAATATTTATTTAATCTTCCATGCGTTTGATTCGGCCGATGAAAATTGTCAATACAAACATAATAACTGAAGAATCCAGACACTTCACATGCTCTTTAAATGTACGCGTCAGTTCATTAATGGTTTATACTGAGATGACGTGTTGGTCACCATGACAACATACAACATGTGGATGTGTCTAGAACAGAAAATGATAGAAAGACTTTGACGTTTTACAGGTTCTGTGTTTACCTGTTATTTATTTACATCTTTTCGCGTCTTCATGACCAATTAAAGCACTTTTAAGGTTCAGTCTGTAAGATTTAGGTGAAACGGATCTATTGGCCACGTCCTCTGGAGCTCTGTCTCCACTCTGCCTCCCAGCAACAAGGCCCAGTCAGAGCCGCTCTACACACAAGCTGCTGCTGCTTCAGCCTCTGGATCATCAGGACACAGCTCAGCCTCCGTCCACACACACTGTCCTCTTCACACTGTCCTCTTCACACTCACCTAGAGAAAGATCAGTCCCTCCATCTGTTGAGAGAAGAAGACATCAGTGTTGACAGAGACTCACTTCATCAGCTGTGAGTCAGTGATGCAGCACATCCAGTATAAAGAGCAGCAGGGACTTCAGTCCTGTTCAGAGGTGGAGCAGCTTCCTCTCTGCTTCATGTTCACGTGTTGGAATGAACACGCTAAGAGCTGCACACACTTTGACCATCACGTGTGTTTCCTCTGCATGTGAAAGTGCAGAGTGGACACTTGAGAGGTGGATTTCCTGCTGTTACAGGTGAAGACATGTGTCACATAAAAGGGGCGGGGTTAACTGTGTATGACCAATCACAGACATGGACAGTTTGACTGACAGCAGAGTTTGAATCCTATGATGTGGTCTCTATGATGAGCTTTAGTTTGACACACTCTGTCTCTGAGGACACACTGACTCTGAGGACACACTCTGTCTCTGAGGACACACACAGACTCTGAGGACACACTCTGTCTCTGAGGACACACACTGTCTATGAGGACACACTGTCTCTGAGGACACACTCTGTCTCTGAGGACACACACTGACTATGAGGACACACACTGACTCTGAGGACACACTGTCTCTGAGGACACACTCTGTCTCTGAGGACACACACTGACTCTGAGGACACACACTGACTCTGAGGACACACACTGTCTATGAGGACACACTCTGTCTCTGAGGACACTCTGTCTCTGAGGGCACACTGTCTCTGAGGACACACACTGTCTCTGAGGACACACTGTCTCTGAGTACACACTGTCTCTGAGGACACACTCTGACTCTGAGGACACACTGTCTCTGAGGACACTGTGGTGCAAACCTCTGACGTCACTACTCAATAAAAACACATGGAGCTATTTTCAGGGACCTGACTGAGAGCATCTGGTATTTTGGTGACAGGATGAGTCTGGAGAGATTGAGATGTACTGGGTGTGTTAGTGGCTGAGATCAACTGAACCAACCAGACGTTGGTTTAAACTTCTCTTCTCCGTCCCTTTAAGGAGAGTGTGCACCACACAACAGTGGAGAGTCACGCTGGTCAGTGGGCGGAGCTTTTATACGGGTTGATCTCCAACTTAACCTGCTTCGAAGCATGTTAGCCGTTCATCATCAGTTACCATGGTGATTTAACCAGAGAAGAAGTGAACGAGCTTCGTAGGACTGAAAAAACTAAACCTGAAGTTAACCTGATAACCACAAATCCTGCTTCGTAGTACAGACCCTGGATCTGTACTGTGATACTGACTGTGTTTAGTAAAATACTGATGAAAGCAGCGTGGACTGACTCCAACCATCTACTGACCTCAGAGTCTCCAGTCGACAGTCTGAACTCTGCTGTAGATCAAGCAGCTCCTTCACTCCTGAGTTCTGCAGGATGTTGTAGCTCAGATCCAGTTCTCTCAGATGAGAGGGGTTTGACCTCAGAGCTGAAGCCAGAGAAGAACAGCTGATCTCTGACAATCTGCAGCACTCCAACCTGAATAAAGAATAAAACTTAACTGTAAATTAAACTGAGTTCATGTGTGAAAATAACATACAAATATTCATGTCAGCACAGACTCATAACATGGAAGATAAATATGAAATCAGACATGTTGGACTAAAGACGAGTCCTGATTCAGTAACAATATATTATTTGGACCCGGTCTCTGTCCTGCAGATCAGTTTAGGAAATCCAGAACTAAACACAGATGAGTTTTAACAAATAGCTGAATATTTAAAATGTCAAATTAATTCATGAATTCAAGTTATGAATGAAGAGGAATTATGTTAAATTAGAATTAAATGAGATAAATCGTGTATAAATGTTGTGTTATAGATATGAGATCTACAAAAGTCAGTCAGTGAACTGACCTCAGAGTCTCCAGTGGACAGGTTGGACTCTGTAGAAGACCACACAGCTCCTTCACTCCTGAGTCCTGCAGGTCGTTGTAGCTCAGATCCAGTTCTCTCAGATGAGAGGGGTTTGACCTCAGAGCTGAACCCAGAGAAGAACAGCTGATCTCTGACAGACTGCAGCGATTCAACCTGGATAAAGAAATGTGAATGTTTGAATGTGTCCTCCTGTTATTGTGGATCGTCATCATGTCAACACAGACTCTCAACATGCTGCTGACCTCAGTCCAGTCTGTGACCTGAAGATAAATATCACATCAGACATGTTGGACCATTGTTTCATTCATCACCTTCTTCTCTGTGTGTTTGGTCACTGAGTAGGTTTGTGTCATTAAACACTGTTTAAAGTAGAGATGGCTCCTGACAGTCACTTCCTGTTTGGTTCTATACTCATCAACTGTCCAACGTGCTTCAATAAGAACGTGTCTTATTGTTGAGAACCTGAGGAGGACGAGTGCTCGGCCTCAGTCCACATGTTATTCACTGACACTAGTGATCAGGAGCAGGTGTGTGCAGGTGAATGGAGTTGGGCTGATGAGGTGGACGTGACTGACAGGCTGGGTGAGGGACAGATGACTGAGGGACAGTGAGCAGAGCAGAACTGAGACAATTCAATTTAAATAGATAATGACCAAATAAGAAGGAACGTTGGAAAAGTGAACATTCAAGGATTTAAGGACCTGACCTCAGAGTCTCCAGTCGACAGTTTGGACTCTCCAGTCCAGCACACAGCAGCTTCACTCCTGAGTCCTGCAGCTCGTTGAGGCTCAGATCCAGTTCTCTCAGATGAGAGGGGTTTGACCTCAGAGCTGAAGCCAGAGAAGAACAGCTGATCTCTGACAGTTTGCAGCGATTCAACCTGGATAAAGAATAAAACTTAACTGTAAATTAAACTGAATTAATGTGTGAAAATAACAGATATTCATGTCAGCACAGACTCATAACATGGAAGATAAATATGAAATCAGACATGTTGGACTAAAGACGAGTCCTGATTCAGTAACAATATATTATTTGGACCAGGTCTCTGTCCTGCAGATCAGTTTAGGAAATCCAGAACTAAACACAGATGAGTTTTAACAAGTAGCTGAATATTTAAAATGTCAAATTCATTCATGAATTCAAGTTATGAATGAAGAGGAATTATGTTAAATTAGAATTAAATGAGATAAATCGTGTATAAATGTTGTGTTATAGATATGAGATCTACAAAAGTCAGTCAGTGAACTGACCTCAGAGTCTTCAGTCGACAGGTTGGACTCTGTAGAAGACCACACAGCTCCTTCACTCCTGAGTCCTGCAGCTCGTTGTAGCTCAGATCCAGTTCTCTCAGATGAGAGGGGTTTGACCTCAGAGCTGAAGCCAGAGAAGAACAGCTGATCTCTGACAGACTGCAGTGATTTAACCTGGATAAAGAAATGTGAATGTTTGAATGTGTCCTCCTGTTATTGTGGATCGTCATCATGTCAACACAGACTCTCAACATGCTGCTGACCTCAGTCCAGTCTGTGACCTGAAGATAAATATCACATCAGACATGTTGGACCATTGTTTCATTCATCACCTTCTTCTCTGTGTGTTTGGTCACTGAGTAGGTTTGTGTCATTAAACACTGTTTAAAGTAGAGATGGCTCCTGACAGTCACTTCCTGTTTGGTTCTATACTCATCAACTGTCCAACGTGCTTCAATAAGAACGTGTCTTCTTGTTGAGAACCTGAGGAGGACGAGTGCTCGGCCTCAGTCCACATGTTATTCACTGACACTAGTGATCAGGAGCAGGTGTGTGCAGGTGAATGGAGTTGGGCTGATGAGGTGGACGTGACTGACAGGCTGGGTGAGGGACAGATGACTGAGGGACAGTGAGCAGAGCAGAACTGAGACAATTCAATTTAAATAGATAATGACCAAATAAGAAGGAACGTTGGAAAAGTGAACATTCAAGGATTTAAGGACCTGACCTCAGAGTCTCCAGTCGACAGTTTGGACTCTCCAGTCCAGCACACAGCAGCTTCACTCCTGAGTCCAGCAGGATGTTTCTACTCAGAACCAGTTCTCTCAGATGTGAGGGGTCTGACTTCAGAGCTGAAGCCACGACTTCACAGTGAGTCTCTGAGAGTCCACAACCAACGAGTCTGTAATTAAAGAAAATATCAAATCTGTGAGAATAAAATCAGGAAACACAACATTCATACAACACGTGATCATGTGACCCTCATCCTGGTAAATCCTCTTTTTGCCTCATGAACATTTTATCTTAAAAACACCTCAAGAGAATCCTTTCAGATCTGGTACAAGCTTCATTCAGACTAACAAAGTGGCAGAGGATGTGTTCACTGATTCAACATGTTATTGATCATGTCTGGACTCACAGAGCCTTCCTGCAGTTCCTCACAGCTGGGATCAGTCTCCGTCGACCCTGGTATGATGTGTTGAACTTCTCCAGGTCCAACTCGTCCAGAACCTCCTCTGACATCTGCAGCATGTAGGCCAGAGCTGAGCAGTGGATCTCAGAGAGTTTCTCCTTTGATTTGTTCTCTGACGTCAGGAACTGTTGCATCTGCTGATGTACTGAGTGGTCGTTCATCTCAGTCAGACAGTGGAAGATGTTGATGCTTCTGTCAGGAGAAATGTCATCACTCTGCATCTCCTTCAAGTTGTTGATGATTCTCTGGATGATCTCTGGATTGTTCTCTGTCCGACCCAGCAGGCCTCCTAAGACTCTCTGGTTGGACTCCAGACTGAGGCCGTGAAGGAAGCGAACAAACAGATCCAGATGACCATTTTTACTGGTGAGGGATTTCTTCATGGTTCTCTTCAGGAGGTCATCCAGGGTTGTTCCCAAGAAGTTGTTGAGTTCTTCTGTGTTCCTCTCGGTGTAACAGTGGAACATGTAGACTGCAGCCAGAAACTCCTGAACGCTCAGATGAACAAAGCAGTAGACTGATTTCTGGAAGATCACACACTCTCTTCTGAAGATCTCAGTACAAACTCCTGAGTACACCGAGGCCTCTGTGACATTAAGACCACACTGCTCCAGGTCTTCTTGGTAGAACATGATGTTTCCTTCCTCCAGATGTTTAAGCGCCAGCCTCCCCAGCTTCAGAAGAATGTCCCTGTCAGCCTCCATCAGCTGCTGTGGACTCGTCTCATGTCCTCCACCGTACTTGTTGTTCTTCCTCTTTGTCTGAACCAGCAGGAAGTGTGAGTACAGGTCCGTCAGGGTCTTGGGCAGCTCTCCTCTCTGGTCTGTGGTCAACATGTGCTCCAGAACTGTAGCACTGATCCAGCAGAAGACTGGGATTTGACACATGATGTGGAGGCTCCTGGACGTCTTGATGTGTGAGATGATTCTGCTGCTCAGCTCCTCATCACTGAATCTCCTCCTGAAGTACTCCTCCTTCTGGGCGTCAGTGAAGCCTCGTACTTCTGTCACCCTGTCAACACATGTAGGAGGGATCTGATTGGCCGCCGCAGGTCGGGAGGTTATCCAGACGAGAGCCGAGGGAAGCAGATTCCCCTGGATGAGGTTTGTCAGCAGCACGTTGACTGATGACCTCTGTGTGACCTCAGACACGACCTCCCTGTGGTTGAAGTCCAGAGAAAGTCTGCTTTCATCCAGGCCGTCAAAGACGATCAAAGGTTTACAGACAGCGAGCGTCTCTGCCGTGAGCTTCTGTAATGTTGGATGGAAAACACGGAGCAGCGTGAGAAGACTGTGCTGCTCGTCTCTCACCAGGTTCAGCTCCCTGAACGAAAGCACAACCAGCAGACCCACATCTTGGTTTTCTAAACCCTCTGCCCAGTCCAGAGTGAACTTCTGCACCGAGAAGGTTTTTCCAACGCCAGCGACGCCGTTGGTCAGGACGACTCTGATGCTGCTCTGCTGGTCAGTGAAGGCTTTAAAGATGTCGTGGCACTTGATGGGAGTGTCGTGGAGGCTCTTCATCTTGGAAGCCGTCTCAAGCTGCCTCACCTCATGTTGAGTATTAACCTCTTCACTCTGTCCCTCTGTGATGTAGAGCTCAGTGTAGATCCTGTTGAGGAGGGTTCTACTTCCTGTTTCCTCAGTTCCTTCAGTCACATGTTCACATCTCCTCCTCACACTGATCTTATGTTGGTCTAAAACCTCCTGCAGACCCCGATCTGCTGAAAGACAAGAAACAATGTGAGACTAAAGACAGAGAATCTGAGAATCTGCTGATTGTTTTCATCAGATACAGAAAAACTAGAGAAAATCAAAGCTTTTGAACTTTGTGCTTTTATAACCAAGTGAAATGTTGATGCTGTATGAAGGAACAAAATCAAACATGTGCTGTTGTCAGAAGTGAAGACATCAACAGACACATGTACAGTGCTGCTCTGACCGGCTGTCTGAGCTCCAGCTCCTCTTCTGGATCTTTGTCCACACTGGGGACAGGAGGAGTCTCCTGAAGAACCAGACTGGTCCCAGTATGAGGTGATGCACTGTCTGCAGAACCAGTGTCCACAGCTGGTGGAGACTGGATCCTTCAGGACGTCCTGACACGAAGCACAGCGGGACGACTGCTCCTCCTCAGAAACATGACTCCTCTTCCTCTTTCTGTGAAGACATGTCCTGATAAGTCAAATGTCACAGTCACAGGTCGTCATCACTTCTGTCAAGGAGGTTTTGTTTCCACCCTGTATGTTTGTGTGTTGGTTGGTTGGTTCGTTAGTGGGATTATAAAAACCACTGAACAGATCACCAGTAAACTTGGTGAAGGATGTGTTCTGTGAACCAGATGTTCAGAGGACTGATGTTTATGAGTGAGTGAAATTTGGTGCAGATCCAAATAAAAATGAGTATGTAGTGAATTTCAAAGTGGTTTCATCAGGAGCGTGTTGGGCCTTGGTGGAGGTCTGAGCTCTTTGAGGGATTCTGAGAGATTAGTCACCAATTTCAATGAAGCTGTGTCCTAATGCAGGGGCCACACTAGAGGAAACTACATCCTCTTCAGATCAGTTCACAGTAGAAACAGTCTCTTACTTTGTGTGTGAGGGTCCAGGTTCATTACTGAAGAATGGAGGAATATCTTTGGACCAGTCACTCTTCAGAGACACACAGCTGAACTCTGGAGACTCTGCTCTGTCCTCTTCCTCCTCATAACCACTCATCTTCAGTCTGAGAGGAAAGACACTGACACTGACTGTGATCTCAAACACACACAATGAAGACAGGTACGTAAATTCACTTTTTCTTCAAATATAACAAAGTCAACCTCCTACACTGTCTTTCTGTTGTCATGGTAACCTGAGACAGTTGTAGGTTTAATGTGTGTGTGTATATATATACATATGTATATTCCGTTCAGGAAATTAAACCTTTGAATATATTAAATGAAACTTGACTGACGTCTTGTGTAACGTGTGGATGCTATAGCTAAAAGTGAGTGACAATGACTTAGTCCGCTCACAACCTCGTTGCAGCAATATTAAACTATGAGTTCATCAGTAACACACTGGCGAATGCGTGTACAGGCCAAAATCCCCCCGATAGCCCCGCCCAATGCCGTTCTTCTGACAAGGAAGTTCGCTCCGTTTTTAATCGTGGCAGATCTACTACATCAGGCAGCTGTTATCAGGCCTCGGCATGTCTCCAACCTCACAGGAGAGCCCGACACACCCAGTAATGGCACTGTGCTCAGCAGGGATTTCATGAACCTAAAGAGAAGCTCTTCATAATTTGTTTAGATACAATAAGAATCACCCACATTCATCGACCAATGCAGGCTGAATATTTCGTTTAGTATTGAACGTATTTGATGATCCGCGACACGTTACTCACACAGCGGTCTGCGGACACACACACAAATGTATTTATTCAAAGTTTCGGCATAATCTCATTATGTATTTGTCTGTGAAGAGCTTCTCTTTCAGTTCATGATATCCCTGTAGCCGCAGCAGCTTCGCCTTTGCCGGAGAAGTGCCGTAAATTCAGTATAGCTGAATATATAATATAATTATACAGATATATCTATGTATATATATCTATGTACCTGTGTCTGCAGGTCGATGTCTCTCACACCTCAGAGTCCAGATCTTTACAGGGATCGACAGGTTAGTAAACACTGCTGTAATGTATGATTCTGTATTAAACACTTGATTAACAGATGTGATGAAGATAAAAAGTCAAATTGTGAGTTAACTCTGCTAATGAGTCATTTGAAGACACTTTGTTCCACACCTGCTGTTCACATCTGTCTCTGGTGATCCATCACATGGAAACTACGTCTGTCACCAGGTGTGAACTGACAAACTTGGAGCCGTGTGATCAGCAGATGGATGTTAACAGCAGGTGAGAGAGTGTGACAGTAAAACTTTCAGAAAGTTGTGTGAACACTCACCTGCTCACTTTTCTTCTCCTGCTCCTCCAAGTGAAAATGGAGTCTGACACTCTCCTGCTCTCCTGCTCCTCCTCCGTGTTGAAGCAGTTCAAAGTCCAGTTCCATGAAGATGAACTGGTTCATGTTCACAGTTCATGTTTTATTGGATCATATATTTAGTTAATAATTGATGTAGGATCATGAATCCAGATCTTCACTTTCACACTGAGTCCTGACTGTGAGCGTCTCATGTTACTGAGCTGTAAAATGTTGACTGGTCATTTTTCATGATGTTTAAATGAGCCTCATAAACTCTGGACTCAAACAGACACTGAGTCACTTCATGAACTGATCAGGTCCTGATCACTAGTGATGAGAGTTTATTAGTGACAGTGAGAGCAGCTCAGAGTGGAGGAGGAAACAGAAGCTAAAGTGAACGGACTCTGCTCCTCTCATCTTATCTCAATGTGTGAGTCACTGTCAGGGCTGGACTGGGAGAACAAAACGGCACAATTTAACTAAAAAACTCTCTTTCAGGTACCAAAAAAACACCAGGGAATGTGCAGTGACTTCACACTCAATTGTTTATTTAAAATGAATCTGTAAATGTGTCATGATAGCTGGCAGAAAACCTGGACGTTGAGAGAAGAGAGCCCCTGGCAGCTGCCGATGAACTGGCCTTATCTGCTCCCTTCAGTCCAATCAGCTCCTTGGACAGAGAGAGGGGGGGGGGCACATACAACATCAGATGTTTAACACTTTTATGTCGTGGTAATGTGGATATGTTTATATGTTTACTCACTTGGTGCATAGCCACTTGAGGCTGGCTCCAAGAGGGAGTCAATTCCCATTGACTCCCATGTTAAAAAGCCCGACTTTAGAGCAGAATTAAACGTGTTTACAGCCTGGTTCAAAAAACGGTTTTAGTCTCAATCAGTAAGTTCTTCCTCCATGACAACTCTGGGGGGGGGTGAATTTTTTTCTAACTCGCTCGTTTAGATAATATAGAGGTTTGAAATTATGAATAATTATCACTTGATTGACACGTGACGTCACCGTTAGCTCTTCACTCTGGCTGTTAGCCTGAGGTCTGCTCGGCTTCACCTGAGCTAACAGGCTAATCCCCGTCACCGAGCACGAGCGGAGTCTGTGGGGGAGTTTTCACTCACATGTCGGATGAACATCATCGTCTGTTGTTCGGCTGATGTCCTGACGGAGAAGTGGAAGACGTCTGTGCTGCAGAGTCTGTGGTGAGTAAAGTACTGTCTTTGATTTACGTGTCAGTAGTGATGAGCAGGTATCATTGTTACCTGGCTGGTTAGCTTAGCTCCGCTAACCTCCAGGCAAGATACCAGCAGTAAAGGCGATGCTAACGGGAGGGACGGGGGTTATTAACCCGACATGAAGCGTCCACACAGCGGAGAGAGGAGCGTTAGAGTTTATGGTTATAAATCTTTTAAACTGAAGGCGACTGTGTGTTTAGTGAATATCATCAAGTTAGATATCTAACGTTATGTAAAGTTGTTCAGCTCGCCAACCTATTTGGCTTGACTACGTTACTGTGAGTAACTTCAGTAATAATGTTTTATTAGATTATTGTTTCAGAAATAAATTTAGTGCAGCTGCTGCAGTGTGAAACTTGTTGAGCTGAACTTTATTTATGAATGAACAGTTTACCTACCAGGTATAGACCTGTTTTCATAACTTACTAACAATTAAAGCAAATTATTGCACATGATGCATTACATTATATATGCAATACTTTTAATGTGAAAGAACTCCATACTGCACATTCATTGTAGTAGACTGTTTAATCCCAAACCATATTCAGATACATACTTGAATATCCACAGAATATAAGGACACAGACTTTGTTTGAAAGTAACACGTATCTCTGCAATAATGCCATACTTTTATGTTTCCTGTCATTTTATTAGGGACGGACGAACCTGAGGGACACAGCTGTGCTGACCGTGTTCTGTCTCTTATGGCAAAAAATAAAAGACAACACTTTTTATCTAAGGTTTATCAAATCAGAAAGTAAAAGATGAACATTGTTGTGATAGTGTTAATTTTACCAACCATAATGGATATAGAAATTGACTCAATATTATTAACATGTTGACCAGCCTGAAGCTGCCGATCTCCACCATGTTGCTGCTGCCACAGTGGATTCTGAGGACATCAGGTGTTGCAGTGCTTCATGAAATGAAAAAAGTCATGTTAAAGGATGTTTTATGCTGAAATCATTGTCACATCTGTAGATTAAGGAACAGAGGAGAAACATGATAATTTACAGACACTGTACAATACAATCATTACAATAATTTTGACACATGTAATATCAGCTGTGTTAAGCAGCCAAGACGGGTACCTACAGTTTATTCTGTGTTCAGCAGGTGGAAGCTCCACAAATTTCAGCCAAACTGATGTACTAAAAGAAATAAACATTGTATAAATATATAAAATGTCTTTCTACCACATCTGTAATATTCAAGGGTGATAATCTCTCACAGTGCTGTTGATAACAGTCCACTTCAAGTCCCTCAACTTCTCACAGTGTGAAAACAGATACATATATAATAAATATGAGCACTGTTTACAACAGTGGTGTGTGGAGATTATAATCACATCTAAACTGTCATATAATTACACATCTGCACTGAGTCTAATTCACTGTGAATCCATAACAGGCTAAAAAAGAGGTTGTAATAGTAATGGCGGTTATACAAGTCTGTATCACATGTAGCTTATTAATATTAACTTATAAAATTACAATCAAATGAAAAAACACAACTCTTTACTAAAGCTAGTAAACTTGCTTCAAACTTCGTTAGACGTGTTAAATAAACGGTGAATTACCACAATAACATCAAAAACCACTTGAGGAATGTAAGTATATGTGGTATGATTATAATAATAAATAAATCAATAGGTTTTGTTCTTGTAAGTTTCAGTGTAACTTACCTCTGTTCGGTTCGATGTTACGACCGCGACCATCCCGGAGCAACAACACCGCAGCGCTAGCCGGTTAGCAGTCGCGGGTAGCATTTAGCCTAGCTTCTTAGCCTGAGCTAACCAGGAAACGATAAGCTCTGTGGGCGTGGCTCGGTTGTCAGTCTTCACTCGGCCCGCCTAGCGTCCACACGCGCGCCTCCTTTTTGCCCATATATGGGTTAGCCCGGAACTAGGAGGAGTCAGGCCCCGGCAAGATGGCGCCGGGTGAAACGCCCACTACGAGCCTCATTTTCACTCTTCAGAAACCAACGGGTGACGTCACGGACACTACGTCCATCTTTATATACAGTCTATGGTCTACACCGACTACAGTCCACACACACACACACACACACACACACACACACACAGATAGAGTGTGAGCTGGCAGGGTCTTTGGGGGAAGCGGCTTATTTTCAACACAGAAGAACCGAACGTTGGCCAGAATCCCCCAATTTCTCCGTTTCATTATAACCCGTCCCACCATAGAACACTGATCGTTTGTCATCGAGACACATTTCAACGAAAAGAAAAGTTTTAAGCTGCGCCTCGTTTGGGGAAAAAAAGACGACGACAACCACCTCAATAATAACCACCAGCCCCCTGTAATAAATTGGCTCGGCTATTACCATAATGGCCCAAGTTGCATCGCTAGATACACTGTGCAATGCCATAGTAGTGTAACACTACGTGGTAATAAAAACTTTCCAACGACTATTATTACAGCATTCCACCTGTGAACGGCGTGTATCGCAGGCTAAATTCAAATCCATCATCTACACGTATTATCCTTATGTTAATAGCTGCTTACCTGGTGCTTACCTGCTCACTCAGTCCATGACCCTCGGGTTCGGACTCATCATGTCCTCCTCCCTGTTCATGGCTAGTACCACCGTCACCCTCTTCCACCATCTGTGCCGCCTCCATGGGTGGATCGCTACAGCTAGCCCCCTCGCCCTGTCCACTGGTGCTGGTGGTGCTTGATTCACCTGAGGTGGAGGGGGCTCCCGAAGCACCTCCACTGAACATGTCCGTTATTTTAGCACATTTTCCGGCGGCTGGATTTTTGAGCCTTTTGGCCCTGAGCTTTTCAGCTCCACCTTTAAGTTTACGCTTTGGTTTGTCCATTGCCGTCTTCCACTCTCGCAAACTCGCGCATAGCTAAATACAGGGAAGAGGTGGGCCGTAATAATTGGTTCTGTCTCAGATTAAAGGGCCGTCAACATGACATCGAGGGAAGCCGGTCCACCGGGAAAATGCCCGGTATGCCAGATTGCCAGTCCAGCCCTGATTCACTGGGTTAATGTGCCGTCTACTGAACATCCCTCCCTCAATCCTCCGTCTTTGAGTTAAGTCCGAATGAAACAGTAAAATGTATGTTTGAACACTGAGTAATAATAATAATAATGTACATAAAGACGATCAGTGGCTTTAAATAAAGATGGACGACACATCTCCACGTCCTCCTGCCGAACAGAACTGGAGTGAATCCACGGTGTCAAGGCCTCGCTGTACATTCGTATATTTATCATTCGATAGGAGAATAATTTATTTTCACCACAAGTAAAACACAGAGAGAATGTATCAGAATCATTGATTAATGAAATGAATAGGATTTTTTATTCAGTACAGAATGGAACAGTTCATTTCAACATTAAAAAGACGTCGTGGTGACACTAGACAATATATTGGACAGGACAACATCACAGTGTTAGACGTGTATGACCACTTTGATCCTGAATTTCATTCCTGATGTAAAACATTTAAAACCAAAAATCTTGACAAATATATATTTTGTCAAATGATTCCTAGGATGTCGTTCTCGAACGTCTATTTTGATTTCTGTTTTTAGTTTGGTCCATGTCCAATCTGCTAACATGGAGGAGGCGGTATTTACGAGCTGTACTGCAGCCAGCCACAAGGGGGTGTCCTGTCTCGTCGTCCATCTTTATTGACAGACTCAGGACAGAAGACGTGGAGTTTAATGATCTGATTTTAAAAACGTAGCAGAAGGAAAATGTGTCGCTTCATTTACCTGTTTTGATTTTTCTCTTTTTCAGCGTTCGTTTGTTTTTTGTCCGTCCCATCGACCTCGTTGATTCTTTTCATGAATCGTTGTCGGTCATGAAAGACGAAGAATCCAAATCCATGGTTTTAAATCCTGTTTATATAAGTGACTGAATCTGAGCATCTCTCAGAGTAAATGTAGGTTTATCCAAATGTCTATTTCAAAGAGCAGCGCAAACTTCATTTTATTTGGATCTCCAGTCATGTTGATGGGACGTCGACGCCTCTCGGGGGAAACCAGCTTTAACATCCGCTTTTATTTGTGACTCTTCACCTGCATCATCTTTTATTTCTGTTAAAAATCATCTTTGCATCCAAACAGCATCCAGAGTGATTCACACTGAGTTCCACTGAGAATCAGAGTCGGGGGCAGAATACGAGTGACGGCCGTGGGCTCGTCCTGAGTTTCTGATGACAAGTGTCCTGCGGAGCCCCGCCCCCTCCATTGACTTGTTGTTGATCGTGGTAAATGCTAGTGCCTTTGCTGTATTGTGAAACTGGATATTGATTGTACTGTTGTACTGACAGGGCCTGGGGACAGTCAGGCGCTCTATTTATTATTGTTGACTCAAATCAATCATATTTTTCTATGTAAGTGCTTTAAATAAATTTGCCCTTTTTTTGTAATCGTTGTTTTGAGGGTTTTTGTTTTTCTGCAGACAACGTGCAGCGGCCGGGGAGAGCACAGACCCCTCCTCAGCTCCTGCAGAGTTTCCAGTGAATTCAAATCCTGAGATTATTTCAATTCTGACCCTGCGGAGCCACAAATATCCCAAGATATCCATGAATGTAATATTTATTTAATCTTCCATGCGTTTGATTCGGCCGATGAAAATTGTCAATACAAACATAATAACTGAAGAATCCAGACACTTCACATGCTCTTTAAATGTACGCGTCAGTTCATTAATGGTTTATACTGAGATGACGTGTTGGTCACCATGACAACATACAACATGTGGATGTGTCTAGAACAGAAAATGATAGAAAGACTTTGACGTTTTACAGGTTCTGTGTTTACCTGTTATTTATTTACATCTTTTCTCGTCTTCATGACCAATTAAAGCACTTTTAAGGTTCAGTCTGTAAGATTTAGGTGAAACGGATCTATTGGCCACGTCCTCTGGAGCTCTGTCTCCACTCTGCCTCCCAGCAACAAGGCCCAGTCAGAGCCGCTCTACACACAAGCTGCTGCTGCTTCAGCCTCTGGATCATCAGGACACAGCTCAGCCTCCGTCCACACACACTGTCCTCTTCACACTGTCCTCTTCACACTGTCCTCTTCACACTCACCTTTACAAAGATGGTGGCCACCATCTGTTGAGAGAAGAAGACATCAGTGTTGACAGAGACTCACTTCATCAGCTGTGAGTCAGTGATGCAGCACATCCAGTATAAAGAGCAGCAGGGACTTCAGTCCTGTTCAGAGGTGGAGCAGCTTCCTCTGCTTCATGTTCACGTGTTGGAATGAACACGCTAAGAGCTGCACACACTTTGACCATCACGTGTGTTTCCTCTGCATGTGAAAGTGCAGAGTGGACACTTGAGAGGTGGATTTCCTGCTGTTACAGGTGAAGACATGTGTCACTGTGTGTTGATGAACATGTGCTTCTGACAAACTGTCAGTGGACAGATGAGACAGATGGACCTCAGCAGAGCTTCTGCTCTGTAGACAGCTCATGGTTACCATGGTGATGATGCTTCTCTGAGGTACAGGCTTCAGTCACACTGATCTCAGAGCTGTGACAAAGAGCCAACTGATCAGTTCTTCACTGATGAAGTAAGAGAACAAATTGAGGACTCTCTGAGGACACACACTGTCTCTGAGGACACACTCTGACTCTGAGGACTGTGATGACCCTTTCCAGTATGCCTGCCTGTCTCATTCTGCTCTCTTGCAGTTGCTGGGAGTTGGCTGGTAGGCGGAGCCAGGAGGGAGTGCCTGCAGGTACCTGCCCTTTTGGGTAGGGCCGGCAGAATTGATAAAGGACCCTTTGCAATCATGGGTCTCTCTCAGCTGGGCCTGCTGCAGCCACATGTCCTTTGTTTGGTTTGTTTGCAGCTTTCAACACACACTACACCATGTTTTCACCCATCCACACACTCCTAACAAGACCTTCCTACTTACACAGCCCATCCAATAGTTACTTTTTTTGCTTGTAAACTATTTTCTGCTTGTTATATCTGTGTGTGGCCTCCCTTTTTGTTGCCGGCCTTGAGCCAGGCGGTAACAAATGGGGGCTTGTCAAGGACACTTCAGTGCTGGGAATCCGGTAAATGTAAAGTTTTGTTGAAGGGAGTGTTCACACAGATTTTGGGTTGCTCTGGTATTCATAGGGACTTTGTTGCTTGACTATTTGTATTCCAGTTAGCATGTTGCTCCATAGATTTTGGCCTGTAAATGTTGAAACATGTTTTCCTGAACTGCCAGGAAGGGTTTGAGGGCTGGTAAGTAATTTGGAACCCTTATTCTTGCTAAGTATAAGCAATGTGGGGCACTGTCTGTCTCCATTGATCTTTTTTTGTTTTAGTTTGTTGTTTTTGTGCAGTAAGTGGTTAGGGCAGTGCTCGGGTGCACTTCCAGGACTGTCCAGGTGATTTTCAGCGTGCTGTAAGTTAACCGGGTCGCTGGGCTTTGTGCTTAATCCATCCTGCCACAAACCTGCATGAAGTCTAGTGTTTAGTGAGTCAGCTGGTTCTGGTTAGGCAGTTAGCCAGAGAGCTGGGCTTCCATATTTTAAGCAGCCGTTAATCCTGTTGCATAGTGATGGAAAACTTTCACTGTTCGTAGTTGTGGCCTATCTGTGGTGTGTTGTATGGAGTGTCAGTGCTGGAAAAAGCACCCCTAGGTGGTGAAACTGTAAAAATGGCTTCAATTGAAGATTTTGTTCAGTCTCCATGTGAGGATTTGCTCTATTCTTATAAGAGAGATCAGATCGTGTGGCTGACTATTACAGTGTTGAGGTTTCTAAGAAGCTAAATGAAAACGAGTTGGTGGCAACGTTAAATGCCCAATTGATGGAGCTGAATATTTTGTCTTCGATGGAGTGTGCAAGTTCTCCGGGAGAAGTAGCTAGTTTGTCTGATGTAGCTTCTGCTAAGGTTAGTGGGCCAGGTAAAGTGTTGGCTCCTGTTTTGACTGGGCTTGGGACTGGCTTGACATTTGAGGAACAGAAATTATAGGTTGGATCTTAAGTGAAGTGAAGGTAAGCTTCAGGCTGAGCCAAAGGTTGAAGAGTCAATTGCACGTGTTCCTCTCACTCTGTCATTTGATGTTGCTGTCAGTTTACGGTTAGTTCCAAAGTTTAATGAATGGGACCCTGACATTTTCTTTGTGTTGTTTGAGTGTTTAGCGGAAGTGTGTAATTGGTCTGATGCTGAGCAGACACTACTACTTCAATGTGTGCTCACTGGCAAGGCTCAGGAGGCTTTCTCCATCTTGAGTGCTAGGGATAGTGGCAGCTATCAGTTGGTTAAAGCTGCTGTGCTTAAGGCATATGAGTTGGTACCCGAAGCTTATCGACAGTGATTCAGGACACTCAGGAAAGAGAAACAGTCGCACACTGAATTTGCTCGTGATTTAGCCACTCATTTCGGCAGCAGGTGTGTTGCTTCTGAGGTAGAGACCTTGAAGGAACTGATTTAGCTTGAGCAGTTTAAAAATACTCTGCCTGATCGGGTTGTAACTTATTTAAATGAACAAAAGGTAAGCAAGGTTTCAGATGCTGCCAAACTGGCTGATGAGTTTGTCTTGACCCATAAAGTTTTTTTTGGGTGAGAGCCGTGGTCGTGGTGACTCTGGCTGCAGGGAGAGCATTGTGGGGGTTTTCCCCTGCAGGTCTTTGTCAGAAGGGATGGGTAAGTTTTCCGCTAAAATAGATCGCAGTTTATGGGGAAAACTGGAAAAGATTAAAGCCTGGATATGTTTTTGCAAAACCCTCTGGGGCTGCGGCGTCTTTGCGTGCAGAAGAAAGAGGCCATGCCGTTGCTGCTGTGCGAACACACACAAAACCCTCTTCCTCAGAGTTGATGATTGAGTTTCCTGTGGTGGAGCAAGAACAGGCAAAATGTTCAACTAATGATGAGATTGATCCTGGTTAAGCTGCATTTGTGTCAGATGGTTATGTTTCACTGGTCAGGAGCGATAGGAAAGTACTTGTAAAGATACTGAGAGATTCAGCGGCACTGGACACATTTATTGAGGACTCCGTGTTGCCTTTCTCTTTGGAGACAGACACCAGTTTCACTGTTGATGTTTGGGGAATGGGTTTGACTGTATTTTTCAGCTCCTCAGCATAAACTGACCCTATTTTCAGATCTGGTGCAAGTTGACATGACCATGGGAGTGCGCCCTTCTTTACCTGTGGGGGGAGTACAGGTCATCTTAGGGAATGACCTGGCTGGTGATCGTGTGTGGCCTGTATCCCCTGCAGTGGTGGACACAAACCAATTTCTCTGGTAGAAGATTTTAAGTCTCCCAAATATCCTCTTGTAGTGCTACCAACGCCGCCTCTGCATGCCATTCCAGTTGCTGAACATCCTTTTGAGCATCTGATTATTGATTGTGTTGGTCCTTTGCCACGTTCCAAAGCTGGTACTAACTTTTTGCTTACGGTCGTGTGTCAGGCTACACGTTATCCTGCTGCCTATCCCCTTAGGAACATCACCACCAGGTCGGCTGTGAAAGCACTGACAAAGTTCATGTCTATTTTTGGAATCCCAAAGGTTGTCCAGTCTGACCAAGGGTCTAATTTCTTGTCGAAGTTGTTTGCAGAAGTGTTAAAACAGCTAAATATCAAACATTCGCAGTCTAGCGCCTACCATGCTCAGAGCCAGGGAGCTCTTGAGAGGTTCCATAAAACCTTGAAGTTCCTGGGAGGAGGAATTACCCTGGCTGATGTTAGCTACCAGTGAGGTGTACCAAGAGAGCCTGAGTTTCAGTCCCAATGACCTGGTTTTCGGTCACACTGTTCAAGGCCCTTTGGCATCCCTTAACAGTGACTGGCAAGCGAAAGAGGCCCCAGAAAACTTGAAGCATTTACCTGAAGCTAACAGAGTTGGTGAATCTGATTAAAGTTTATCCCTGCCTGTTTAGAAATACTCCATCTCGTACTAATCATATTGAACACGACATTGACGTTGGAGAGGCCCAGCCAGTCAGACAACGTTTTTACCATATGTCTCCAGACAAGTGTGAGCAGTTAGAGGTAAAGGTCAGTTATATGTTAGAAAACAACATTGCTGAGCCTTGTGCGCCCAGCTGGTCTTCCCCATGCTTGATAGTGAAAAAGTCAGATGGTACACTTAGACCTTCTACTGATTTGAGGACAGTGAACAAAGTAACCAAACCTGATTCTTTCCCAATCCCAAGTATGGAGGATTGTGTGGATCAGGTTGGCTCTGCTAAGTTTGTTCGTAAATTTAACTTACTTAAAGGTTACTGGCAGGTGCCTTTGACTCCTCGAGCTAGAGAGATAGCAGCATTTATCACACCCAGTGGCTTGTATTCTTACATCGTGATTCCATTCAGCTTACGAAATGCTCCTGCCACCTTCCAGCGACTCATGAACAAGGTTGTGTCTGGTTTGGTGTGCTGTGTACCTGGATGATGTTGTGAATATAGTGACTCTTGAGAAGATCATCTTCAGTGCATCAGGGCCCTGTTTGACCGTCTGGCCAGGGCATCTCTCACCGTCAACTGGCGAAATGTGAGTTTGTCAAGGCGACAGTCACCTATCTGGGCAAGGTAGTTGCCCAAGGGCAGGTGCCATCCTGTGCCATCGCCCAAAGAAGAACATTCTACTTTCTTGGGTATGGTGGGCTACTACTGTGGGTTTTGTAAAAATTTCTCCACAGTGGTTTCTCCGCTAACTTCTCTTCTTAGCCCAAAGGTTAAGTTTGAATGGTCCCTTCACTGTCAAGAAGCTTATGAGTCTGTGAAGTCTTTGTTGTGTTCTGCCCCTGTCTTAGCAGCTCCCCGAATGAAGCAGCTTTTCTCTCTCAATGCGGATGCTCGTAAGGTGGGAACTGGGACTGTACTTATGCAGATGAATGAAAATGGTGTCGATTGCCCAGTGAGTTTCTTTTCTAAAAAGTTAAACTCTCACCAGTTAAATTATTCCATCATTGAAGAGGAAGCATTGGCACTCATCTGGGCACTGAAAGACTTTGAGGTTTATGGGGGGGCGGAGTGGAGTGGAGTAAGTCCTTTAATGGTGTACATGGACAATAATCCTCTAACCTTTCTCCATTCACTCCAAAACCCAAATCAGCACCTTATGTGTTGGTGTTTGTTCCTTTAGCCATTCCATTTAGACGTTCGTCATATAAAGGGAACTGAGAACACGGTGACTGATGCCATGTCTCTAGCTATACCTGTTTAAATTCACTTGTGTGCTTCCTCCCTGCAGTGTCTCTGGCTTTCCTTTCTCTTAAACTGCTTCCTAGGTACCAAGGTTGCAGAGGAAGGTGGCTTCAACGGTCAAGGAAGTAGTTCATCTGCAGGTTGTAAGGATTTTTACACGAGTTACATGGATATTCACCAGTTAACATGGGTTGAACGGTTGTTTACATGTTGACATTAATATGCCTGAGTGTTTTGATGTCTTCAGCTGTTTGAGCTTATTATTTATTTGGAAGTTGGTTGTTTTTTAGTGGCTGTAGCTGAATTTTGGGGATCCTAGTTAGGCCCCCATTTTAAGGGAGGGGGTGTCACAACCCTTTCCAGTATGCCTGCCTGTCTCATTCTGCTCTCTTGCAGTTGCTGGGAGTTGGCTGGTAGGCGGAGCCAGGAGGGAGTGCCTGCAGGTGGCCTACAGAAGTTATAAAGAACCGCCCATTGCAGTCACGGGTCTCTCTCAGCTGGGCGTGCTGCAGCCACGTCCTTTGTTTGGTAGTTTGCACATTGCAACACACACTACACCATGTTTTCACCCATCCACCATCTCGTAACATGACTGAAGACCTTCCTACTTACGCACCCTATCCATTAGTTATTTCCCTATCCATTAGTTATTTCCCTTGCTGGTATAAGTTAAATAAACTATTTTGTTTTATTTTATTTGCCTCCCTTTTTGTTGCTGGCCTTGAGCCAGGCAGTAACAGGACACACATTGTCTCTGAGGACACACATTGTCTCTGAGGACACACACTGTCTCTGAGGACACTCTGTCTCTGAGGACACACTGTGGTGCAAACCTCTGACATCACTACTCAATAAAAACACATGGCGCTATTTTCAGGGACCTGACTGAGAGCATCTGGTATTTTGGTGACAGGATGAGTCTGGAGAGATTGAGATGTACTGGGTGTGTTAGTGGCTGAGATCAACTGAACCAACCAGACGTTGGTTTAAACTTCTCTTCTCCGTCCCTTTAAGGAGAGTGTGCACCACACAACAGTGGAGAGTCACGCTGGTCAGTGGGCGGAGCTTTTATACGGGTTGATCTCCAACTTAACCTGCTTCGAAGCAGGTTAGCCGTTCATCATCAGTTACCATGGTGATTTAACCCGATAAGAAGTGAACGAGCTTCGTAGGACTGAAAAAACTAAACCTGAAGTTAACCTGATAACCACAAATCCTGCTTCGTAGTACAGACCCTGGATCTGTACTGTGATACTGACTGTGTTTAGTAAAATACTGATGAAAGCAGCGTGGACTGACTCCAAACATCTACTGACCTCAGAGTCTCCAGTCGACAGTCTGAACTCTGCTGTAGATCAAGCAGCTCCTTCACTCCTGAGTCCTGCAGCTCGTTGTCACTCAGATCCAGTTCTCTCAGATGAGAGGGGTTTGACCTCAGAGCTGAAGCCAGAGAAGAACAGCTGATCTCTGACAGTCTGCAGCCCTCCAACCTGGATAAAGAAATCTGAATATTTGAATGTGTCCTCCTGTTATTGTGGATCGTCATCATGTCAACACAGACTCTCAACATGCTGCTGACCTCAGTCCAGTCTGTGACCTGAAGATAAATATGAAATCAGACATGTTGGACTAAAGACGAGTCCTGATTCAGTAACAATATATTATTTGGACCCGGTCTCTGTCCTGCAGATCAGTTTAGGAAATCCAGAACTAAACACAGATGAGTTTTAACAAGTAGCTGAATATTTAAAATGTCAAATTATTCTGAGTTCAAGTTATGAATGAAGAGGAATTATGTTAAATTAGAATTAAATGAGATAAATCGTGTATAACTGTTGTGTTATAGATATGAGATCTACAAAAGTCAGTCAGTGAACTGACCTCAGAGTCTCCAGTGGACAGGTTGGACTCTGTAGAAGACCACACAGCTCCTTCACTCCTGAGTCCTTCAGGTCGTTGTAGCTCAGATCCAGTTCTCTCAGATGAGAGGGGTTTGACCTCAGAGCTGAAGCCAGAGAAGAACAGCTGATCTCTGACAGACTGCAGTTCATCAACCTGGATAAAGAATAAAACTTAACTGTAAATTAAACTGAGTTCATGTGTGAAAATAACAAATATTCATGTCAGCACAGACTCATAACATGGAAGATAAATATGAAATCAGACATGTTGGACTAAAGACGAGTCCTGATTCAGTAACAATATCTTATTTGGACCCGGTCTCTGTCCTGCAGATCAGTTTAGGAAATCCAGAACTAAACACAGATGAGTTTTAACAAGTAGCTGAATATTTAAAATGTCAAATTAATTCATGAATTCAAGTTATGTATGAAGAGGAATTATGTTAAATTAGAATTAAATGAGATAAATCGTGTATAAATGTTGTGTTATAGATATGAGATCTACAAAAGTCAGTCAGTAAACTGACCTCAGAGTCTCCAGTGGACAGGTTGGACTCTGTAGAAGACCACACAGCTCCTTCACTCCTGAGTCCTGCAGGTCGTTGTAGCTCAGATCCAGTTCTCTCAGATGAGAGGGGTTTGACCTCAGAGCTGAAGCCAGAGAAGAACAGCTGATCTCTGACAGACTGCAGCGATTCAACCTGGATAAAGAAATGTGAATATTTGAATGTGTCCTCCTGTTATTGTGGATCGTCATCATGTCAACACAGACTCTCAACATGCTGCTGACCTCAGTCCAGTCTGTGACCTGAAGATAAATATCACATCAGACATGTTGGACCATTGTTTCATTCATCACCTTCTTCTCTGTGTGTTTGGTCACTGAGTAGGTTTGTGTCATTAAACACTGTTTAAAGTAGAGATGGCTCCTGACAGTCACTTCCTGTTTGGTTCTATACTCATCAACTGTCCAACGTGCTTCAATAAGAACGTGTCTTATTGTTGAGAACCTGAGGAGGACGAGTGCTCGGCCTCAGTCCACATGTTATTCACTGACACTAGTGATCAGGAGCAGGTGTGTGCAGGTGAATGGAGTTGGGCTGATGAGGTGGACGTGACTGACAGGCTGGGTGAGGGACAGATGACTGAGGGACAGTGAGCAGAGCAGAACTGAGACAATTCAATTTAAATAGATAATGACCAAATAAGAAGGAACGTTGGAAAAGTGAACATTCAAGGATTTAAGGACCTGACCTCAGAGTCTCCAGTCGACAGTTTGGACTCTCCAGTCCAGCACACAGCAGCTTCACTCCTGAATCCTGCAGCCTGTTGTCACTCAGATCCAGTTCTCTCAGATGTGAGGGGTCTGACTTCAGAGCTGAAGCCACAACTTCACAGTGAGTCTCTGAGAGTCCACAACCACCGAGTCTGTAATTAAAGAAAATATCAAATCTGTTAGAATAAAATCAGAAAACACAACATTCATACAACACGTGATCATGTGACCCTCACCCTGGTAAATCCTCTTTTTGCCTCATGAACATTTTATCTTAAAAACACCTCAAGAGAATCCTTTCAGATCTGGTACAAGCTTCATTCAGACTAACAAAGTGGCAGAGGATGTGTTCACTGATTCAACATGTTATTGATCATGTCTGGACTCACAGAGCCTTCCTGCAGTTCCTCACAGCTGGGATCAGTCTCAGTCGACCCTGGTCTGATGTGTTGAACTTCTCCAGGTCCAACTCATCCAGAACCTCCTCTGACATCTGCAGCATGTAGGCCAGAGCTGAGCAGTGGATCTCAGAGAGTTTCTCCTTTGATTTGTTCTCTGACGTCAGGAACTGTTGCATCTGCTGATGTACTGAGTGGTCGTTCATCTCAGTCAGACAGTGGAAGATGTTGATGCTTCTGTCAGGAGAAATGTTATCACTCTGCATCTTCTTCAGGTTGTTGATGATTCTCTGGATGTTCTCTGGATTGTTCTCTGTCTGACCCAGCAGGCCTCCTAAGACTCTCTGGTTGGACTCCAGACTGAGGCCGTGAAGGAAGCGAACAAACAGATCCAGATGACCATTTTTACTGGTGAGGGATTTCTCCATGGTTCTCTTCAGGAGGTCATCCAGGGTTGTTCCCAAGAAGTTCTTGAGTTCTTCTGTGTGTGTGTAACAGTGGAACATGTAGACTGCAGCCAGAAACTCCTGAACGCTCAGATGAACAAAGCAGTAGACTGATTTCTGGAAGATCACACACTCTCCTCTGAAGATCTCAGTACAAACTCCTGAGTACACCGAGGCCTCTGTGACATTAAGACCACACTGCTCCAGGTCTTCTTGGTAGAACATGATGTTTCCTTCCTCCAGATGTTTAAGCGCCAGCTGCTTCCTCCAGATGTCAGCTGCTGTGGACTCGTCTCATGTCCTCCACCGTACTTGTTGTTCTTCCTCTTTGTCTGAACCAGCAGGAAGTGTGAGTACAGGTCCGTCAGGGTCTTGGGCAGCTCTCCTCTCTGGTCTGTGGTCAACATGTGCTCCAGAACTGTAGCACTGATCCAGCAGAAGACTGGGATTTGACACATGATGTGGAGGCTCCTGGACGTCTTGATGTGTGAGATGATTCTGCTGCTCAGCTCCTCATCACTGAATCTCCTCCTGAAGTACTCCTCCTTCTGGGCGTCAGTGAAGCCTCGTACTTCTGTCACCCTGTCAACACATGTAGGAGGGATCTGATTGGCCGCCGCAGGTCTGGAGGTTATCCAGACGAGAGCCGAGGGAAGCAGATTCCCCTGGATGAGGTTTGTCAGCAGCACGTTGACTGATGACCTCTGTGTGACCTCAGACACGACCTTCCTGTGGTTGAAGTCCAGAGAAAGTCTGCTTTCATCCAGGCCGTCAAAGACGATCAAAGGTTTACAGACAGCGAGCGTCTCTGCCGTGAGCTTCTGTAATGTTGGATGGAAAACACGGAGCAGCGTGAGAAGACTGTGCTGCTCGTCTTTCACCAGGTTCAGCTCCCTGAACGAAAGCACAACCAGCAGACCCACATCTTGGTTTTCTAAACCCTCTGCCCAGTCCAGAGTGAACTTCTGCACCGAGAACGTTTTTCCAACGCCAGCGACGCCGTTGGTCAGGACGACTCTGATGCTGCTCTGCTGGTCAGTGAAGGCTTTAAAGATGTCGTGGCACTTGATGGGAGTGTCGTGGAGGCTCTTCATCTTGGAAGCCGTCTCAAGCTGCCTCACCTCATGTTCAGTATTAACCTCTTCACTCTGTCCCTCTGTGATGTAGAGCTCAGTGTAGATCCTGTTGAGGAGGGTTCTACTTCCTGTTTCCTCAGTTCCTTCAGTCACATGTTCACATCTCCTCCTCAGACTGATCTTATGTTGGTCTAAAACCTCCTGCAGACCCCGATCTGCTGAAAGACAAGAAACAATGTGAGACTAAAGACAGAGAATCTGAGAATCTGCTGATTGTTTTCATCAGATACAGAAAAACTAGAGAAAATCAAAGCTTTTGAACTTTGTGCTTTTATAACCAAGTGAAATGTTGATGCTGTATGAAGGAACAAAATCAAACATGTGCTGTTGTCAGAAGTGAAGACATCAGCAGACACATGTACAGTGCTGCTCTGACCGGCTGTCTGAGCTCCAGCTCCTCTTCTGGATCTTTGTCCACACTGGGGACAGGAGGAGTCTCCTGAAGAACCAGACTGGTCCCAGTATGAGGTGATGCACTGTCTGCAGAACCAGTGTCCACAGCTGGTGGAGACTGGATCCTTCAGGACGTCCTGACACGAAGCACAGCGGGACGACTGCTCCTCCTCAGAAACATGACTCCTCCTCCTCTCTCTGTGAAGACATGTCCTGATAAGTCAAATGTCACAGTCACAGGTCGTCATCACTTCTGTCAAGGAGGTTTTGTTTCCACCCTGTATGTTTGTGTGTTGGTTGGTTTGTTCGTTAGTGGGATTATAAAAACCACTGAACAGATCACCAGTAAACTTGGTGAAGGATGTGTTCTGTGAACCAGATGTTCAGAGGACTGATGTTTATGAGTGAGTGAAATTTGGTGCAGATCCAAATAAAAATGAGTATGTAGTGAATTTCAAAGTGGTTTCATCAGGAGCGTGTTGGGCCTTGGTGGAGGTCTGAGCTCTTTGAGGGATTCTGAGAGATTAGTCACCAATTTCAATGAAGCTGTGTCCTAATGCAGGGGCCACACTAGAGGAAACTACATCCTCTTCAGATCAGTTCACAGTAGAAACAGTCTCTTACTTTGTGTGTGAGGGTCCAGGTTCATTACTGAAGGTTACAGGAGGAATATCTTTGGACCGGTCACTCTTCAGAGACACACAGCTGAACTCTGGAGACTCTGCTCTGTCCTCTTCCTCCTCATAACCACTCATCTTCAGTCTGAGAGGAAAGACACTGACACTGACTGTGATCTCAAACACACACAATGAAGACAGGTACGTAAATTCACTTTTTCTTCAAATATAACAAAGTCAACCTCCTACACTGTCTCCCTGTTGTCATGGTAACCTGAGGCAGTTGAAGGTTTATTGTGTTGGACTCAGTCGATCACAGTGTCGAGTCAAACTGTTGATTGACTGACAGAAGTTCATCCTGACTCTTCTTCTCTCGACAGTCCACGTGTAGAAAAACTGACCCAGAGTCTGTGACAGTAAAATAAAACTAGACTGAAAGTATTTAAATATAAAGTATTTATATATAAAGTATTTATATATAAAGTATTTAAATATAAAATATTTTAATATAAAGTATTTAAATATAAAGCATTTTAATATAAAGTATTTTAATATAAAGTATTTAAATATAAAGTATTTAAATATAAAGTATTTTAATATAAAGTATTTAAAAATAAAGTATTTAAAAATAAAGTATTTTAATATAAAGTATTTAAAAATAAAGTATTTATATATAAAGTATTTAAATATAAAGTATTTAAATATAAAGTATTTTAATATAAAGTATTTAAATATAAAGTATATAAATATTAAGTATTTATATATAAAATATTTTAATATAAATGTTTATATATAAAGTATTTTAATATCAAGTATTTATATATAAAGTATTTGAATATAAAGTATTTATATATAAAGTATTTATATATAAAGTATTTTAATATAAAGTATTTAAATATAAAGTATTTATATATACAGTATTTTAATATAAAGAAGTTAAATATAAAGTATTTTAATATAAAGTATTTATATATAAAGTATTTATATATAAAGTATTTAAATAAAGGGTCTTTTCTGGGTAAAGAAAATCACATTTCATACAATTGAGATGAAACGAACTGGTGAAAACATCATGAGGATTCTTCTACATTAGATTTCTGCCAATAGTTCCCTTTCACCTGAATCTTACACACTGGAGCTTTAAGTATAAATCAATACGATCCTGCTGGAGACTGAGGTGAGGACCGCCTCTACTCATTTACATATGGACACAGAAATACACAAGACATGTATTTAGTTCTTATTTATCTATGTAAGTATTTCTGATTGTATTATTGATTTATACTTCAGTCATTGTGCTCCTCCATACTATTAGAGACAGAGGGACTCAGTATGTTTCTATGTCGCAGCAGTAAAAACTCGCTCTTGAACTTGTGACCACTGCGTCTCTGTCCAAGTGATTTTCAGCTGTCCCCATCGTCCCCAAACTTTTGTCCTGAAGCGGGAGAATAATGAACGCGAGGAATAATAGTGTGTGTGCCACGCAATGCATGAATGAATAATATGAAGGATTCATATGAATGTTGCTCGAACACTCACCAGCCTCAAACTTCACGTTTCCTCCTTCAGCTCCTCAAAGTTCAACTGAGTCTGAACACTTTCACTTTCACTGGCTCCTCCTCCTCTCTGCAGTTACTGGAGATCACATGACTGTGTGTGTGTGTGTGTGTGTGTGTGTGTGTGTGTGTGTGTGTGTGTGTGTGTGTGTGTGTGTGTGTGTGTGTGTGATATAACTGTTTGCTCTCTGCTGTGTTAAACATAGTTTTGTCACTCGTTCATTTCATTGCCCTTGATGCTCAGTGAGCTGGGATCTACATGAAGCTGACTTGTGTTAGTGTGTGATGTCGTCTGAACAGTGTCTGGTATATTTCACACAGTATATCTGCTCTGCTGTGGGATGACTGTAATGATACCAGTGCTGAGAGCGAGTCTGAACATGGTTCAACTGGATTTGCTCTGTCCACTGTGATGCCATTGTTGAGTGATCTTCTTCTTTGTGTCCGTGTAGGTTTGACCAGTGAATTAGCATTAGCTGTTTGTAGAATATATATATAAATATATATATATATATGTTCTTCAAAGCTTTTCTACTGGCTCCCCATTCAGACCCTTTGAGACATCTCATTCCATTAAGAACCATCTTTTTTCCTCTCTCTTATTTCTATGTTCATTCCAGGTTTGTGTCAAATAAAACCCCAGATGTTGAAATGTGTTGACCTGATCTAACTGTTCCACATACATCTTTAAACCAGCCTCGCTCATCTTCTTTCTACAAAACATCACTACTTTTGTTTTTTCCACTGAAAACCTGAATCCCCATGAATATGAGCATTTCTCTACCATCCTGATTACATTTCCTATCTTCTCTTGGATTAGTGTTAAGTTTTTACCTCTTGTCCATGAAGCCCCATCATCAGCAGATGATGCTTTTCCTATATCAGAACTTATGTCTGAGTACACATCCTTAATCATGATGGAAAAAAGTATTGGGCTGATCACACTGCCCTGAGGCGCTCCGTTATCTACCTTATACCTGGTCCATGTGGTTGTTTCCATCTTTACCTGGATATATCTATCAAAAATAAAGGTTTGAATCCAATTCAAAGTTCTTCCTGTTGTTCCCATTTTGTCTAGTTAACCATTAAACCCTCTTTCCATATATCATAAGCCGTCTCCACATAAAGAACTCTGCCATTCTAAATTCTTTCTTCATTTGAGCTTCCCTAGTTTCTGTCTCTGAACAGATTGGATCCATTGTTCCCCTCCCTTTCCTAAAACCACTCTGATAAGGAGATAACAAACCTCTCCTCTCTAGATGGAATGTCCTTCTCTCACCGATCATCCTTTCCATTATTTTTCCAACATCTAAGTAAGTGCTATGGGTCTGCAGCTCGTTGCTTCCTTCACCACTTTCCTTACTTGAGCCTGTTATATTCAATGAGCTTTGTTAAATAGTGGGTTCTCTTTAATTCTTTAAAAACTCTATTTCTTTCTTTAATGGTTCTACTACACTCCTCTGTCCACCATGGTGCTGCTCTCCTACTCATTGTCCCTTTGCTTCTAGGGATTGATAACTCTGCTGCTTTTCAAACAATTCCTCTGAACTTTTCTTCCACTTTTTCTATCTCTTGGCTTTGATCTATTTCCCCATTTCCCTCCTTACATAAGTAGTGAAACTGATCCCACCTAGCTTTACTGAATATCCACGTCACTTCTCTTCCTTCTACTTTCACTTCACGGTCTATGTGTATGTTACTGAATATTGGGTAGTGGTCACTTCCAATTGTTGAGTCTTCCCGTACTTCCCTCTCACGTTTCCCTGCCACCTCACTTGAATCCAGTGTCAGATCTAGTGCTAGTCTGTCCTTGTATCTGCTTGAGTTAACTGATTTCTAGTTTCCTGCATGGGTTATAGTCATTTATGTTAAACTGTCCTTCATTTGTCCACATTTCTACCACAATGTCTTCTTCTTCTTCTTCTTACTGACATCTCTGAGGACATATGTTCCTTGATAAATCTAGTGCACCCCCCCTCTTTCCTATCAACCGCAGTATAATTGAGGATTCTAAAATCCAGATTTGGTTTCATGTCTCTTGCACACAAACATCGTCTGATACTGATTTATAATCTGATTTATGATGATTGATTCATACAGTTTTTGAGCTCTTGTCCATTTGCCACCAAACTCCTTGCATCATCTCTCACCTCCTCCCAAGTCGCTTCATTCATGTTCAGATGATTTGCAGCTGCTTGTACTATTATTTGTTTTCTTTCCGTTTTTCATTTGGTTTCCATCGTAGCATTTATGACTCCTGCTATAAAAGTGACTCGTTTCTTTAACTCACACTTTGCCCTCTTGGTTGTTCTTGCTGTTTAATGTGTTGTTCTTCATTTGTGTGTCTTCACTCTCTCTCCTCTGGTTCACCATCTTGACAGCATCTGCAGATGTGATTTAGTTTTGTACCCTGACCTGTTGAATCTCTACCTCCCTCTTCATGAGTTCACATCCTCCATATGCCACACTATGGTTTCCTCCAGTGACAACAGTTTGGTTCCATCCCTTCCCCACACTGTTCATCCTCATGATCCTCACCACATCTAGCACACCTTCTCTTCCTTCACATGTCAGAGCAGCATGACCAGATCTTTGACAGCTGAAGCATCTTACTGGTCTTGGTATATATTCCCTCTGTGTGTGTGTCATGTATCCCAACACTACTTTCTTTGGGAGAATTTCTTCCTCAGATTCCATCAATATGCTTTAAACACCTCTCACCTTCTCTAGAGGCCTGTAATCTCTGTGCATCCTTCAGTTTCCCACCTTTCAGATCTGTCTCCACCTCACTCACACCGTCACCACGGTCTTTACCTTGAATGATGCCCCCTGGTGGTGAGTGTTCATTAGTTAAAGTGAGAGCAGAGTGGAGGAGGACACAGAAACTCCAGCTCGGTACAAACCAACCTTCTGATCATTGAGCAGCTGTGGACCAGAGACAAACTGACCGGCAGAGAATTTTAACTTGAGTGAAGTGGAAAAGTTTTATTTTCATGTAAAAATAATAAAATGATTCATTGAAACAAAACAGCCGCAAGATTTTACAAGTGAATAAAAAATCGGACGTTTGAAAGAAACGTTTTCGTGATGATCAAACTGGATTTCGTGGTTTTCCTGCAGCAGTTGAATTAAATGAAGAATTGAAGCTGAGATTTTCGACCTTCTACCATTAAACAGTGAAACATCAAAAGTTAGAAACTCAAACTCAGGTCAGATCCATCAGCTGCGACTTTACAGGGAAGATCTCATCTGACGTCATTCAAGAATGATGGCTCTCAAAAGTGAAGCTCAATAATCTGGATCACCCCCCTGGTGGCGGGCTGCAGTATAGGTCATAAACCCCGCCTCCTCCATGTGTCTGAGCAGCTGATTATAGAATCACAAATTCTTGCCGTGTTGTTGTTGTGAGACGTGACGAACGACATGTCACTCACCAACCCATCACCGCTTGACGTTTCCATGGATACAATAATCTGGTATCAACCAGATTAAGACAATAATCTGAAGAAGACACTGACGTATAAACTGTATGTTCTGATCAACTTAACCTGAATAAGATCATACTCAGAATAATCAATAATCATTGATAAAACATTAGAGCGTCCTGTCGGAGTTTACACAACATGTTGACATACGACAGTTCCAAGTGATGACATCATGTCCTGGACGTGGTGAGGACGGTGGACTGGACACTGTGTGACAGCTGATCTCAGAGCAGCTCACCTCCTCTGATTCCTCTGGAGCTCTGTCTCCACTCTGCCTCCCAGCAACAAGGCCCAGTCAGAGCCGCTCTACACACAAGCTGCTGCTGCTTCAGCCTCTGGATCATCAGGACACAGCTCAGCCTCCGTCCACACACACTGTCCTCTTCACACTGTCCTCTTCACACTGTCCTCTTCACACCCACCTAGAGAAAGATCCTGTCCACCATCTGTTGAGAGAAGAAGACATCAGTGTTGACAGAGACTCACTTCATCAGCTGTGAGTCAGTGATGCAGCACATCCAGTATAAAGAGCAGCAGGGACTTCAGTCCTGTTCAGAGGTGGAGCAGCTTCCTCTCTGCTTCATGTTCACGTGTTGGAATGAACACGCTAAGAGCTGCACACACTTTGACCATCACGTGTGTTTCCTCTGCATGTGAAAGTGCAGAGTGGACACTTGAGAGGTGGATTTCCTGCTTTTACAGGTGAAGACATGTGTCACATAAAAGGGGCGGGGTTTACTGCATATGACCAATCACAGACATGGACAGTTTGACTGACAGCAGAGTTTGAATCCCATGATGTGGTCTCTATGATGAGCTTTAGTTGGACAAACTCTGTCTCTGAGGACACACTGACTCTGAGGACACACTCTGACTCTGAGGACACACTCTGTCTCTGAGGACACACACTGACTCTGAGGACACACACTGTCTATGAGGACAAACTCTGTCTCTGAGGACAAACACTGACTCTGAGGACACGCACTGTCTCTGAGGACACACTGACTCTGAGGACACACTGACTCTGAGGACACACTCTGTCTCTGAGGACACTCTGTCTCTGAGGACACACTCTGACTCTGAGGACACACACTGACTCTGAGGACACACTCTGACTCTGAGGACACACTCTGTCTCTGAGGACACACACTGACTCTGAGGACACACACTGTCTCTGAGGACAAACTCTGTCTCTGAGGACAAACACTGTCTCTGAGGACACACTCTGTCTCTGAGGACACACTGACTCTGAGGACACGCACTGTCTCTGAGGACACACTGTCTCTGAGGACACACTGACTCTGAGGACACGCACTGTCTCTGAGGACACACTGTCTCTGAGGACACTCTGTCTCTGAGGACACACTGACTCTGAGGACACACACTGTCTCTGAGGACACTCTGTCTCTGAGGACACTCTGTCTCTGAGGACACACTGACTCTGAGGACACGCACTGTCTCTGAGGACACTCTGTCTGTAACCTGATAACCACAAATCCTGCTTCGTAGTACAGACCCTGGATCTGTACTGTGATACTGACTGTGTTTAGTAAAATACTGATGAAAGCAGCGTGGACTGACTCCAACCATCTACTGACCTCAGAGTCTCCAGTCGACAGGTTGGACTCTGCTTTAGATCAAGCAGCTCCTTCACTCCTGAGTCCTGCAGCTTGTTGTAGTTCAGATCCAGTTCTCTCAGATGAGAGGGGTTTGACCTCAGAGCTGAAGCCAGAGAAGAACAGCTGATCTCTGACAGACTGCAGCTCTTCAACCTGGATAAAGAATAAAACTTAACTGTAAATTAAACTGAGTTCATGTGTGAAAATAACAAATATTCATGTCAGCACAGACTCATAACATGGAAGATAAATATGAAATCAGACATGTTGGACTAAAGACGAGTCCTGATTCAGTAACAATATATTATTTGGACCCGGTCTCTGTCCTGCAGATCAGTTTAGGAAATCCAGAACTAAACACAGATGAGTTTAAACAAGTAGCTGAATATTTAAAATGTCAAATTAATTCATGAATTCAAGTTATGAATGAAGAGGAATTATGTTAAATTAGAATTAAATGAGATAAATCGTGTATAAATGTTGTGTTATAGATATGAGATCTACAAAAGTCAGTCAGTGAACTGACCTCAGAGTCTCCAGTGGACAGGTTGGACTCTGTAGAAGACCACACAGCTCCTTCACTCCTGAGTCCTGCAGCTCGTTGAAGCTCAGATCCAGTTCTCTCAGATGAGAGGGGTTTGACCTCAGAGCTGAAGCCAGAGAAGAACAGCTGATCTCTGACAGTCTGCAGTCCTCCAACCTGGATAAAGAATAAAACTTAACTGTAAATTAAACTGAGTTCATGTGTGAAAATAACAAATATTCATGTCAGCACAGACTCATAACATGGAAGATAAATATGAAATCAGACATGTTGGACTTAAGACGAGTCCTGATTTAGTAACAATATATTATTTGGACCCGGTCTCTGTCCTGCAGATCAGTTTAGGAAATCCAGAACTAAACACAGATGAGTTTCAACAAGTAGCTGAATATTTAAAATGTCAAATTAATTCATGAATTCAAGTTATGAATGAAGAGGAATTATGTTAAATTAGAATTAAATGAGATAAATCGTGTATAAATGTTGTGTTATAGATATGAGATCTACAAAAGTCAGTCAGTGAACTGACCTCAGAGTCTCCAGTGGACAGGTTGGACTCTGTAGAAGACCACACAGCTCCTTCACTCCTGAGTCCTGCAGCTCGTTGAAGCTCAGATCCAGTTCTCTCAGATGAGAGGGGTTTGACCTCAGAGCTGAAGCCAGAGAAGAACAGCTGATCTCTGACAGACTGCAGTCCTTCAACCTGGATAAAGAAATGTGAATATTTGAATGTGTCCTCCTGTTATTGTGGATCGTCATCATGTCAACACAGACTCTCAACATGCTGCTGACCTCAGTCCAGTCTGTGACCTGAAGATAAATATCACATCAGACATGTTGGACCATTGTTTCATTCATCACCTTCTTCTCTGTGTGTTTGGTCACTGAGTAGGTTTGTGTCATTAAACACTGTTTAAAGTAGAGATGGCTCCTGACAGTCACTTCCTGTTTGGTTCTATACTCATCAACTGTCCAACGTGCTTCAATAAGAACGTGTCTTCTTGTTGAGAACCTGAGGAGGACGAGTGCTCGGCCTCAGTCCACATGTTATTCACTGACACTAGTGATCAGGAGCAGGTGTGTGCAGGTGAATGGAGTTGGACTGATGAGGTGGACGTGACTGACAGGCTGGGTGAGGGACAGATGACTGAGGGACAGTGAGCAGAGCAGAACTGAGACAATTCAATTTAAATAGATAATGACCAAATAAGAAGGAACGTTGGAAAAGTGAACATTCAAGGATTTAAGGACCTGACCTCAGAGTCTCCAGTCGACAGTTTGGACTCTCCAGTCCAGCACACAGCAGCTTCACTCCTGAGTCCTTCAGGATGTTTCTACTCAGAACCAGTTCTCTCAGATGTGAGGGGTCTGACTTCAGAGCTGAAGCCACGACTTCACAGTGAGTCTCTGAGAGTCCACAACCAACGAGTCTGTAATTAAAGAAAATATCAAATCTGTGAGAATAAAATCAGGAAACACAACATTCATACAACACGTGATCATGTGACCCTCACCCTGGTAAATCCTCTTTTTGCCTCATGAACATTTTATCTTAAAAACACCTCAAGAGAATCCTTTCAGATCTGGTACAAGCTTCATTCAGACTCACAAAGTGGCAGAGGATGTTGTGGCATCACAAGGGGGCGGGTTATAGAGGGGCGTTATGTGCCTCACCCTGAGAGTGGCTACATCCCCACAAGATGGATGCCGAGAGAACTGCATCTCCCAGAAGGCACGGCTAGGGGAGGTGCCAAGGCCTCAGCCCTCATTAAAGCGGGAGCTCAGGTGTGGGAGCGAGAGAGGAGAACAAAGGAATGGAGACCAGCAACAAGCAGGAAGCAGGAGATGTGGCGGAAGATACTTTGGAGAGGATCCCCCTGACAAGCAAGTGGATGGAGGATAACAATTGACCGTTTGATGAACTTTATGTTTTGCTGCCGGAGAGACTTTTGGTTACTTAATAAACTGGACTTTGTTTGAAACCCTTTTTTGACTTCTCTATGCTTCTGTGACTCACCGCCCTACACCCTGCTTAGTGGTTACACCTCGGGTGATACCACAATGTGTTCACTGATTCAACATGTTATTGATCATGTCTGGACTCACAGAGCCTTCCTGCAGTTCCTCACAGCTGGGATCAGTCTCCGTCGACCCTGGTCTGATGTGTTGAACGTCTTCAGGTCCAACTCATCCAGAACCTCCTCTGACATCTGCAGCATGTAGGCCAGAGCTGAGCAGTGGATCTCAGAGAGTTTCTCCTTTGATTTGTTCTCTGACGTCAGGAACTGTTGCATCTGCTGATGTACTGAGTGGTCGTTCATCTCAGTCAGACAGTGGAAGATGTTGATGCTTCTGTCAGGAGAAATGTTATCACTCTGCATCTCCTTCAGGTTGTTGATGATTCTCTGGATGATCTCTGGATTGTTCTCTGCCCGACCCAGCAGGCCTCCTAAGACTCTCTGGTTGGACTCCAGACTGAGGCCGTGAAGGAAGCGAACAAACAGATCCAGATGACCATTTTTACTGGTGAGGGATTTCTCCATGGTTCTCTTCAGGAGGTCATCCAGGATTGTTCCCAAGAAGTTCTTGAGTTCTTCTATGTGTGTGTAACAGTGGAGCATGTAGACTGCAGCCAGAAACTCCTGAACGCTCAGATGAACAAAGCAGTAGACTGATTTCTGGAAGATCACACACTCTCTTCTGAAGATCTCAGTACAAACTCCTGAGTACACCGAGGCATCTGTGACATTAAGACCACACTGCTCCAGGTCTTCTTGGTAGAACATGATGTTTCCTTCCTCCAGATGTTTAAGGGCCAGCCTCCCCAGCTTCAGAAGAACGTCCCTGTCAGCCTCCGTCAGCTGCTGTGGACTCGTCTCATGTCCTTCACCGTACTTGTTGTTCTTCCTCTTTGTCTGAACCAGCAGGAAGTGTGAGTACAGGTCCGTCAGGGTCTTGGGCAGCTCTCCTCTCTGGTCTGTGGTCAACATGTGCTCCAGAACTGTAGCACTGATCCAGCAGAAGACTGGGATTTGACACATGATGTGGAGGCTCCTGGACGTCTTGATGTGTGAGATGATTCTGCTGCTCAGCTCCTCATCACTGATTCTCCTCCTGAAGTACTCCTCCTTCTGGGCGTCAGTGAAGCCTCGTACTTCTGTCACCCTGTCAACACATGTAGGAGGGATCTGATTGGCCGCCGCAGGTCGGGAGGTTATCCAGACGAGAGCCGAGGGAAGCAGATTCCCCTGGATGAGGTTTGTCAGCAGCACGTTGACTGATGACCTCTGTGTGACCTCAGACACGACCTCCCTGTGGTTGAAGTCCAGAGAAAGTCTGCTTTCATCCAGGCCGTCAAAGACGATCACAGGTTTACAGACAGCGAGCGTCTCTGCCGTGAGCTTCTGTAATGTTGGATGGAAAACACGGAGCAGCGTGAGAAGACTGTGCTGCTCGTCTTTCACCAGGTTCAGCTCCCTGAACGAAAGCACAACCAGCAGACCCACATCTTGGTTTTCTAAACCCTCTGCCCAGTCCAGAGTGAACTTCTGCACCGAGAAGGTTTTTCCAACGCCAGCGACGCCGTTGGTCAGGACGACTCTGATGCTGCTCTGCTGGTCAGTGGAGGCTTTAAAGATGTCGTGGCACTTGATGGGAGTGTCGTGGAGGCTCTTCCTCTTGGAAGCCGTCTCAAGCTGCCTCACCTCATGTTCAGTATTAACCTCTTCACTCTGTCCCTCTGTGATGTAGAGCTCAGTGTAGATCCTGTTGAGGAGGGTTCTACTTCCTGTTTCCTCAGTTCCTTCAGTCACATGTTCACATCTCCTCCTCAGACTGATCTTATGTTGGTCTAAAACCTCCTGCAGACCCCGATCTGCTGAAAGACAAGAAACAATGTGAGACTAAAGACAGAGAATCTGAGAATCTGCTGATTGTTTTCATCAGATACAGAAAAACTAGAGAAAATCAAAGCTTTTGAACTTTGTGCTTTTATAACCAAGTGAAATGTTGATGCTGTATGAAGGAACAAAATCAAACATGTGCTGTTGTCAGAAGTGAAGACATCAGCAGACACATGTACAGTGCTGCTCTGACCGGCTGTCTGAGCTCCAGCTCCTCTTCTGGATCTTTGTCCACACTGGGGACAGGAGGAGTCTCCTGAAGAACCAGACTGGTCCCAGTATGAGGTGATGCACTGTCTGCAGAACCAGTGTCCACAGCTGGTGGAGACTGGATCCTTCAGGACGTCCTGACACGAAGCACAGCGGGACGACTGCTCCTCCTCAGAAACATGACTCCTCCACCACCTCCTCCTCTCTCTGTGAAGACATGTCCTGATAAGTCAAATGTCACAGTCACAGGTCGTCATCACTTCTGTCAAGGAGGTTTTGTTTCCACCCTGTATGTTTGTGTGTTGGTTGGTTTGTTCGTTAGTGGGATTATAAAAACCACTGAACAGATCACCAGTAAACTTGGTGAAGGATGTGTTCTGTGAACCAGATGTTCAGAGGACTGATGTTTATGAGTGAGTGAAATTTGGTGCAGATCCAAATAAAAATGAGTATGTAGTGAATTTCAAAGTGGTTTCATCAGGAGCGTGTTGGGCCTTGGTGGAGGTCTGAGCTCTTTGAGGGATTCTGAGAGATTAGTCACCAATTTCAATGAAGCTGTGTCCTAATGCAGGGGCCACACTAGAGGAAACTACATCCTCTTCAGATCAGTTCACAGTAGAAACAGTCTCTTACTTTGTGTGTGAGGGTCCAGGTTCATTACTGAACAATGGAGGATGTTCTTTGGACCGGTTACTCTTCAGAGACACACAGCTGAACTCTGGAGACTCTGCTCTGTCCTCTTCCTCCTCATAACCACTCATCTTCAGTCTGAGAGGAAAGACACTGACACTGACTGTGATCTCAAACACACACAATGAAGACAGGTACGTAAATTCACTTTTTCTTCCATATAACAAAGTCAACCTCCTACACTGTCTCCCTGTTGTCATGGTAACCTGAGGCAGTTGTAGGTTTAATGTGTGTGTGTATATATATACATATATATATTCCGTTCAGGAAACCTTTGAATATATGAAATGAAACTTGACTGACGTCTTGTGTAACGTGTGGATGCTATAGCTAAAAGTGAGTGACAATGAGTTAGTCCGCTCACAACCTCGTTGCAGCAATATTAAACTATGAGTTCATCAGTAACACACTGGCGAATGCGTGTACAGGCCAAAATCCCCCCGATAGCCCCGCCCAATGCCGTTCTTCTGACAAGGAAGTTCGCTCCGTTTTTAATCGTGGCAGATCTACTACATCAGGCAGCTGTTATCAGGCCTCGGCATGTCTCCAACCTCACAGGAGAGCTCGACACACCCAGTAATGGCACTGTGCTCAGCAGGGATTTCATGAACCTAAAGAGAAGCTCTTCATAATTTGTTTAGATACAATAAGAATCACCCACATTCATCGACCAATGCAGGCTGAATATTTCGTTTAGTATTGAACGTATTTGATGATCCACGACACGTTACTCACACAGCGGTCTGCGGACACACACACAAATGTATTTATTCAAAGTTTTGGCATAATCTCATTATGCATTTGTCTGTGAAGAGCTTCTCTTTCAGTTCATGATATCCCTGTAGCCGCAAATTCCGTAAATTCAGTATAGCTGAATATATAATATAATTATACAGATATATCTATGTATATATATCTATGTACCTGTGTCTGCAGGTCGATGTCTCTCACACCTCAGAGTCCAGATCTTTACAGGGATCGACAGGTTAGTAAACACTGCTGTAATGTATGATTCTGTATTAAACACTTGATTAACAGATGTGATGAAGATAAAAAGTGAAATTGTGAGTTAACTCTGCTAATGAGTCATTTGAAGACACTTTGTTCCACACCTGCTGTTCACATCTGTCTCTGGTGATCCCATCACATGGAAACTACGTCTGTCACCAGGTGTGAACTGACAAACTTGGAGCCGTGTGATCAGCAGATGGATGTTAACAGCAGGTGAGAGAGTGTGACAGTAAAACTTTCAGAAAGTTGTGTGAACACTCACCTGCTCATTTTTCTTCTGCTGCTCCTCCAAGTGAAAATGGAGTCTGACACTCTCCTGCTCTCATGCTCCTCCTCCGTGTTGAAGCAGTTCAAAGTCCAGTTCCATGAAGATGAACTGGTTCATGTTCACAGTTCATGTTTTATTGGATCATATATTTAGTTAATAATTGATGTAGGATCATGAATCCAGATCTTCACTTTCACACTGAGTCCTGACTGTGAGCGTCTCATGTTACTGAGCTGTAAAATGTTGACTGGTCATTTTTCATGATGTTTAAATGAGCCTCATAAACTCTGGACTCAAACAGACACTGAGTCACTTCATGAACTGATCAGGTCCTGATCACTAGTGATGAGAGTTTATTAGTGACAGTGAGAGCAGCTCAGAGTGGAGGAGGAAACAGAAGCTAAAGTGAACGGACTCTGCTCCTCTCATCTTATCTCAATGTGTGAGTCACTGTCAGGGCTGGACTGGGAGAACAAAACGGCACAATTTAACTAAAAAACTCTCTTTCAGGTACCAAAAAAACACCAGGGAATGTGCAGTGACTTCACACTCAATTGTTTATTTAAAATGAATCTATAAATGTGTCATGATAGCTGGCAGAAAACCTGGACGTTGAGAGAAGAGAGCCCCTGGCAGCTGCCGATGAACTGGCCTTATCTGCTCTCTTCAGTCCAATCAGCTCCTTGGACAGAGAGGGGGGGGGGGGGGGGGGGGGGGGGGCACATACAACATCAGATTTTTAACACTTTTATGTCGTGGTAATGTGGATATGTTTATATGTTTACTCACTTGGTGCATAGCCACTTGAGGCTGGCTCCAAGAGGGAGTCAATTCCCATTGACTCCCATGTTAAAAAGCCCGACTTTAGAGCAGAATTAAACGTGTTTACAGCCTGGTTCAAAAAACGGTTTTAGTCTCAATCAGTAAGTTCTTCCTCCATGACAACTCTGGGGGGGGTGAATTTTTTTCTAACTCGCTCGTTTAGATAATATAGAGGTTTGAAATTATGAATAATTATCACTTGATTGACACGTGACGTCACCGTTAGCTCTTCACTCTGGCTGTTAGCCTGAGGTCTGCTCGGCTTCACCTGAGCTAACAGGCTAATCCCCGTCACCGAGCACGAGCGGAGTCTGTGGGGGAGTTTTCACTCACATGTGAATATCATCGTTTGTTGTTCGGCTGATTGTCCTGACGGAGAAGTGGAAGACGTCTGTGCTGCAGAGTCTGTGGTGAGTAAAGTACTGTCTTTGATTTACGTGTCAGTAGTGATGAGCAGGTATCATTGTTACCTGGCTGGTTAGCTTAGCTCCGCTAACCTCCAGGCAAGATACCAGCAGTAACGGCGATGCTAACGGGAGGGACGGGGGTTATTAACCCGACATGAAGCGTCCACACAGCGGAGAGAGGAGCGTTAGAGTTCATGGTGATAAATCTTTTAAACTGAAGGCGACTGTGTGTTTAGTGAATATCATCAAGTTAGATATCTAACGTTATGTAAAGTTGTTCAGCTCGCCAACCTATTTGGCTTGACTACGTTACTGTGAGTAACTTCAGTAATAATGTTTTATTAGATTATTGGTTCAGAAATAACGTCAGTGCAGCTGCTGCAGTGTGAAACTTATTAAGCTGAACTTTATTTATGAATGAACAGTTTACCTACCAGGTATAGACCTGTTTTCATAACTTACTAACAATTAAAGCACATTATTGCACATGATGCATTACATTATATATGCAATACTTTTAATGTGAAATAACTCCATACTGCACATTCATTGTAGTACACTGTTTAATCCCAAACCATATTCAGATACATACTTAAATATCCACAGAATATAAGGACACAGACTTTGTTTGAAAGTAACACGTATCTCTGCAATAATGCCATACTTTTATGTTTCCTGTCATTTTATTAGGGACGGAGGAACCTGAGGGACACAGCTGTGCTGACCGTGTTCTGTCTCTTATGTCAAAAAAGAAAAGACAACACTTTTTATCTAAGGTTTATCAAATCAGAAAGTAAAAGATGAACATTGTTGTGATAGTGTTAATTTTACCAACCATAATGGATATAGAAATTGACTCAATATTATTATCATGTTGACCAGCCTGAAGCTGCCGATCTCCACCATGTTGCTGCTGCCACAGTGGATTCTGAGGACATCAGGTGTTGCAGTGCCTCATGAAATGAAAAAAGTCATGTTAAAGGATGTTTTATGCTGAAATCATTGTCACATCTGTAGATTAAGGAACAGAGGAGAAACAGGATAATTTACAGACACTGTACAATACAATCATTACAATAATTTTGACACATGTAATATCAGCTGTGTTAAGCAGCCAAGACGGGTACCTACAGTTTATTCTGTGTTCAGCAGGTGGAAGCTCCACAAATTTCAGCCAAACTGATGTACTAAAAGAAATAAACATTGTATAAATATATAAAATGTCTTTCTACCACATCTGTAATATTCAAGGGTGATAATCTCTCACAGTGCTGTTGATAACAGTCCACTTGAAGTCCCTCAACTTCTCACAGTGTTAAAACAGATATATAATATATATACATATATAATAAATATGAGCACTGTTTACAACAGTGGTGTGTGGAGATTATAATCACATCTAAACTGTTATATAATTACACATCTGCACTGAGTCTAATTTACTGTGAATCCATAACAGGCTAAAAAAGAGGTTGTAATAGTAATGGCGGTTATACAAGTCTGTATCACATGTAGCTTATTAATATTAACTTATAAAATTACAATCAAATGAAAAAACACAACTCTTTACTAAAGCTAGTAAACTTGCTTCAAACTTCGTTAGACGTGTTAAATAAACGGTGAATTACCACAATAACATCAAAAACCACTTGAGGAATGTAAGTATATGTGGTATGATTATAATAATAAATAAATCAATAGGTTTTGTTGTTGTAAAGTTTCAGTGTAACTTACCTCTGTTCGGTTCGATGTTACGACCGCGACCATCCCGGAGCAACAACACCGCAGCGCTAGCCGGTTAGCAGTCGCGGGTAGCATTTAGCCTAGCTCCTTAGCCTGAGCTAACCAGGAAACGATAAGCTCTGTGGGCGTGGCTCGGTTGTCAGTCTTCACTCGGCCCGCCTAGCGTCCACACGCGCGCCTCCTTTTTGCCCATATATGGGTTAGCCCGGAACTAGGAGTCAGGCCCCGGCAAGATGGCGCCGGGTGAAACGCCCACTACGAGCCTCATTTTCACTCTTCAGAAACCAACGGGTGACGTCACGGGCACTACGTCCATCTTTATATACAGTCTATGGTCTACACCGACCACAGTCCACACACACACACACACACACACACACACACACACACACACACACACACAGATAGAGTGTGAGCTGGCAGGGTCTTTGGGGGGAAGCGGCTTATTTTCAACACAGAAGAACCGAACGTTGGCCAGAATCCCCCAATTTCTCCGTTTCATTATAACCCGTCCCACCATAGAACACTGATCGTTTGTCATCGAGACACATTTCAACGAAAAGAAAAGTTTTAAGCTGCGCCTCGTTTGGGAAAAAAAAGACGACGACAACCACCTCAATAATAACCACCAGCCCCCTGTAATAAATTGGCTCGGCTATTACCATAATGGCCCAAGTTGCATCGCTAGATACACTGTGCAATGCCATAGTAGTGTAACACTACGTGGTAATAAAAACTTTCCAACGACTATTATTACAGCATTCCACCTGTGAACGGCGTGTATCGCAGGCTAAATTCAAATCCATCATCTACACGTATTATCCTTATGTTAATAGCTGCTTACCTGGTGCTTACCTGCTCACTCAGTCCATGACCCTCGGGTTCGGACTCATCATGTCCTCCTCCCTGTTCATGGCTAGTACCACCGTCACCCTCTTCCACCATCTGTGCCGCCTCCATGGGTGGATCGCTACAGCTAGCCCCCTCGCCCTGTCCACTGGTGCTGGTGGTGCTTGATTCACCTGAGGTGGAGGGGGCTCCCGAAGCACCTCCACTGAACATGTCCGTTATTTTAGCACATTTTCCGGCGGCTGGATTTTTGAGCCTTTTGGCCCTGAGCTTTTCAGCTCCACCTTTAAGTTTACGCTTTGGTTTGTCCATTGCCGTCTTCCACTCTCGCAAACTCGCGCATAGCTAAATACAGGGAAGAGGTGGGCCGTAGTAATTGGTTCTGTCTCAGATGTCTCAGATTAAAGGGCCGTCAACATGACATCGTGGGCCGCCGGTCCACCGGGAAAATGCCCGGTATGCCAGATTGCCAGTCCAGCCCTGTGTCTGATTCACTGGGTTAATGTGCCGTCTACTGAACATCCCTCCCTCAATCCTCCGTCTCTGAGTTAAGTCCGAATGAAACAGTAAAATGTATGTTTGAACACTGAGTAATAATAATAATAATGTACACAAAGACGATCAGTGGCTTTAAATAAAGATGGACGACACATCTCCACGTCCTCCTGCCGAACAAAACTGGAGTGAATCCACGGTGTCAAGGCCTCGCTGTACATTCGTATATTTATCATTCGATAGGAGAATAATTTATTTTCACCACAAGTAAAACACAGAGAGAGAATGTATCAGAATCATTGATTAATGAAATGAATAGGATTTTTTATTCAGTACAGAATGGAACAGTTCATTTCAACATTAAAAAGACGTCGTGGTGACACTAGACAATATATTGGACAGGACAACATCACAGTGTTAGACGTGCATGACCACTTTGATCCTGAATTTCATTCCTGATGTAAAACATTTAAAACCAAAAATCTTGTCAAATATATATTTTGTCAAATGATTCCTAAGATTCGAACGTCTATTTTGATTTCTGTTTTTAGTTTGGTCCATGTCCAATCTGCTAACATGGAGGAGGCGGTATTTACGAGCTGTACTGCAGCCAGCCACAAGGGGGTGTCCTGTCTCGTCGTCCATCTTTATTAACAGACTCAGGACAGAAGACGTGGAGTTTAATGATCTGATTTTAAAAACGTAGCAGAAGGAAAATGTGTCGCTTCATTTACCTGTTTTGATTTTTCTCTTTTTCAGCGTTCGTTTGTTTTTTGTCCGTCCCATCGACCTCGTTGATTCTTTTCATGAATCGTTGTCGGTCATGAAAGACGAAGAATCCAAATCCGTGGTTTTAAATCCTGATTATATAAGTGACTGAATCTGAGCATCTCTCAGAGTAAATGTAGGTTTATCAAAATGTCTATTTCAAAGAGCAGCGCAAACTTCATTTTATTTGGATCTCCAGTCATGTTGATGGGACGTCGACGCCTCTCGGGGGAAACCAGCTTTAACATCCGCTTTTATTTGTGACTCTTCACCTGCATCATCTTTTATTTGTGTTAAAAATCATCTTTGCATCCAAACAGCATCCAGAGTGATTCACACTGAGTTCCACTGAGAATCAGAGTCGGGGGCAGAATACGAGTGACGGCCGTGGGCTCGTCCTGAGTTTCTGATGACAAGTGTCCTGCGGAGCCCCGCCCCCTCCATTGACTTGTTGTTGATCGTGGTAAATGCTAGTGCCTTTGCTGTATTGTGAAACTGGATATTGATTGTACTGTTGTACTGACAGGGCCTGGGGACAGTCAGGCGCTCTATTTATTATTGTTGACTCAAATCAATCATATTTTTCTATGTAAGTGCTTTAAATAAATTTGCCCTTTTTTCGTAATCGTTGTTTTGAGGGTTTTTGTTTTTCTGCAGACAACGTGCAGCGGCCGGGGAGAGCACAGACCCCTCCTCAGCTCCTGCAGAGTTTCCAGTGAATTCAAATCCTGAGATTATTTCAATTCTGACCCTGCGGAGCCACAAATATCCCAAGATATCCATGAATGTAATATTTATTTAATCTTCCATGCGTTTGATTCGGCCGATGAAAATTGTCAATACAAACATAATAACTGAAGAATCCAGACACTTCACATGCTCTTTAAATGTACGCGTCAGTTCATTAATGGTTTATACTGAGATGACGTGTTGGTCACCATGACAACATACAACATGTGGATGTGTCTAGAACAGAAAATGATAGAAAGACTTTGACGTTTTACAAGTTCTGTGTTTACCTGTTATTTATTTACATCTTTTCTCGTCTTCATGACCAATTAAAGCACTTTTAAGGTTCAGTCTGTAAGATTTAGGTGAAACGGATCTATTGGCCACGTCCTCTGGAGCTCTGTCTCCACTCTGCCTCCCAGCAACAAGGCCCAGTCAGAGCCGCTCTACACACAAGCTGCTGCTGCTTCAGCCTCTGGATCATCAGGACACAGCTCAGCCTCCGTCCACACACACTGTCCTCTTCACACTGTCCTCTTCACACTGTCCTCTTCACACTCACCTAGAGAAAGATCACAGTCTCCATCTGTTGAGAGAAGAAGACATCAGTGTTGACAGAGACTCACTTCATCAGCTGTGAGTCAGTGATGCAGCACATCCAGTATAAAGAGCAGCAGGGACTTCAGTCCTGTTCAGAGGTGGAGCAGCTTCCTCTCTGCTTCATGTTCACGTGTTGGAATGAACACGCTAAGAGCTGCACACACTTTGACCATCACGTGTGTTTCCTCTGCATGTGAAAGTGCAGAGTGGACACTTGAGAGGTGGATTTCCTGCTGTTACAGGTGAAGACATGTGTCACATAAAAGGGGCGGGGTTTACTGAGTATGACCAATCACAGACATGGACAGTTTGACTGACAGCAGAGTTTGAATCCCATGATGTGGTCTCTATGATGAGCTTTAGTTGGACACACACTGTGTCTGAGGACACACTGTCTCTGAGGACACATACAGACTCTGAGGACACACTCTGTCTCTGAGGACACTCTGTCTCTGAGGACACACTCTGTCCCTGAGGACACACTCTGACTCTGAGGACACACTGTCTCTGAGGACACACTGTGGTGCAAACCTCTGACGTCACTACTCAATAAAAACACATGGAGCTATTTTCAGGGACCTGACTGAGAGCATCTGGTATTTTGGTGACAGGATGAGTCTGGAGAGATTGAGATGTACTGGGTGTGTTAGTGGCTGAGATCAACTGAACCAACCAGACGTTGGTTTAAACTTCTCTTCTCCGTCCCTTTAAGGAGAGTGTGCACCACACAACAGTGGAGAGTCACGCTGGTCAGTGGGCGGAGCTTTTATACGGGTTGATCTCCAACTTAACCTGCTTCGGAGCATGTTAGCCGTTCATCATCAGTTACCATGGTGATTTAACCAGAGAAGAAGTGAACGAGCTTCGTAGGACTGAAAAAACTAAACCTGAAGTTAACCTGATAACCACAAATCCTGCTTCGTAGTACAGACCCTGGATCTGTACTGTGATACTGACTGTGTTTAGTAAAATACTGATGAAAGCAGCGTGGACTGACTCCAAACATCTACTGACCTCAGAGTCTCCAGTGGACAGGTTGGACTCTGCTTTAGATCAAGCAGCTCCTTCACTCCTGAGTCCTGCAGCTTGTTGCAGCACAGATCCAGTTCTCTCAGATGAGAGGGGTTTGACCTCAGAGCTGAAGCCAGAGAAGAACAGCTGATCTCTGACAGACTGCAGCTCCTCAACCTGAATAAAGAATAAAACTTAACTGTAAATTAAACTGAGTTCATGTGTGAAAATAACAAATATTCATGTCAGCACAGACTCATAACATGGAAGATAAATATGAAATCAGACATGTTGGACTAAAGACGAGTCCTGATTCAGTAACAATAGATTATTTGGACCCGGTCTCTGTCCTGCAGATCAGTTTAGGAAATCCAGAACTAAACACAGATGAGTTTTAACAAGTAGCTGAATATTTAAAATGTCAAATTAATTCATGAATTCAAGTTATGTATGAAGAGGAATTATGTTAAATTAGAATTAAATGAGATAAATCGTGTATAAATGTTGTGTTATAGATATGAGATCTACAAAAGTCAGTCAGTGAACTGACCTCAGAGTCTCCAGTGGACAGGTTGGACTCTGTAGAAGACCACACAGCTCCTTCACTCCTGAGTCCTGCAGCTCGTTGTCACTCAGATCCAGTTCTCTCAGATGAGAGGGGTTTGACCTCAGAGCTGAAGCCAGAGAAGAACAGCTGATCTCTGACAGTCTGCAGAGATTCAACCTGAATAAAGAAATGTGAATATTTGAATGTGTCCTCCTGTTATTGTGGATCGTCATCATGTCAACACAGACTCTCAACATGCTGCTGACCTCAGTCCAGTCTGTGACCTGAAGATAAATATCACATCAGACATGTTGGACCATTGTTTCATTCATCACCTTCTTCTCTGTGTGTTTGGTCACTGAGTAGGTTTGTGTCATTAAACACTGTTTAAAGTAGAGATGGCTCCTGACAGTCACTTCCTGTTTGGTTCTATACTCATCAACTGTCCAACGTGCTTCAATAAGAACGTGTCTTATTGTTGAGAACCTGAGGAGGACGAGTGCTCGGCCTCAGTCCACATGTTATTCACTGACACTAGTGATCAGGAGCAGGTGTGTGCAGGTGAATGGAGTTGGGCTGATGAGGTGGACGTGACTGACAGGCTGGGTGAGGGACAGATGACTGAGGGACAGTGAGCAGAGCAGAACTGAGACAATTCAGTTTAAATAGATAATGACCAAATAAGAAGGAACGTTGGAAAAGTGAACATTCAAGGATTTAAGGACCTGACCTCAGAGTCTCCAGTCGACAGTTTGGACTCTCCAGTCCAGCACACAGCAGCTTCACTCCTGAGTCCTGCAGCTTGTTGAGGCTCAGAACCAGTTCTCTCAGATGTGAGGGGTTTGACCTCAGAGCTGAAGCCAGAGAAGAACAGCTGATCTCTGACAGACTGCAGTCCTCCAACCTGAATAAAGAATGAAACTTAACTGTAAATTAAACTGAGTTCATGTGTGAAAATAACAAATATTCATGTCAGCACAGACTCATAACATGGAAGATAAATATGAAATCAGACATGTTGGACTAAAGACGAGTCCTGATTCAGTAACAATAGATTATTTGGACCCGGTCTCTGTCCTGCAGATCAGTTTAGGAAATCCAGAACTAAACACAGATGAGTTTTAACAAGTAGCTGAATATTTAAAATGTCAAATTAATTCATGAATTCAAGTTATGTATGAAGAGGAATTATGTTAAATTAGAATTAAATGAGATAAATCGTGTATAAATGTTGTATTATAGATATGAGATCTACAAAAGTCAGTCAGTGAACTGACCTCAGAGTCTCCAGTCGACAGTTTGGACTCTCCAGTCCAGCACACAGCAGCTTCACTCCTGAGTCCTGCAGCTCGTTGAAGCTCAGATCCAGTTCTCTCAGATGTGAGGGGTTTGACTTCAGAGCTGAAGCCACGACTTCACAGTGAGTCTCTGAGAGTCCACAACCAATGAATCTGTAATTAAAGAAAATATCAAATCTGTGAGAATAAAATCAGAAAACACAACATTCATACAACACGTGATCATGTGACCCTCACCCTGGTAAATCCTCTTTTTGCCTCATGAACATTTTATCTTAAAAACACCTCAAGAGAATCCTTTCAGATCTGGTACAAGCTTCATTCAGACTAACAAAGTGGCAGAGGATGTGTTCACTGATTCAACATGTTATTGATCATGTCTGGACTCACAGAGCCTTCCTGCAGTTCCTCACAGCTGGGATCAGTCTCCGTCGACCCTGGTCTGATGTGTTGAACTTCTCCAGGTCCAACTCATCCAGAACCTCCTCTGACATCTGCAGCATGTAGGCCAGAGCTGAGCAGTGGATCCCAGAGAGTTCCTCCTTTGATTTGTTCTCTGATGTCAGGAACTGTTGCATCTGCTGATGTACTGAGTGGTCGTTCATCTCAGTCAGACAGTGGAAGATGTTGATGCTTCTGTCAGGAGAAATGTTATCACTCTGCATCTCCTTCAGGTTGTTGATGATTCTCTGGATGATCTCTGGATTGTTCTCTGTCCGACCCAGCAGGCCTCCTAAGACTCTCTGGTTGGACTTCAGACTGAGGCCGTGAAGGAAGCGAACAAACAGATCCAGATGACCATTTTTACTGGTGAAGGATTTCTCCATGGTTCTCTTCAGGAGGTCATCCAGGGTTGTTCCCAAGAAGTTCTTGAGTTCTTCTATGTGTGTGTAACAGTGGAACATGTAGACTGCAGCCAGAAACTCCTGAACGCTCAGATGAACAAAGCAGTAGACTGATTTCTGGAAGATCACACACTCTCTTCTGAAGATCTCAGTACAAACTCCTGAGTACACCGAGGCCTCTGTGACATCAAGACCACACTGCTCCAGGTCTTCTTGGTAGAACATGATGTTTCCTTCCTCCAGATGTTTAAGTGCCAGCCTCCCCAGCTTCAGAAGAACGTCCCTGTCAGCCTCCATCAGCTGCTGTGGACTCGTCTCATGTCCTCCACCGTACTTGTTGTTCTTCCTCTTTGTCTGAACCAGCAGGAAGTGTGAGTACAGGTCCGTCAGGGTCTTGGGCAGCTCTCCTCTCTGGTCTGTGGTCAACATGTGCTCCAGAACTGTAGCACTGATCCAGCAGAAGACTGGGATTTGACACATGATGTGGAGGCTCCTGGACGTCTTGATGTGTGAGATGATTCTGCTGCTCAGCTCCTCATCACTGAATCTCCTCCTGAAGTACTCCTCCTTCTGGGCGTCAGTGAAGCCTCGTACTTCTGTCACCCTGTCAACACATGTAGGAGGGATCTGATTGGCCGCCGCAGGTCGGGAGGTTATCCAGACGAGAGCCGAGGGAAGCAGATTCCCCTGGATGAGGTTTGTCAGCAGCACGTTGACTGATGACCTCTGTGTGACCTCAGACACGACCTCCCTGTGGTTGAAGTCCAGAGAAAGTCTGCTTTCATCCAGGCCGTCAAAGACGATCAAAGGTTCACAGACAGCGAGCGTCTCTGCCGTGAGCTTCTGTAATGTTGGATGGAAAACACGGAGCAGCGTGAGAAGACTGTGCTGCTCGTCTTTCACCAGGTTCAGCTCCCTGAACGAAAGCACAACCAGCAGACCCACATCTTGGTTTTCTAAACCCTCTGCCCAGTCCAGAGTGAACTTCTGCACCGAGAAGGTTTTTCCAACGCCAGCGACGCCGTTGGTCAGGACGACTCTGATGCTGCTCTGCTGGTCAGTGAAGGCTTTAAAGATGTCGTGGCACTTGATGGGAGTGTCGTGGAGGCTCTTCCTCTTGGAAGCCGTCTCAAGCTGCCTCACCTCATGTTCAGTATTAACCTCTTCACTCTGTCCCTCTGTGATGTAGAGCTCAGTGTAGATCCTGTTGAGGAGGGTTCTACTTCCTGTTTCCTCAGTTCCTTCAGTCACATGTTCACATCTCCTCCTCAGACTGATCTTATGTTGGTCTAAAACCTCCTGCAGACCCCGATCTGCTGAAAGACAAGAAACAATGTGAGACTAAAGACAGAGAATCTGAGAATCTGCTGATTGTTTTCATCAGATACAGAAAAACTAGAGAAAATCAAAGCTTTTGAACTTTGTGCTTTTATAACCAAGTGAAATGTTGATGCTGTATGAAGGAACAAAATCAAACATGTGCTGTTGTCAGAAGTGAAGACATCAGCAGACACATGTACAGTGCTGCTCTGACCGGCTGTCTGAGCTCCAGCTCCTCTTCTGGATCTTTGTCCACACTGGGGACAGGAGGAGTCTCCTGAAGAACCAGACTGGTCCCAGTATGAGGTGATGCACTGTCTGCAGAACCAGTGTCCACAGCTGGTGGAGACTGGATCCTTCAGGACGTCCTGACACGAAGCACAGCGGGACGACTGCTCCTCCTCAGAAACATGACTCCTCCTCCTCTCTCTGTGAAGACATGTCCTGATAAGTCAAATGTCACAGTCACAGGTCGTCATCACTTCTGTCAAGGAGGTTTTGTTTCCACCCTGTATGTTTGTGTGTTGGTTGGTTGGTTCGTTAGTGGGATTATAAAAACCACTGAACAGATCACCAGTAAACTTGGTGAAGGATGTGTTCTGTGAACCAGATGTTCAGAGGACTGATGTTTATGAGTGAGTGAAATTTGGTGCAGATCCAAATAAAAATGAGTATGTAGTGAATTTCAAAGTGGTTTCATCAGGAGCGTGTTGGGCCTTGGTGGAGGTCTGAGCTCTTTGAGGGATTCTGAGAGATTAGTCACCAATTTCAATGAAGCTGTGTCCTAATGCAGGGGCCACACTAGAGGAAACTACATCCTCTTCAGATCAGTTCACAGTAGAAACAGTCTCTTACTTTGTGTGTGAGGGTCCAGGTTCATTACTGAAGTTTAGAGGAAGATGTTTGGACCGGTCACTCTTCAGAGACACACAGCTGAACTCTGGAGACTCTGCTCTGTCCTCTTCCTCCTCATAACCACTCATCTTCAGTCTGAGAGGAAAGACACTGACACTGACTGTGATCTCAAACACACACAATGAAGACAGGTACGTAAATTCACTTTTTCTTCAAATATAACAAAGTCAACCTCCTACACTGTCTCCCTGTTGTCATGGTAACCTGAGACAGTTGAAGGTTTATTGTGTTGGACTCAGTCGATCACAGTGTCGAGTCAAACTGTTGATTGACTGACAGAAGTTCATCCTGACTCTTCTTCTCTCGACAGTCCACGTGTAGAAAAACTGACTCAGAGTCTGTGACAGTAAAATAAAACTAGACTGAAAGTATTTAAATATAAAGTATTTATATATAAAGTATTTATATATAAAGTATTTAAATATAAAGTATTTAAATATAAAATATTTTAATATAAAGTATTTAAATATAAAGCATTTTAATATAAAGTATTTTAATATAAAGTATTTAAATATAAAGTATTTAAATATAAAGTATTTTAATATAAAGTATTTAAAAATAAAGTATTTAAAAATAAAGTATTTTAATATAAAGTATTTAAAAATAAAGTATTTATATATAAAGTATTTAAATATAAAGTATTTTAACATAAAGTATTTTAATATAAAGTATTTAAATATAAAGTATTTTAATATAAAGTATTTAAATATAAAGTATATAAATATTAAGTATTTATATATAAAATATTTTAATATAAATGTTTATATATAAAGTATTTTAATATAAAGTATTTATATATAAAGTATTTGAATAAAGGGTCTTTTCTGGGTAAAGAAAATTACATTTCATACAATTGAGATGAAACGAACTGGTGAAAACATCATGAGGATTCTTCTCCATTAGATTTCTGCCAATAGTTCCCTTTCACCTGAATCTTACACACTGGAGCTTTAAGTATAAATCAATACGATCCTGCTGGAGACTGAGGTGAGGACCGCCTCTACTCATTTACATATGGACACAGAAATACACAAGACATGTATTTGGTTCTTATTTATCTATGTAAGTATTTCTGATTGTATTATTGATTTATACTTCAGTCATTGTGCTCCTCCATACTATTAGAGACAGAGGGACTCAGTATGTTTCTATGTCGCAGCAGTAAAAACTTGCTCTTGAACTTGTGACCACTGCGTCTCTGTCCAAGTGATTTTCAGCTGTCCCCATCGTCCCCAAACTTTTGTCCTGAAGCGGGAGAATAATGAACGCGAGGAATAATAGTGTGTGTGCCACGCAATGCATGAATGAATAATATGAAGGATTCATATGAATGTTGCTCGAACACTCACCAGCCTCAAACTTCACGTTTCCTCCTTCTGCTCCTCAAAGTTCAACTGAGTCTGAACACTTTCACTTTCACTGGCTCCTCCTCCTCACTGCAGTTACTGGAGATCACATGACTGTGTGTGTGTGTGTGTGTGTGTGTCTGTGTGTGTGTGTGTGTGTGTGTGTGTATGACTGTTTGCTCTCTGCTGTGTTAAACATTGTTTTGTCACTCGGTCATTTCATTGCCCTTGATGCTCAGTGAGCTGGGATCTACATGAAGCTGACTTGTGTTAGTGTGTGATGTCGTCTGAATAGTGTCTGGTATATTTCATACAGTATATCTGCTCTGCTGTGGGATGACTGTAATGATACCAGTGCTGAGAGCGAGTCTGAACATGGTTCAACTGGTTTTGCTCTGTCCACTGTGATGCCATTGTTGAGTGATCTTCTTCTTTGTGTCCGTGTAGGTTTGACCAGTGAATTAGCATTAGCTGTTTGTAGAATATATATATAAATATATATATATATATGTTCTTCAAAGCTTTTCTACTGGCTCCCCATTCAGACCCTTTGAGACATCTCATTCCATTAAGAACCATCTTTTTTCCTCTCTCTTATTTCTATGTTCATTCCAGGTTTGTGTCAAATAAAACCCCAGATGTTGAAATGTGTTGACCTGATCTAACTGTTCCACATACATCTTTAAACCAGCCTCGCTCATCTTCTTTCTACAAAACATCACTACTTTAGTTTTTTCCACTGAAAACCTGAATCCCCATGAATATGAGCATTTCTCTACCATCCTGATTACATTTCCTATCTTCCCTTGGATTAGTGTTAAGTTTTTACCTCTTGTCCATGAAGCCCCATCATCAGCAGATGATGCTTTTCCTATATCAGAACTTATGTCTGAGTACACATCCTTAATCATGATGGAAAAAAGTATTGGGCTGATCACACTGCCCTGAGGCGTTCCGTTATCTACCTTATACCTGGTCCATGTGGTTGTTTCCATCTTTACCTGGATATATCTATCAAAAATAAAGGTTTGAATCCAATTCAAAGTTCTTCCTGTTGTTCCCATTTTGTCTAGTTAACCATTAAACCCTCTTTCCATATATCATAAGCCGTCTCCACATAAAGAACTCTGCCATTCTAAATTCTTTCTTCATTTGAGCTTCCCTAGTTTCTGTCTCTGAACAGATTGGATCCATTGTTCCCCTCCCTTTCCTAAAACCACTCTGATAAGGAGATAACAAACCTCTCCTCTCTAGATGGAATGTCCTTCTCTCACCGATCATCCTTTCCATTATTTTTCCAACATCTAAGTAAGTGCTATGGGTCTGCAGCTCGTTGCTTCCTTCACCACTTTCCTTACTTGAGCCTGTTATATTCAATGAGCTTTGTTAAATAGTGGGTTCTCTTTAATTCTTTAAAAACTCTATTTCTTTCTTTAATGGTTCTACTACACTCCTCTGTCCACCAGGGTGCTGCTCTCCTACTCATTGTCCCTTTGCTTCTAGGGATTGATAACTCTGCTGCTTTTCAAACAATTCCTCTGAACTTTTCTTCCACTTTTTCTATCTCTTGGCTTTGATCTATTTCCCCATTTCCCTCCTTACATAAGTAGTGAAACTGATCCCACCTAGCTTTACTGAATATCCACGTCACTTCTCTTCCTTCTACTTTCACTTCACGGTCTATGTGTATGTTACTGAATATTGGGTAGTGGTCACTTCCAATTGTTGAGTCTTCCCATACTTCCCTCTCACGTTTCCCTGCCACCTCACTTGAATCCAGTGTCAGATCTAGTGCTAGTCTGTCCTTGTATCTGCTTGAGTTAACTGATTTCTAGTTTCCTGCATGGGTTATAGTCATTTATGTTAAACTGTCCTTCATTTGTCCACATTTCTACCACAATGTCTTCTTCTTCTTCTTACTGACATCTCTGAGGACATATGTTCCTTGATAAATCTAGTGCACCCCCCCTCTTTCCTATCAACCGCAGTATAATTGAGGATTCTAAAATCCAGATTTGGTTTCATGTCTCTTGCACACAAACATCGTCTGATACTGATTTATAATCTGAATTATGATGTTTGATTCATACAGTTTTTGAGCTCTTGTCCATTTGCCACCAAACTCCTTGCATCATCTCTCACCTCCTCCCAAGTCTCTTCATTCATGTTCAGATGATTTGCAGCTGCTTGTACTATTATTTGTTTTCTTTCCGTTTTTCATTTGGTTTCCATCGTAGCATTTATGACTCCTGCTATAAAAGTGACTCGTTTCTTTAACTCACACTTTGCCCTCTTGGTTGTTCTTGCTGTTTAATGTGTTGTTCTTCATTTGTGTGTCTTCACTCTCTCTCCTCTGGTTCACCATCTTGACAGCATCTGCAGATGTGATTTAGTTTTGTACCCTGACCTGTTGAATCTCTACCTCCCTCTTCATGACTTCACATCCTCCATATGCCACACTATGGTTTCCTCCACAGTGACAACAGTTTGGTTCCATCCCTTCCCCACACTGTTCATCCTCATGATCCTCACCACATCTAGCACACCTTCTCTTCCTTCACATGTCAGAGCAGCATGACCAGATCTTTGACAGCTGAAGCATCTTACTGGTCTTGGTATATATTCCCTCTCTGTGTGTGTGTCATGTATCCCAACACTACTTTCTTTGGGAGAATTTCTTCCTCAGATTCCATCAATATGCTTTAAACACCTCTCAGCTTCTCTAGAGGCCTGTAATCTCTGTGCATCCTTCAGTTTCCCACCTTTCAGATCTGTTTCCACCTCACTCACACCGTCACCACGGTCTTCACCTTGAATGATGCCCCCTGGTGGTGAGTGTTTTAGTTAAAGTGAGAGCAGAGTGGAGGAGGACACAGAATCTCCAGCTCGGTACAAACCAACCTTCTGATCATTGAGCAGCTGTGGACCAGAGACAAACTGACCGGCAGAGAATTTTAACTTGAGTGAAGTGGAAAAGTTTTATTTCATGTAAAAATAATAAAATGATTCATTGAAACAAAACAGCCGCAAGATTTTACAAGTGAATAAAAAAATCTGAGGTTTGAAAAAAACGTTTTCGTGATGATCAAACTGGATTTCGTGGTTTTCCTGCAGCAGTTGAATTAAATGAAGAATTGAAGCTGAGATTTTCGACCTTCTACCATTAAACAGTGAAACATCAAAAGTTAGAAACTCAAACTCAGGTCAGATCCATCAGCTGCGACTTTACAGGGAAGATCTCATCTGACGTCATTCAAGAATGATGGCTCTCAAAAGTGAAGCTAAATAATCTGGATCACCCCCCTGGTGGCGGGCTGCAGTATAGGTCATAAACCCCGCCTCCTCCATGTGTCTGAGCAGCTGATTATAGAATCACAAATTCTTGCCGTGTTGTTGTTGTGAGACGTGACGAACGACATGTCACTCACCAACCCATCACTGCTTGACGTTTCCATGGATACAATAATCTGGTATCAACCAGATTAAGACAATAATCTGAAGAAGACACTGACGTATAAACTGTGTGTTCTGATCAATTTAACCTGAATAAGATCATACTCAGAATAATCAATAATCATTGATAAAACATTAGAACGTCCTGTCGGAGTTTACACAACATGTTGACATACGACAGTTCCAAGTGATGACATCATGTCCTGGACGCAGTGAGGACGGTGGACTGGACACTGTGTGACAGCTGATCTCAGAGCAGCTCACCTCCTCTGATTCCTCTGGAGCTCTGTCTCCACTCTGCCTCCCAGCAACAAGGCCCAGTCAGAGCCGCTCTACACACAAGCTGCTGCTGCTTCAGCCTCTGGATCATCAGGACACAGCTCAGCCTCCGTCCACACACACTGTCCTCTTCACACTGTCCTCTTCACACTCACCTATATGAAGATTTCTTCCTCCATCTGTTGAGAGAAGAAGACATCAGTGTTGACAGAGACTCACTTCATCAGCTTCTCTGAGGTACAGGCTTCAGTCACACTGATCTCAGAGCTGTGACAAAGAGCCAACTGATCAGTTCTTCACTGATGAAGTGAGAGAACAAATTGAGGACTCTCTGAGGACACACACTGTCTCTGAGGACACACTCTGACTCTGAGGACTGTGATGACCCTTTCCAGTATGCCTGCCTGTCTCATTCTGCTCTCTTGCAGTTGCTGGGAGTTGGCTGGTAGGCGGAGCCAGGAGGGAGTGCCTGCAGGTACCTGCCCTTTTGGGTAGGGCCGGCAGAATTGATAAAGGACCCTTTGCAATCATGGGTCTCTCTCAGCTGGGCCTGCTGCAGCCACATGTCCTTTGTTTGGTTTGTTTGCAGCTTTCAACACACACTACACCATGTTTTCACCCATCCACACACTCCTAACATGACTGAAGACCTTCCTACTTACACAGCCCATCCAATAGTTACTTTTCTTGCTTGTAAACTATTTTCTGCTTGTTATATCTGTGTGTGGCCTCCCTTTTTGTTGCCGGCCTTGAGCCAGGCGGTAACAAATGGGGGCTTGTCAAGGACACTTCAGTGCTGGGAATCTGGTAAATGTAAAGTTTTGTTGAAGGGAGTGTTCACACAGATTTTGGGTTGCTCTGGTATTCATAGGGACTTTGTTGCTTGACTATTTGTATTCCAGTAAGCATGTTGCTCCATAGATTTTGGCCTGTAAATGTTGAAATATGTTTTCCTGAACTGCCAGGAAGGGTTTGAGGGCTGGTAAGTAATTTGGAACCCTTATTCTTGCTAAGTATAAGCAATGTGGGGCACTGTCTGTCTCCATTGATCTTTTTTTGTTTTAGTTTGTTGTTTTTGTGCAGTAAGTGGTTAGGGCAGTGCTCGGGTGCACTTCCAGGACTGTCCAGTTGATTTTCAGCGTGCTGTAAGTTAATCGGGTCGCTGGGCTTTGTGCTTAATCCATCCTGCCACAAACCTGCATGAAGTCTAGTGTTTAGTGAGTCAGCTGGTTCTGGTTAGGCAGTTAGCCAGAGAGCTGGGCTTCCATATTTTAAGCAGCCGTTAATCCTGTTGCATAGTGATGGAAAACTTTCACTGTTCGTAGTTGTGGCCTATCTGTGGTGTGTTGTATGGAGTGTCAGTGCTGGAAAAAGCGCCCCTAGGTGGTGAAACTGTAAAAATGGCTTCAATTGAAGATTTTGTTCAGTCTCCATGTGAGGATTTGCTCTATTCTTATAAGAGAGATCAGATCGTGTGGCTGACTATTACAGTGTTGAGGTTTCTAGGAAGCTAAATGAAAACGAGTTGGTGGCAACGTTAAATGCCCAATTGATGGAGCTGAATATTTTGTCTTCGATAGAGTGTGCAAGTTCTCCGGGAGAAGTAGCTAGTTTGTCTGATGTAGCTTCTGCTAAGGTTAGTGGGCCAGGTAAAGTGTTGGCTCCTGTTTTGACTGGGCTTGGGACTGGCTTGACATTTGAGGAACAGAAATTATAGGTTGGATCTTAAGTGAAGTGAAGGCAAGCTTCAGGCTGAGCCAAAGGTTGAAGAGTCAATTGCACGTGTTCCTCTCACTCTGTCATTTGATGTTGCTGTCAGTTTACGGTTAGTTCCAAAGTTTAATGAATGGGACCCTGACATTTTCTTTGTGTTGTTTGAGTGTTTAGCGGAAGTGTGTAATTGGTCTGATGCTGAGCAGACACTGCTACTTCAATGTGTGCTCACTGGCAAGGCTCAGGAGGCTTTCTCCATCTTGAGTGCTAGGGATAGTGGCAGCTATCAGTTGGTTAAAGCTGCTGTGCTTAAGGCATATGAGTTGGTACCCGAAGCTTATCGACAGTGATTCAGGACACTCAGGAAAGAGAAACAGTCACACACTGAATTTGCTCGTGATTTAGCCACTCATTTCGGCCGCAGGTGTGTTGCTTCTGAGGTAGAGACCTTGGAGGAACTGATTTAGCTTGAGCAGTTTAAAAATACTCTGCCTGATCGGGTTGTAACTTATTTAAATGAACAAAAGGTAAGCAAGGTTTCAGATGCTGCCAAACTGGCTGATGAGTTTGTCTTGACCCATAAAGTTTTTTTTGGGTGAGAGCCGTGGTCGTGGTGACTCTGGCTGCAGGGAGAGCATTGTGGGGGTTTTCCCCTGCAGGTCTTTGTCAGAAGGGATGGGTAAGTTTTCCGCTAAAATAGATCGCAGTTTATGGGGAAAACTGGAAAAGATTAAAGCCAGGATATGTTTTTGCAAAACCCTCTGGGACTGCGGCGTCTTTGCGTGCAGAAGAAAGAGGCCATGCCGTTGCTGCTGTGCGAGCACACACAAAACCCTCTTCCTCAGAGTTGGTGTTTGAGTTTCCTGTGGTGGAGCAAGAACAGGCAAAATCTTCAACTAATGATGAGATTGATCCTGATTAAGCTGCATTTGTGTCAGATGGTTATGTTTCACTGGTCAGGAGCGATAGGAAAGTACTTGTAAAGATACTGAGAGATTCAGCGGCACTGGACACATTTATTGAGGACTCCGTGTTGCCTTTCTCTTTGGAGACAGACACCAGTTTCACTGTTGATGTTTGGGGAATGGGTTTGACTGTATTTTTCAGCTCCTCAGCATAAACTGACCCTATTTTCAGATCTGGTGCAAGTTGACATGACCATGGGAGTGCACCCTTCTTTGCCTGTGGGGGGAGTACAGGTCATCTTAGGGAATGACCTGGCTGGTGATCGTGTGTGGCCTGTTGCCCCTGCAGTGGTGGACACAAACCAATTTCTCGGGTAGAAGATTTTAAGTCTCCCAAATATCCTCTTGTAGTGCTACCAACGCCGCCTCTGCATGCCATTCCAGTTGCTGAACATCCTTTTGAGCATCTGATTATTGATTGTGTTGGTCCTTTGCCACGTTCCAAAGCTGCTACTAACTTTTTGCTTACGGTCGTGTGTCAGGCTACACGTTATCCTGCTGCCTATCCCCTTAGGAACATCACCACCAGGTCGGCTGTGAAAGCACTGACAAAGTTCATGTCTATTTTTGGAATCCCAAAGGTTGTCCAGTCTGACCAAGGGTCTAATTTCTTGTCGAAGTTGTTTGCAGAAGTGTTAAAACAGCTAAATATCAAACATTCACAGTCTAGCGCCTACCATGCTCAGAGCCAGGGAGCTCTTGAGAGGTTCCATAAAACCTTGAAGTTCCTGGGAGGAGGAATTACCCTGGCTGATGTTAGCTACCAGTGAGGTGTACCAAGAGAGCCTGAGTTTCAGTCCCAATGACCTGGTTTTTGGTCACACTGTTCAAGGCCCTTTGGCATCCCTTAACAGTGACTGGCAAGCGAAAGAGGCCCCAGAAAACATGAAGCATTTACCTGAAGCTAACAGAGTTGGTGAATCTGATTAAAGTTTATCCCTGCCTGTTTAGAAATACTCCATCTCGTACTAATCATATTGAACACGACATTGACGTCGGAGAGGCCCAGCCAGTCAGACAACGTTTTTACCATATGTCTCCAGACAAGCGTGAGCAGTTAGAGGTAAAGGTCAGTTATATGTTAGAAAACAACATTGCTGAGCCTTGTGCGTCCAGCTGGTCTTCCCAATGCTTGATAGTGAAAAAGTCAGATGGTACACTTAGACCTTCTACTGATTTGAGGACAGTGAACAAAGTAACCAAACCTGATTCTTTCCCAATCCCAAGTATGGAGGATTGTGTGGATCAGGTTGGCTCTGCTAAGTTTGTTCGTAAATTTAACTTACTTAAAGGTTACTGGCAGGTGCCTTTGACTCCTCGAGCTAGAGAGATAGCAGCATTTATCACACCCAGTGGCTTGTATTCTTACATCGTGATTCCATTCAGCTTACGAAATGCTCCTGCCACCTTCCAGCGACTCATGAACAAGGTTGTGTCTGGTTTGGTGTGCTGTGTACCTGGATGATGTTGTGAATACAGTGACTCTTGAGAAGATCATCTTCAGTGCATCAGGGCCCTGTTTGACCGTCTGGCCAGGGCATCTCTCACCATCAACCGGCGAAATGTGAGTTTGTCAAGGCGACAGTCACCTATCTGGGCAAAGTAGTTGCCCAAGGGCAGGTACGGTCATTAAGGGCCAAGGTATTAGCAGTTTCCTGTGCCATCGCCCAAAGAAGAACATTCTACTTTCTTGGGTATGGTGGGCTACTACTGTGGGTTTTGTAAAAATTTCTCCACAGTGGTTTCTCCGCTTACTTCTCTTCTTAGCCCAAAGGTTAAGTTTGAATGGTCCCTTCACTGTCAAGAAGCTTATGAGTCTGTGAAGTCTTTGTTGTGTTCTGCCCCTGTCTTAGCAGCTCTGTGTGTGGCCTCCCTTTTTGTTGCTGGCCTTGAGCCAGGCAGTAACAGGACACACATTGTCTCTGAGGACACACTCTGTCTCTGAGGACACACTGTGGTGCAAACCTCTGACGACACTACTCAATAAAAACACATGGAGCTATTTTCAGGGACCTGACTGAGAGCATCTGGTATTTTGGTGACAGGATGAGTCTGGAGAGATTGAGATGTACTGGGTGTGTTAGTGGCTGAGATCAACTGAACCAACCAGACGTTGGTTTAAACTTCTCTTCTCCGTCCCTTTAAGGAGAGTGTGCACCACACAACAGTGGAGAGTCACGCTGGTCAGTGGGCGGAGCTTTTATACGGGTTGATCTCCAACTTAACCTGCTTCGGAGCATGTTAGCCGTTCATCATCAGTTACCATGGTGATTTAACCCGATAAGAAGTGAACGAGCTTCGTAGGACTGAAAAAACTAAACCTGAAGTTAACCTGATAACCACAAATCCTGCTTCATAGTACAGACCCTGGATCTGTACTGTGATACTGACTGTGTTTAGTAAAATACTGATGAAAGCAGCGTGGACTGACTCCAACCATCTACTGACCTCAGAGTCTCCAGTCGACAGTCTGAACTCAGCTTTAGATCAAGCAGCTCCTTCACTCCTGAGTTCTGCAGGTTGTTGTATCTCAGATGCAGTTCTCTCAGATGAGAGGGGTTTGACCTCAGAGCTGAAGCCAGAGAAGAACAGCTGATCTCTGACAGTCTGCAGCCCTCCAACCTGAATAAAGAATAACAATAATAAACTGTATTTATAAAGTAATTTTTTTTAAAAACAGAGTTTACAAAGTGCTTTGACAGCAAATCAAGAAAAGTAAATAAAAACGTGAAAACATAAAAGCCGTAATATGACAATAGAGATAAAAGAACAAGTACATCAAAGGTGAAAATTATTATTTTTTAAACCACATAACATCAAAGCAAGTCTATAAAAATGGGTTTTAAGAAGTGATTGAAAAGACGTCACTGACTTATCTCCTCAGGTGGGCCGTTCCAAAGCCGAGGGGCCCTGATGGGAAAAGCACGGTCACGGTTTAGTTTTCAACCTGGACTTTGGAACAGCAGGATCCACCTGAGGATCTAAGGCTGCGTCAAGTTATTCTGGACATTTTCTGGAACTTTTCCTCTGAGTAAAGTTTCTGAGTGAGTCCATGTGAGAATAGAGCGAGTAAATGTCCTGAGGATTCACAGAGAGCGAGTGGACGTGTTGATGATGAACACAAAACACATGACAGATATGAGACTGGAGGAATGAAAATATCTCATGATGAAGAAGAAGAGACACATAGAAGACGAAGACATCAACTTGGAAAGACAAGGAGATTCCAGATGTTTTGGTGATAAGGGCCGACGCCGGTGTGGATGAGCTGTAGACAACAACACTGATCTTTCCACAGCAGAGTTTAGACGTCATGTCCCACCTCCTGCTGCTCCTCCCGTTCTTCATATGTGAAAGACAAACTCCAGAAAATGTCCAGACACTATTTTACAGAGTTCAAGACTGAAAACAGCTTGAAAGTCCTCGTGTCCTCGAGGTTCATTTGTTTGTAATATGTCACTTCACCACTAGATGTCAGTATATTCTACACACTGAACCTTTCACATCAAAACAAGATGTCTGACCTCAGAGTCTCCAGTGGACAGGTTGGACTCTGTAGAAAACCACACAGCTCCTTCACTCCTGAGTCCTGCAGCTCGTTGTTACTCAGATCCAGTTCTCTCAGATGAGAGGGGTTTGACCTCAGAGCTGAAGCCAGAGAAGAACAGCTGATCTCTGACAGACTGCAGTGATACAACCTGAATAAAGAAATGTGAATATTTGAATGTGTCCTCCTGTTATTGTGGATCGTCATCATGTCAACACAGACTCTCAACATGCTGCTGACCTCAGTCCAGTCTGTGACCTGAAGATAAATATCACATCAGACATGTTGGACCATTGTTTCATTCATCACCTTCTCTGTGTGTTTGGTCACTGAGTAGGTTTGTGTCATTAAACACTGTTTAAAGTAGAGATGGCTCCTGACAGTCACTTCCTTTTTGGTTCTATACTCATCAACTGTCCAACGTGCTTCAATAAGAACGTGTCTTATTGTTGAGAACCTGAGGAGGACAAGTGCTCGGCCTCAGTCCACATGTTATTCACTGACACTAGTGATCAGGAGCAGGTGTGTGCAGGTGAATGGAGTTGGGCTGATGAGGTGGACGTGACTGACAGGCTGGGTGAGGGACAGATGACTGAGGGACAGTGAGCAGAGCAGAACTGAGACAATTCAATTTAAATAGATAATGACCAAATAAGAAGGAACGTTGGAAAAGTGAACATTCAAGGATTTAAGGACCTGACCTCAGAGTCTCCAGTCGACAGTTTGGACTCTCCAGTCCAGCACACAGCAGCTTCACTCCTGAGTCCTTCAGGATGTTTCTACTCAGAACCAGTTCTCTCAGATGTGAGGGGTCTGACTTCAGAGCTGAAGCCACGACTTCACAGTGAGTCTCTGAGAGTCCACAACCAACGAGTCTGTAATTAAAGAAAATATCAAATCTGTGAGAATAAAATCAGAAAACACAACATTCATACAACACGTGATCATGTGACCCTCATCCTGGTAAATCCTCTTTTTGCCTCATGACATTTTATCTTAAAAACACCTCAAGAGAATCCTTTCAGATCTGGTACAAGCGTTCATTCAGACTAACAAAGTGGCAGAGGATGTGTTCACTGATTCAACATGTTATTGATCATGTCTGGACTCACAGAGCCTTCCTGCAGTTCCTCACAGCTGGGATCAGTCTCAGTCGACCCTGGTATGATGTGTTGAACTTCTCCAGGTCCAAGTCATCCAGAACCTCCTCTGACATCTGCAGCATGTAGGCCAGAGCTGAGCAGTGGATCTCAGAGAGTTTCTCCTTTGATTTGTTCTCTGACGTCAGGAACTGTTGCATCTGCTGATGTACTGAGTGGTCGTTCATCTCAGTCAGACAGTGGAAGATGTTGATGCTTCTGTCAGGAGAAATGTCATCACTCTCCATCTTCTTCAGGTTGTTGATGATTCTCTGGATGATCTTTGGATTGTTCTCTGTCCGACCAAGCAGGCATCCTAAGACTCTCTGGATGATGTTTGGATTGTTCTCTGTCCGACCAAGCAGGCCTCCTAAGACTCTCTGGATGATGTTTGGATTGTTCTCTGTCCGACCCAGCAGGCCTCCTAAGACTCTCTGGTTGGACTCCAGACTGAGGCCGTGAAGGAAGCGAACAAACAGATCCAGATGACCATTTTTACTGGTGAGGGATTTCTCCATGGTTCTCTTCAGGAGGTCATCCAGGGAGAAGGTACCCCATCTTTTCCCATATGTTCCCAAGAAGTCGTTGAGTTCTTCTCTGTTCCTCTTGGTGTAACAGTGGAACATGTAGACTGCAGCCAGAAACTCCTGAACACTCAGATGAACAAAGCAGTAGACTGATTTCTGGAAGATCACACACTCTCTTCTGAAGATCTCAGTACAAACTCCTGAGTACACCGAGGCCTCTGTGACATTAAGACCACACTGCTCCAGGTCTTCTTGGTAGAACATGATGTTTCCTTTCTTCAGATGTTTAAGTGCCAGCCTCCCCAGCTTCAGAAGAACGTCCCTGTCAGCCTCCGTCAGCTGCTGTGGACTCGTCTCATGTCCTCCACCGTACTTGTTGTTCTTCCTCTTTGTCTGAACCAGCAGGAAGTGTGAGTACAGGTCCGTCAGGGTCTTGGGCAGCTCTCCTCTCTGGTCTGTGGTCATCATGTGCTCCAGAACTGTAGCACTGATCCAGCAGAAGACTGGGATTTGACACATGATGTGGAGGCTCCTGGACGTCTTGATGTGTGAGATGATTCTGCTGCTCAGCTGCTTATCACTGATTCTCCTCCTGAAGTACTCCTCCTTCTGGGCGTCAGTGAAGCCTCGTACTTCTGTCACCCTGTCAACACATGTAGGAGGGATCTGATTGGCCGCCGCAGGTCTGGAGGTTATCCAGACGAGAGCCGAGGGAAGCAGATTCCCCTGGATGAGGTTTGTCAGCAGCACGTTGACTGATGACTTCTGTGTGACCTCCGACATGACCTCCCTGCTGTTGAAGTCCAGAGAAAGTCTGCTTTCATCCAGGCCGTCAAAGATGATCACAGGTTTACAGACAGCGAGCGTTTCTGCCGTGAGCTTCTGTAATGTTGGATGGAAAACACGGAGCAGCGTGAGAAGACTGTGCTGCTCGTCTTTCACCAGGTTCAGCTCCCTGAACGAAAGCACAACCAGCAGACCCACATCTTGGTTTTCTAAACCCTCTGCCCAGTCCAGAGTGAACTTCTGCACCGAGAAGGTTTTTCCAACGCCAGCGACGCCGCAGGTCAGGACGACTTTGATGCTGCTCTGCTGGTCAGTGAAGGCTTTAAAGATGTCGTGGCACTTGATGGGAGTGTCGTGGAGGCTCTTCATCTTGGAAGCCGTCTCAAGCTGCCTCACCTCATGTTCAGTATTAACCTCTTCACTCTGTCCCTCTGTGATATAGAGCTCAGTGTAGATGTTGTTGAGGAGGGTTCTACTTCCTGTTTCCTCAGTTCCTTCAGTCACATGTTCACATCTCCTCCTCAGACTGATCTTATGTTGGTCTAAAACCTCCTGCAGACCCCGATCTGCTGAAAGACAAGAAACAATGTGAGACTAAAGACAGAGAATCTGAGAATCTGCTGATTGTTTTCATCAGATACAGAAAAACTAGAGAAAATCAAAGCTTTTGAACTTTGTGCTTTTATAACCAAGTGAAATGTTGATGCTGTATGAAGGAACAAAATCCAACATGTGCTGTTGTCAGAAGTGAAGACATCAGCAGACACATGTACAGTGCTGCTCTGACCGGCTGTCTGAGCTCCAGCTCCTCTTCTGGATCTTTGTCCACACTGGGGACAGGAGGAGTCTCCTGAAGAACCAGACTGGTCCCAGTATGAGGTGATGCACTGTCTGCAGAACCAGTGTCCACAGCTGGTGGAGACTGGATCCTTCAGGACGTCCTGACACGAAGCACAGCGGGACGACTGCTCCTCCTCAGAAACATGACTCCTCCTCCTCCTCTCTCTGTGAAGACATGTCCTGATAAGTCAAATGTCACAGTCACAGGTCGTCATCACTTCTGTCAAGGAGGTTTTGTTTCCACCCTGTATGTTTGTGTGTTGGTTGGTTTGTTCGTTAGTGGGATTATAAAAACCACTGAACAGATCACCAGTAAACTTGGTGAAGGATGTGTTCTGTGAACCAGATGTTCAGAGGACTGATGTTTATGAGTGAGTGAAATTTGGTGCAGATCCAAATAAAAATGAGTATGTAGTGAATTTCAAAGTGGTTTCATCAGGAGCGTGTTGGGCCTTGGTGGAGGTCTGAGCTCTTTGAGGGATTCTGAGAGATTAGTCACCAATTTCAATGAAGCTGTGTCCTAATGCAGGGGCCACACTAGAGGAAACTACATCCTCTTCAGATCAGTTCACAGTAGAAACAGTCTCTTACTTTGTGTGTGAGGGTCCAGGTTCATTACTGAAGTCTGGAGGATAATCTTTGGACCAGTTACTCTTCAGAGACACACAGCTGAACTCTGGAGACTCTGCTCTCAGTCTGTGGTCCTCACCTCTGCAAACACAAACATGTTTTTATTCAGAACTCATCATTCACTGATTCATTCTCTGAGGATTCAGTTTGGAGGTTCACATGTTTGTAGCAGGTCTCTTACTTTGTGTGTGAGGGTCCAGGTTCATTACTGAAGTCTGGAGGACGTTTCATGGACCGGTCACTCTTCAGAAACACACAGCTGAACTCTGGAGACTCTGCTCTGTCCTCTTCCTTCTCATAACCACTCATCTTCAGTCTGAGATGAAAGACACTGACACTGACTGTGATCTCAAACACACACAATGAAGACAGGTACGTAAATTCACTTTTTCTTCAAATATAACAAAGTTAACCTCCTACACTGTCTCCCTGTTGTCATGGTAACCTGAGACAGTTGTAGGTTTAATGAGTGTGTGTGTGTATATGTATATGATGGCATGCCGTTCAGGAAATTAAACCTTTGAATGTATGAAATGAAACTTGACTGACGTCAGACTTCACCGCAGTGCCTGCGGCCATCTTGTGTAACGTGTGGATGCTATAGCTAAAAGTGAGTGACAATGACTTAGTCCGCTCACAACCTCGTTGCAGCAATATTAAACTATGAGTTCATCAGTAACACACTGGCGAATGCGTGTACAGGCCAAAATCCCCCGATAGCCCCGCCCAATGCCGTTCTTCTGACAAGGAAGTTCGCTCCGTTTTTAATCGTGGCAGATCTACTACATCAGGCAGCTGTTATCAGGCCTCGGCATGTCTCCAACCTCACAGGAGAGCCCGACACACCCAGTAATGGCACTGTGCTCAGCAGGGATTTCATGAACCTAAAGAGAAGCTCTTCATAATTTGTTTAGATACAATAAGAATCACCCACATTCATCGACCAATGCAGGCTGAATATTTCGTTTAGTATTGAACGTATTTGATGATCCGCGACACGTTACTCACACAGCGGTCTGCGGACACACACACAAATGTATTTATTCAAAGTTTTGGCATAATCTCATTATGTATTTGTCTGTGAAGAGCTTCTCTTTCAGTTCATGATATCCCTGTAGCCGCAGCAGCTTCGCCTTTGCCGGAGAAGTGCCGTAAATTCAGTATAGCTGAATATATAATATAATTATACAGATATATCTATGTATATATATCTATGTACCTGTGTCTGCAGGTCGATGTCTCTCACACCTCAGAGTCCAGATCTTTACAGGGATCGACAGGTTAGTAAACACTGCTGTAATGTATGATTCTGTATTAAACACTTGATTAACAGATGTGATGAAGATAAAAAGTCAAATTGTGAGTTAACTCTGCTAATGAGTCATTTGAAGACACTTTGTTCCACACCTGCTGTTCACATCTGTCTCTGGTGATCCCATCACATGGAAACTACGTCTGTCACCAGGTGTGAACTGACAAACTTGGAGCCGTGTGATCAGCAGATGGATGTTAACAGCAGGTGAGAGAGTGTGACAGTAAAACTTTCAGAAAGTTGTGTGAACACTCACCTGCTCACTTTTCTTCTCCTGCTCCTCCAAGTGAAAATGGAGTCTGACACTCTCCTGCTCTCCTGCTCCTCCTCTGTGTTGAAGCAGTTCAAAGTACAGTTCCATGAAGATGAACTGGTTCATGTTCACAGTTCATGTTTTATTGGATCATATATTTAGTTAATAATTGATGTAGGATCATGAATCCAGATCTTCACTTTCACACTGAGTCCTGACTGTGAGCGTCTCATGTTACTGAGCTGTAAAATGTTGACTGGTCATTTTTCATGATGTTTAAATGAGCCTCATAAACTCTGGACTCAAACAGACACTGAGTCACTTCATGAACTGATCAGGTCCTGATCACTAGTGATGAGAGTTTATTAGTGACAGTGAGAGCAGCTCAGAGTGGAGGAGGAAACAGAAGCTAAAGTGAACGGACTCTGCTCCTCTCATCTTATCTCAATGTGTGAGTCACTGTGAGTGAGGGGGGGGCCTCACACACACTGGACAAACTCTCAGTCAATAAAGATTATCTTATTCAGAGCTGATGACCAGGACCAAGGTTTAGCTTAAGTTAGCAACAGATTATTAGCTTTGCAAACTAAGTTAGCTAATGTAGCAGAGTCAGAGGTGGTGATTGGGACCAGAGTTTATCTTGACAACATTATTTGCTGTTTGATAACATAGTGAAGCTGAAGGCTCGTGTCACCTATTACACGTTATCTGTTTCCAAACAATTCTGGCAAAAAATAGGAAGAGTTGTGGTTTGGTTCTTTATCTCTGCCGTTAACGTTTGGATCCACTGATGAATTTACATTTGGTGCTGTGGCCTCAGGGTTTGACCTGAAGTCAGCTGAGAACGTGAAGGCCCTCACACTTCACAATGATGGAATCTGTAATTCAGAAGAACTGAAGCAGTTTAAACATCTGGAAACTAAACAACTGTAAAAAAAAACAAAAAAAACAAACTGTGTGAAAACACTTTCTTCAGGTTTCCATGACAACTCTGCATCTTCTGCTTTTTAACACGGTGACATCGTGAGAGAGAGAGAGAGAGAGAGAGAGAGACCATTATTCAACACACAACTAAAAAGGACAATTCAATTTGCTGTTCTGCTGTACAACAAATTGCCCCTCGGGGACAATAGGGATTGATCCCTGATGATTATCGGGGTTGGGGTTGATCATGTATTGTTAATGTTGTTATAGGTAAAATATGTGTGCGTTGTTTATTTTGTTAAACCTACCTGTTAGTCTTAAATCCAGGAGCTTTTTAAGGGGCCCCAATTAAAAATGACCCGTGGGGCCCGACATTGAAACCAGACCCAATCAAATCCACCCTTTGTTGGCCACCATTAAGGAAAAGAGCTTTTACCACAGACGTTTGGCGTAAATGGTCTGTATTAATATAGAGCACTATAGCAGCAGTGTTTGAATCTGTGTAGAAGTAAAGCAATGTGATTTCAGATTATTCTTTGAGCAGATGTGACATGGGAACAGAAGTTACCCTGAACCCTCGATTAATGTGATTCGCATCAAAAATATCAAATATGAACACAAACACAGTTAGATTCTTCAATTCAATTCAATTCAATTTTATTTATATAGCATCAATTCATAATTTACATTATCTCAAGGCACTTTACATTTAAAGGTCAAGACCTTAAAACAATATTAACATAGAGAAACCCAACAGTTCCCACAATGAGCAAGCACAGGCGACTGTGGAGGAAAAACTCCCTCATTAACAGGGAGACACCTCTGGCAGAACCAGGCTCAGTGTGGGCGGTCATCTGCCTCGACCGACTATAACAATAACGATGTAGTGATCTACAACAGGATTAGATATATTAATGAATTACTGAGTTATTTTAATTAATGCTAACAATGGTGATGGTAGTCGTTGTGGTCCTGCAGTCCCGGTGCCGGAGTTATCTGAAACGAGATAGAGAGATTCTGTGTGATTTACACTTTTTAACTTATTGTGTCTAATAAAACATCAGAAAAACACTTAAATCATAGAAGTATCTGCTCCATACAATCAGCGCGTGTCACCCAGTGATGGTTTGTCTCCAGATGCACACAGGAGCTGATTCAGACGTTTTATAAATAAAAACCTGTTAGAAACTGTGTGTGTTAGAGAAAATCTTACGTGATGAATAATCGATGGAGGAGTAGCAGTTTCTGAGAGGAAGTATAAACAGTATGTGTGTACCTTTAGACACTGGACAGAGAATTCCTGACAACACTTTGTAACATGTGCATGTGTACAGCCTGTGTGGTGACACATATCTGGAACATATGTGGCCTACATGCAGAGAGGATGACTAATAATTCATAAGTTGTTGCTAAGAAGCCTGGAGAGTTCGGGGGGGGGGGGGGGGGGGGGGTGAAACCCTGCTGTGAGCTGGCGGCTTCAGCACGTCTGATATTACACACATGTAATATGTGCCAGCGTAGAGGGGGGGGGGGGGGCTGCTGCAGGGCTGTTCCACATACAGACATGCAGAACTCAGAAGAGTTTGTGTGTGTGTGTGTGTCTTTGTGTGTGTGTGTGTGTCTGAGATTGAACCAGAAAACATATTTGCTTGTTTCACTTCTTAAACCATGAACACACTTTATGTTAAAGGAATATACCAACGTTTTTTTTAAGAATCCCTGTCTTACTGGGGTTGGATGATAAAACCAAAGAGTGTAAAAAAAAAAAAAAGATGGCACATCTCCATTCCCTTTTTTCCAAATCTGCTAAAATAACCTGGATGCGAACGCAGCCATCTTGTGGTCTGCGGAGTTGTGAAGGTGGAGACGAGCTGTGGTATCGAGATCCCGCTCAGTTGTGCTTTCTACGAATCGCGAGTCGGTCTCAGCTGTCAATCATGACGCCTCGGTCTATTAAAATGACAACATGTCAGTGTGGACGGAGACTAGTCCTATATTTCCTCTGTGTTGTCTCTGTGTTGTCTCTGTCCCCAGCCGTCTCAGCTGTCAATCGGGACGTCTCGGTCCGTTTGTATATGATCAAACAATCAGTTAAAACCGAACTTCTCAGAAATCATCAGTGTGACAAGAACTATCTGAAATAACAGAAACCATCTTTGACAAAATTGTATTTAACATGTAGTTAGTTTTTGTTTGGTCCGTGTCCCATCTGCTAACTTGGTTCATAGATGTAATGTCAGTGGCATCGTGTTGCCCCCCCCCCCCCTCATGTGGGGTGGCCCCGCACCTCTCTCTCTCTACTCAAACTGGGAGCGGTTGACCAATCACACCAGAGTGGGTCCAGCTGGCCAATCAGAGCTGACTGGGCTCAACCAGGAGGGGCCTTAAAGAGACAGGAGCTAAAACCAAGTGTTTGAGGCAGAGGCTGAAAAGAGGAGCTGCAGCGATGGACAGTTTCAGGAAAGTCATGTGTTTTCTGAACATTTTTAAGTAATTGCACTAAATAAGAATATCTGAATATCAGAAAAGTTTCCTTCAATGGAAAAAAAAAGAGAGATAACTTTAATTTCCCTTGAGGATTTTGGGGAAATAGCAGCAGACATCCGGATCAGCATTAACAGAAACTGAACACGTACAGTTTAATGTAGAGACAGAATAAAGAAGCTGGTTCAACCTGTGAATGATTCCAGAGCTGAGGAGGACGAATCGCACACACACACATGTCAAACAGTGACCTTTGTTCAGTTTGTCGCTCCAGTTGGTAAATTCGTCGGTTTGAATCTTCACTTCATTCACCTTTAATTTCAGTCGCAGCTCAGTCACCTGATCTTATTAACGACCTCTCGTTATGTTTCACTTTAAGTCGCCGCCTGATGATTGATTCAGTGTTAATTAGCAGAACAGATCCAGTTCAGCGTGTTTCCACCTGACCGGGGGATTGAATGTCCCAGATTCGCTGCGTTTGTCTGAAGTCGACCTCGGTGATGGTGAAGCAGACAGAGGAGGTGGAAACATGACACAGTTGTTCTTCCCCCGGTCTCTCATTTAGATCCTCACATGAGAATCAACTTCCAACAAAAGCACGAAGACAGAAAACTGACGGAATAATTCACTGACAGAAGCTCGGTGCTATATTTAGTCCTGGAGCCATTGATTAAAAATGGAGAAGTGCCACTCAGTGGTGAGATGAAAAAAACGAGAGCTGAACACAATATATGAAGAAGGGGGGGGGGGGGAGGGGGGGTGGACGGAGGTGGATGCAGATTAATTGATGAATTTGGTTCCGTGAACTGAGCCACTCATCGTCTGAGCTACAATGAAACGTGCCTCCGACACAGATGGAATCTATTTTCCCGCCCGACAGTGATCGTCTGTTCTTTATTATCACACTGATGGTTTTTCATTTGTTATCCCGTCCCAGCGTGATTCAATTTCTGTCGGAGAACAAGCGAATCTGGTTCTGCAGAGAGACGTCGGGATGAACAACATGACATCAATTATTCAGCAGGTCACGGAAGCCAAATTCAACCGTGTTAAACTTTTTCAGTCATTTCAAACTATTGATCATCAATATGTGGAGGCCCAGCAGGCATTAGAGGCGGAGCTAACCCTGGACACGTGAACTTTGACCCACGTGATGTAAACACGACCTTTAACCTCCGACCTGTGCTGGTCACACACTGTACAAACTGATGGACGACCTGATGCCCCCTGGTGGCTGTCTGCAGAATTAAAAAAAACTCTATGTTGGCAGACGGGACATGGACCAAACAGAAAAAAATTTCAAAAAGTACATGTTGAATGAATGTTTGTCCAGATGGTGTCTGTCATTTCAGGTCGTTCTTATGTTCGATGTTTCTGATCAGTTATTTGATGATGTAAAATCGGGCCGAGACGTCATGATTGACAGTTGACGCTCAAAGCTCAGGAGCATGTATGGGCGGGACCTTGATACCACGGCTGCACCCCACGTTTACGACTGCACAGACCGCAGATTACATCATCACCACAAGATGGCCGCGTTTGTATCCGAGATATTTTAGCTTCATGCCTGGAGGAAGTGGACGAGACATCGTCCTTCTGGATTGTCTGTAGCTGTGTCTTAATTCAGAAGCTGCATTTGAAGACTGATAACAATGTGACTGTTCAGTCCACAGAGACTGATGGTCTCTGTGGACACGGCAGGTTTTTGAAGTCAGTCTGTCTTCAGACGACTTATTTAAAATGCAAACAGATGTTGACTCGTCCTCGTCTCACCTTCTCTCACCTGCTTCCTCGTGGAACGGCGACAGCTCCGTCCTGTCACTGAAATATCTTCTTCAGATCTTAATCTCCTCATACACTTTCTTCTCTTTGAAATCTGAGCAGTTTGCAGATAAACAGAAAGTGAATCTTGCTGAAAAGTTTTTCACTTTTATTTCGAGATGAACAAAGAGTTTGATCTTCGAATGAGACGGGATCGATTTACTGCGAGTGTGTACATGTATGTGTGTGTGTGTATGTGTGTGTGTGTGTGAAACTGCTTACCTGGAGAAAGTTGTCGAGTTGATGAGCCCACTGTGACCTCATCTCCTCACCGTGTCACCTGCTGACGTGCACAGGAAAGTGGGATTGGATTGTGTGTGTGTGTGTGTGTGTGTGTGTGTGTGTGTGTTGTGTGTTTACTGTATCTCGTTGTGATTTCCTGGATGTTATGGGCTGATTTTGATGATAACAGCTCTTCTCTGTCAGCTAAACACAAAACCTCCTCTAAGCATTTCTGCCCCTTTGGTACCAAGCAAGCTCCTGCACACACACACACACACACACACACACACACACACACACACACACACACACTCTCTCTCTCTCTCTCTTCATTAGTTTCTGTTCTCTACGTTTTAATCTCCTGTAATGAAACCAGATTAAAAACTAATTTATTGCAGTTCGTTTAAATAAACTTGTTGTAAAATTATTTTCAGGGGAAACAAACGTCTCTATTAAAATCAGTGGAATTAAAACATAACGAGGTTTTTATTCAGTGATGGAGACGGAACTTTATTTTTAATTTTCTCTGTGTTAGATCAAGTCTTAATAAGAAACCTCATATTCTTCACTGTTTACTGATCTAATATATTCAGATGTCTTCATAAATCAGCCTTGATGTTCGTTGCCTCTGTGATATGGAATGGAAAGTTGTTCTCCATCCGCCATCCGGCTTTCTCATGTTTTTCTTGCTGTGTGTGTGTGTGTGTGTGTGTGTGTGTGTGTGTGTGTGTGTGTGTTGAAGTGGCATCCTGCTGAGCCTCTAACACACTCATTGATTAATGTCACTGAGGAGCAGCGGTTGAGTGGACAGTAAACTGACAGAGGCTGTTCTGTGGATTGGTCGGAGAAGGACACATCTGTGCCTGAACTTTTACAAACGTCTCCTCGGAGGTGAGAAATATTTACTTCCTGCTTTAACTCCATGTTTTTACTTTGACGTCTGTTTCTCATTTCTGTGAAACAAACCAGTGTTTAATAAATGAAGCGGTCAGATCTAAATTCTACTTGTTAATTTGACGTGCTGATGATGATGATGATGACGAAGATGGACAAACACTGTCTTCTGACAGGCGTCATTTCATTACTCACAGAATCACCTCTGACTCAACATGTAGAAAAACAAATGATTTGTGAACAGAGGAAACAAACACATCAAGATGTTAATGGGTGAATGAAGCTTTATTCTGTTTTTATTTCTCATATTGATTTAATTCACAATACACAGGAAGAGACGAGGTCATTACCTCATTTCTTTAGGATTTATTCCTCGCCGCTGTTTGTTTGTTGGTAACGCTCTCTCTCAGCCTCAGGCAGCCTCACATCAGCCTCACAGCGAGACTTGTGTTAATACTTCAACACACACACACACACACACACACACACACTTCTTTATCTGATCATTTAATATTCAGACGCCTGACGACTAAAATCAATTCATCAGGTTAAAAACCACTAAGATCTAAAATGAGTATCATAAAAATGTGACTTCAGACGGGACAAAGACGACGCCACCAAATGAAAAGCATCAAGTTTATTTGAACGTATATTGTAAATAAAGTTTCACCTCGTTGTGATGATGATTCACTAATTGAATTCTCCAGAGAAAGTTTTCTGTGTCAGTTTGAACTCAGTTTTTGATGATTTGATAAAATGAGATAATTGAGCTCCTCAGTTTTCAGCCGGTGAATAAACCTGCGTGATGATGATGATGACGATGATGATGATGATGATGATGATGATGTGTCAGCAGCAGCTTTAGAGTTTGAGATGAACAGAACTCTGCTCAGGTTTCATCATATTTTTTAACTCCATTCTTTCTCTTGCACCAAACACGTCGGCCGCTTGTGTCCATCAAGCAGCAGGAATAAGTCACTCAGAGAAAATAGATCCTGTCAGAAGAGCGGCTGACAGGTAATTTCCCACTGAGCTGCGGAGGAAATGATGAAACCAAACAACAAATACAAACGTCATATTTCATCCCGAGCAGCAGAACGAGACAGAAAGACAGACGGCAGCTTGAGACGTGTCGGCGCCTCGCGATCAGTTTTAAATCTGACAGGAAAAATACAAAAGTCGTTAAATACACAAATAAAAATGAACAAAAAGAAAATAAGTGAGAGACGAATGGAGGAGGTGGCTGAGGTCGCTCCGTCACGTCAGAATAAAAAAACCTCCGTCAGCATCAACATAAAAAACCTGCAGACACATTTAAATATACTTCACCCACAGTACATACACTACAGTTTAAATACAGACACAACTACAGTTTATATAGAGAGACACACAACCACAGTTTGCAAACAGACACCTACGTGGACCGTGTCCTCTGAAGGATGTGGACCCTTGAATTGAGACACAGCTCGGTTGACTGTTCAGAGTTCTGGTCGTCTGTTTATTACATTTGTTTGATTATTGAACATGTGACTCGTCCAAATCGCACCAAACTCTACACTGCGCCTCCCCGGGCCACTAACAACACACGTGGTGAGTACGAAGTCGTTCAGGTGAATGGTCCCTAAGACATGTGTCGCACATACAGACAGACAGGTGTTTTTTTGGTCGGTAGATTTGTTGGCAGCAGTGAATTGTGGGTAGCGATGATGTGGGTAAAGAGCCCGTTTCCTCAGCAGAGCAGATGATTTGACTTTTTGACCGTGAGACGAGAGGCTGCAGCTGATTTAAAGGTTGTCATGGGGACGTTTCCGTTTGCCGTCATGGACAAGAAACCACAGAACCGTGAAGGTCGTTGTCTAATGAGGACGACCATCCACACACACACACACACACACACACACACACACACACACACACACACACACACACACACGACAGATGTCATGACACAGCCGTGTGATAAATCATGGCTCTTCTTGTATGTGATGCTCTCTGGGGGGTTGATTAAAATTCATTTATTCTATATGTTTGGTGACCGCACTTCATCACACTGATGGTAAATGAGCAGCTCAGCGGAATCACGTGACGCCGTGATGCTTTGCTCAAGGGAACTACAGTATGTCACATACAGTATATACATATATAGATTTATTGACATATATATATATATATGTAAATATATATAATTCAAAATATTACACTCATTTGCGAGTAATAAAATAAAGATTCAACTAGTTTTGAATCACAATGTGTGATACAGGACATAGTGAAGGAGGGGGCGGGACCTTGACACCCTGGCTCCACGCCACGATCACGACTGCACAGATGCCAAATTACACAAGATGGCAGCGAACATGAACTCGTTATGGTGGTGGAAGAATAATCTGATGTCAATACTGTGACCATTTCCTTCTCCCTTTCGGTTACTGTGGAGGGATTCCTCCAGTGACAAATGTTTACATGTAGGAGTTCGGAAACTGTTTGCTTCAGTGAATTTACAGAAAACATCGGTGATGACAGGGACATTCAGTTTCTGATTGAAGGAGTGAGGTCACAGCTGGAATCTCTCTGATGTCATTAGTTCTGCTTGAATTGCTGAAGTAGTTACTGGGTCCTGAGCTGTAATCTGTGGCCCTTGCTTTTGTCCCCAGATCCTATTGAGTCTTTGCATGAAAAAAAATCTGCATTCTCATTTGAAGTGACCTTAATGAAACTGTCCCACAGCCAGAAGTAGCTGAAGGTGCGGAGCTGCACCAAGTGACCTGCGTCAGTTTGAGAACAACGCGTTTAGCAAAGTCAGCGTAGTCGAGGACTGAGGCGCTGACTAATCGCTCCTTCGAGGGCGGGAAACCCTGCTGCATTCATCATTCTACTTCCCCACAATGGAGCACCTCGCCGTATGTTTGCTGCCGTTTAGGGAAAAATAGAATTTCTTAGAGTTTGACCTTAACCTCTCTGAGGAACCCTTCAGTTTGAGGGATTCCATGTTGTTGGCATCTTTCTTTAGCCGGGACCCGGAGGTTTCAGCGGAGGGAACTCAAAGACGTCAGGACCAAACGGAACTCGGATGACGTGAAACGATTTTCTTCCTTAATGCGATGGTCGTCTGGTCTATTCCACAAAGGATCATAACTCTGAGTGGAATCTTGTTTCTAAGTCAAACAGCAGGAAAAAAAAGGTCCAGGTCATTTTGACAGACTGTCCTCGTGTTACACTGTTGTTTCAAATGTACTTTCACACACAACTTTAATGTTGAACCCTGAATTTCATGTCGACCACTGAGATCTGCAGGTGGAGCTTCCTCAGTCTCTGAGCTCTGACTCTGTAGCTTCTTTTAACTCTTGTCCTCAAACAGTTCCCTCTCTGAAAGCCTCTGAAATGTTTAATTTGCTTTTATTTGTACTGTATTTATTGGTTTTTATGTGATGGTTTTTTGCGAGTGATGTCCTTTTAGTAGACTGGCTTATAGTGCTTTCTTAATGAAGTTAACGATTATTATTATTGTTATTAATATGAATACCTTCTCCTCCACTTTAACTGTCTGATCACTGCCATGATTTTCACAGTATAAAAGCTCAGTGACCAGAATTCAGCTTCAGACGTGTAAAAATAAACTCTTCTTTTTCTTCTTTTTCAATTTTAAATGTCTTTAAAATCTTCTTCGTGTGAACTTAATGCTTAACTCTACTTCACACTTCCTACTTCCTGTTTTCTTTTGAAATCACTGCTCTTGTTCGTGAAATTCCTGTCTTTTACTAACTTCCTGTCTTTTCATGCTTTCCCTCCAATTTCTCTTGAGGGCCAATCAGCTCTCAGTATTTAAACTATGGTGTTGTCACTTCCTGTAACGTCTGGGCCTCTTTACCTGAGCCCTCACCTGACTTTGGACAAGTGGACTGTTTCACCTGGAGTTTGAACATCTTCGTGTTTCACGTCTTTATGGCTGAACTGAATGTACTATAACAAACATATAAAAATGTAATATAATAAAAAGCGCTAACATTGTGAAGGAAAGAAAAACTATTCCAGATAATTCAGAGAAGACTATAAAAAAGTGATTAATGTGATTTTACATCTGAAGAGCTTTTATGATAATAATAAGAAAACAACATCTTCTGTCCTGAAACCGTCGATCACAGAGGGAAAAAATGATCCATCGTCCACCATGTTGACCTGAGGACGGACACAAACGAGCTGCAGAGACGACGGACGGGATCACTGCCTCTGCTCTCCGGGCTCCTGCATCATGAACTAACCGAGTATTGATCTCTGAGAGCCACAAACTCGAACCTTTTCCGTTCCGTGCGGTAACGGTGCAAAGCTGAATGTCAGAGAAATGTCAAAGCCTTCTGGGCTCAGATTAAACGCGAGGCTCAGGGGTCAGACGGGAGTCAACGCGATCTGCGGCTCGTCGTTCATCCAGTCGACGTCTTTCGGCCGACGCACAAAAGGCCAACGTGCAGATACTTAGCAGATCTCACCCGAGGCCAAAGATTCATTTGAGCTCATGTTGTGTCACAGAGGAAAAAAAAATCTGATAAAAGACAGAAGAGGAATAAAAGATTGTTTTTCCAGATGACGACTTCAGCGGAAAGAAAATGAACCAAAGTGATGTTGGCTTGTTCAATTATATTTATTCAACCTGGAACATGCATCAACATGAGACTCAGGGTTTTAATCGTCTTAATTTATTCCGGGTTTTTAATTCGGGATTAAAGTGACAACAATTCTCTCACTTGTATTTGATGCAGTGACGCCGAGCAGAGACTTTGACGGACGATCGTGTCGACACTTTCACAGCTGAGATTAAATATGGAGGCAGCAGCGCCGCTCTGTCATCGCAGAGGATTGTGCCGAGCGACGCACAATTGTGAGGATGGATTCTGGGACGAGCGACAAGGATGGACCACAGAGACCAACTAGAGGGTGGAGACACTTTTCAACCAGCGTCATGCTCTGATGTCCAACTTTATACAAGCACCATTTTAAAACACCTCTGGTAATAATAATTTTTTCTGCTGTAGAAAAAAGGAATAACGAGCATGAAATGAACTGTGGGTCAGAGCTGCAGAGGGACTCGTGTTCAGTTTAATACCTCAGACCAACGCACTTAAATTCACATCCCATCAGACTGGAGATATATATTTGTTTAAAATTCTGTTATTTCTCTCTCTACATGTGGAAGCATTGACACGTGTGACTATTCTCTAACTTTCAGTGCAAACATCAAGATATTAAAAGAAAAAAAACAACAGAAATAATAAATATATTTATTGAATTAAACTTTTTAAGGACCTCATCATCTCCGAGTGTGACACTGACAAACACCTGAGCCTCTATCAGTTTCTTCTCATTTCATCTGCTTTTTTTAAAATCTCCTCTCTCGTTGCACAACAGACGACCTTCTGTCTGCTGAGTTCAGACAACACGACTGACGGACAACAGGCGGTCAGTCATGTTGCTTCATGTGTATCATTCACTGAGCCGTGTTGACTGCTGTGTCAGGTTCGCTCTCATTGGCTGCAGTTGTGGTTGGTGATCTGTCGAGAGCTTTCGGCTCAGGAGGTTCAGCGGGTTGTCCACCTCTGTGCAGTGGGTTGTCCCTGGGCAAGATACTGAACCCCAAACTGTCCCTGACGCCTACGGCAGTGTGTGAGTGTTTGAGTGAGACTGAAAAACCTGGTACATACGTACAGACCATGACCAGCAGCAATGATTCTAATCAGAACAGATTCGTGCTCCTCACAGGATGAACCCTCATAAACCCTGTTGGTCATGAATAGAATCAGTGATGGTTTCGATATCATGAAGAATAATCATCTGTGTGCGTGCTTGTATGTGTGTCTGTGTGTGTGTGTGTGTCGTACCAGCGGGTTGTAGTTTAACCTTTGACCCTCAGTGTTCCAGCTGCTGTTGATGTATAAGAGACATTTTACAGCAGTTTGCCCCCATGTGGTGATAATGGTCCAATTCCTGAACCAAGCGGCTCTGTCAGACCTCGCCAGCGGCCGGGGGGGGGGGGGGGGGGGGGGTAAGTGGAAATGGAAGACATAAATCACTCACAGTGGTGTGACCGGGGGAAGAGCGGTTTATCTGAGCAGACGTCGCCTGACTCTGACGACCACACAGTCAGTTTCATACTTAGAACGATTCTGAGGCGTTAGACAAGTGAAGCAGGAAAATATCGACCAGTCTTTGTCTGAGGAAGTAATGTCGACTGTTTTATCGACAGCGTGAAGAAGTTGACGAATGAAACAACAGTTTGACATTTAGCTGGAGGAAATCTGGGAGGACAGACAAAGAGGGAAGTCCATTTTACTTAATATTTCTGAATGTAATCTTTTCTTTTTTGTGATTTGTTAATCACAGATAAAATACCTCAGGATACAAAGGTTGCCATCTTGTGGTGATGACATCATACATGGTCTCCTCCCACATATGTATGACTTATCGTGAGTCAGTCTCAGCTGTCAATCATAACGTCTCAGCCAGACGTTAATAAAAAACAAACTCATCAGAAACATTGACACTTTATGAGAACTCACTAAAAAAGCAGCGGTGTGGTTTATGACCAGTACTGCAGCCAGCCACCAGGGGGCGGTCAAGAAGATTTGAATCACTTTTGGGAGCTGTCATGTCGTCCATGGATACAACTAAATGTATTTATTCGCTCCAACAGAGATCAGACATCAAACAGTGAAACTGTCCCTTTAAATGAACGTTTGAATGATTGTTAAAAGGATTTTAATGTGAAACTAAATGCACTCGTGATTAGGCTGCTGCTGTTCATCTTTAAATCTTCTCCTGTTCGTAAAATACATATATTCTTATGAAAGTTTATTTTCAAGTTGATATGTTATAGATCAACACCTTTAATGACCGATCACTCAGTAAGTTTTTTATTGGCCTTTGCCTGATTGACTTATGGCCCATTCCGCTTTTATGAATCACCTGCTCGGACAATTTAACGACACGTGTGTGTGTGTGTGTGTGTGTGTCTGCCAAAGATGCTGCTGCTATAAAAACCACGACGGTTGAGAATCTTTGTAATGAAACCTACAGATATTTTACGACGCTATGAAAGTCGCCAAATGTGCAGGTAACAGAAAGTGGTTTAAATGTAGAGAGATGTTTTATTTCCCCTCAGAGGCTCATTCAAGGTCAGAGTTTCCTCGTCCATTCAAAGACGTCTGTGCAGCTTCTAAACTGACGTGACCCTAAAATAAAACCACGTTTCCCTGAAACGGGTTTAAAAGAAAAGGAGATTTTTACAGTTTATAACCAGATAATCACATATCCATTCTTTTTTATGAGTGAAACTACAGCCTTTTGCAGTGTTGCATTATGGTTCATTTAATACCATATGACTTCTTATGTGTAGAAATCAAAAACAAATGAAGATGAACGACGCAGCTCCACTTCCTCTCGTTCACACAAATCAATCAAAAATATCTAAGATCTGAATGCTTACATCATGTGGCGATGACATCATCTGGATAGTGTAGTGTAGCCGTGGTATCGAGATCCTGCCCATACACATGTTTGACCAATCAGGGATGAGTCTCGGCTGTCAATCATGACGTCACATGAACACTTGAACATAGATCTGTGTGATAAGGACTGAAAACTATCTTTTATTGTGGTCGGTGCCCCATCTGGTGACATGGAGGAGGCAGGTGTACGACCTATGATGCAACCATTGATTCGTCCATTGATTTAGCTGCTGTCACAAGTTCTTAGCTTCCTCGCTCGCTTCGTTGCGCACCCTGATTGACAGGGGGTAACGACACTGACACGACTGCTAAAAACTTTATAGATTTTTGTACAGTCCACTAATACAGCGGCTCGTTGGGGTTAATTATCCCTGTGGTCTGATGACCCGAGTGTGAACCAGAGAAAATATGTCAAACAGCTTAAAGACTGAATACTGAAAAATGTCTCTGAGAGGAAATATATATTTGAGAAGAACGAGTGAGGAAGAGGAATATTGATCTTTACCAATAAATCTCGACTTATTCTATCATTTTTATTTGATTCTATTCTTTTAGTCACTTTGTCGTCTTGCACCTTCTTTGGCCACGTAGTAATTTAAACATTGAGAAACTCACCATCAGGGTTTTACACTCCTGACGTCACTGGTTTCTTCTTCAGTTGTTTTTCCTCGACCTCTGCACTTTAAATTTATCACGTCCATAAATCTCTGTGACGTCTACTGAGAGAAACATGATGAAATCGAACTCTGGCTGTGGGACACTGTGCGGAGGACATTTTCTGGGAGAAGGAGATGAGATGTGGAACTGACGACCTCAGCAGATCCTTCTTAATTTTCTTCTTCTTCTCTTGTCTGCTTTGTTCGTCTTTCTACTTGTTCTTCGTCTTTTTTCATCTTCTTCTTATTTCTTCTCTCTCATTGTCCATCCTCTTCTCCTCCTTCCTCCTCTTTTTCTTTTCCTCTCGTTGTCCCTGAGGTTCGGTGTCAGGTCGGGTGTAGAGCGTGAAGTCAACAGGGGGCCTCTTACGGTCCATGTAGCTGATAACCGTCAATCTGTGATATTTACACTGTGAACAGCAGAGCATCATGGGAAGCGGTTACTAAGCAACAACATATCGCATCTCAATGGAAAACCTCCGAAACGTGATTTGAGTTCAGGTGTTGGAAATTCTCAATCGTCCAATCAGAAGCTGCAGAAACCTCCAGGTTTTACATCACTTCAGATTAGTTTATCGTCAGAACCTCTTGACTCTGTGCTGCCCTCTAGTGAATTTACTGCTTAACAACCACGCCAGCATAAAGGTCGTGGTGTGGACAGTGACGGTTATATCGCGGGATATACATCAGGGACTGTAATGATTAACTTATTTAATTTAAAAACGGATTTTCAGAGGTTGAGTCTGAGGGAATCAGATAAATGTAGCCGGTGCCATCAGTTTGTTCTATTTAGTGGGTTTGATGTGGATATTTTAAATCTGGGTTTAGTTTGTACTGATTGTAATTTTTATTCTTTAAGTTTCTAGTGTGTAGTTAACTGTTGGTCTGTTTTCCATTGGAGGGATGTTTCGAAGTAAATAGCTGTTAATTCTAACAGTGGCAACAAATAGCACCTTTACTCTGAAGAGTCGAGTCCATCACACGATCACGTCTGCAGCGATAAATCTCTTTTCTTTCTGTAAACTGGTGACGTGCTGTCGAAGCTCACGTCTCTGACATTTGGTCTCAGAGGGAGGATGTACAATCCGAGGGGGGGGGGGGGGGGGGGGCAGAGTTCGTATCAGTCCGATAAACCAGCGCATGAATCTGAACTTTCACTGACCTTTCAGGCGTCGATCGCACTGCAGCGCTCAGGTTAATGACCTGTCAGGCTGACTGATCCCTGAGAGCGCTGTACTGTGACACACACACACACACACACACACAGGTCAAACCTTCTCGTCAGTTGGGAAATGTCTTCATGATATCACACACGTACATGGTACCTCCCCCCCTCCATGTGTCCTGTAGACATTTCTCTCCCGTCAACATTTTCCAGTTCCTCCTGGTAGATCCTGATGTGTTTCCAGGTCGGGTCGACCTCAGGGTCCTTCTGGCGGAAAACCTTCAGTGGATGGCGTCCTGGAGGATCCTCGTCAGGCTCCTTCAGATGGCTCCACTCCAAGCTCCCTCCAAATGAATCTAACTTCGACCAATTTATATTAAATTTCTGTGGCGCAACGGAGAAGCTCATGTTAAAATATCCCTTCTCCAGCTTCACAAAGACGAGAGCAGGTATCAGCTCACCCTGACCTCACTTATTGGTTCGTGAGCTTTGAAGCCTCAGTTTGACATTTTGACCATCTTGGTTTTCATGAACGAGAAGGTACCATATTTAGAAGAGAAGCGGGTGGAGCCACACCTACGACCTGCAACCATTGGGTGATACTAGCTGTCAATCACACTGTGGGATCCACCCCCCCAACACACCTGGTGCTTTCTGGTCTGTTTGACTCCAAATGATCTTAAATGACTAAATGGACATCAGCTGTGTTGAAGAAGACTTGAAACTAGAGACTGAGACATAAACTCCTGAGGACAAAGTTTACTGACGTTATAAAGTGAGAGACTGCTATAGAAACTACCAGTGGAGTCTCCCCCTGCTGGTCATTTACAGAGTGCTGGCTCATATTGGTTCCAATCATCTGATCCTTCATTTCTTTCTTTTACTGAACTATGATGTGAAGTTCAATCTGATTCGTCTTTTATTTTTAGGTTTTTAGATCAGACACTTTGTGCAGAAACACTTTCCACACTCCCTGACTGTAAAACTGACGTTATTTTGCATCTTGAACTTGATCAAAGACGTCTCACTTCAATCGTCTGTAATTTAAAATGCTCTGTATCTCCCGACGTCTCTGTGAATTTCTGTGGGAGAACGACTTGGGAACCGGAGCCTCTGATGACAAACGTAAACACGTTCTGATACTGGATCACTCCTCTTCTGTTTGTGCAAGATGTGGCGTCATGCAGTTCAAGATCCTCCGTGAAGCTCAGGATACGAATGCTGGAAGACTGCGACTTCCTGCTTTGGGTTGACAGACGATTGGAAATATTTCAAACCTTTAAAAATCTATTTCACAGTCAGTTCCTGATTCAGCTTCTGCTGCCACAGCAGGTGAATCACAGACGTCTCACTCTGCGTTAAACTGGAAGATTAGTTTCATCTGTCACACGTCGACACTGCAAACAACAAATCGAACGAATGTTGCCAGTTTTCAAGAGAAGAGTATTCAATATTATATTTCTAATATGTCGATGCAGCCTGATCAGTAGGTTTTGGTCTCGTTGACCGAGGAGAACGAGATGACGTTGGAGTAAATCCTCTTCAGTGACTTGCAGGTTCAGCCCCAGATGCTTGTGGTTCTTTGACAGAAGGAAACCCCTGAGCACAGCTGCAGTCACCCCAACATCCAGACATCAAACTAAAAAGCCACAGCAGCTGACTCAGCGGCCTCATCCTCCCAGGAGGAAGAGGAGGAAGAGGAGGAGGAGGAGGGAGGGAGGGAGGGGAAAAGGCAGAGGAAAGTGCTGTCTTGATTTTGATAAGCAGCCAACGGAATCGCTGAAGCTTTCATCTGGGACCTTGGCAGGGTGGAGTAATGTTGCTGCTGCTGCTTCTCTGTCCGGTTTCTGCTTCACTAAGACAATCAGACAGATGCTAATCCATCTTCATCTCTTACAGCTGCAGCGCTGCGTGCACAACACAGCCTCTGTAGGGAAATACATACAGTACACACACACACACACACACACACACTCTTTGCTGAGCCAGTTCAATTACGTAAAAAATGTCCTTTTGCATTTGGGGATGCAGAGTGACCTCCTCTTCCTCCTCTTCCTCACTTATCTTCAGTGTTTTAATATAATAACAAACTGTGCAGCATCATCATCAAACCAGGATCAGATTTAACTGCTGATTTAGCTACAAAAGACAAAGGAAATGAATTTGACTCAGGGTGAGACTTTACAGATGTTAAACAGATGTAAAACAATCGTTTTATATTCCGTATATTCACTTAAAAACTTAAATCATCAAAAAAAGACAGCCTCAAATACCAGCCTGTGAGATGCTGATCGTACATCATTGTGATGTCAGGTGTGACTCACCAGAGACTGATGATAACACAAAAACTGTTCACTGTGCCTTTGTTTTATTTTTTGAAGAAATTCTTGAGAGAAATGACAAAAGAAGATTGAATGTTTTGATGAGGGAGTAAAAACAGACAAAGGTCAGATGATGGAAAACATGATGTAAAAATATTTCAAGCCTGTTGTCAAGCAGGTTGTTAAGGTCCAGAGACTGATCCTCCTACAGTAAACTCCCCTGTTGTGTGTCTGTTGTGTGTCTGTTGTGTGTCTGTGAGTTAAAGCCGCTGCAGCTCTCTCATTTACCACAGATGCAGCACATCTGTCAGCTGAAAAGCTCTGCATTAAGAAAATACAACCTCCATTAGAGCTTTCCGTTAATGGACGCATCAGTAAGAGGAGGAGAACCTGCAGGAGAGAACATCCCTCTACCTGCTGACATCACTGCGTTAGAGCCGCACACTGAAAGTAAAGATGAACGACGCGTCTCCACTTCCTTCAGAAGTCAAGCTAAAGATTTCAAAAATAGAACGCTGTGGTGAAAGTGGAGCCATGATATTGAGATCCCGCCCATACATGCGCTCGACCAATCAAATAACTAATGAAAACCAAACACTTGAACGTTCATCGGTGAAACATTTATTTAACATCTACTCTTTTAGCTCGGTCCATGTCCCATCTGCAAACATGGTGGATGTGGGGTAGATATTTAATCATAGCATGACGCCTGCTTCACATGCTATTAGCTCAACTAGCAGCAGATCTCATGTGAAATGATGAAGCAGTCGGGTCAACGTTAGCTTGGTTAGCTTCGTGTCTTTGAATTAAAGGTGCAGTCTTTGAAATGTATGGTTTCTATGGTTACTATCCTGCGCTGCACTGATGGGCGGGGCTTTGGAGACAGGAACAGGAGGAGCTCTGGAAGTTTTGTTTGATCCAAATGTGTTTATCCAAATTTTAATGATTTACTGAAGCGATTATATTTTTTCATACATTACATGTCGACTCTTTAATAATTCAGAATTTAAGAGACGGTTGTGGAGAAACAAACTCGACTGTGTCTTAACAGCTGATGATGCTCGTCGTCAGTGGAGGTGATAATTGATTAACAACCTGTCGTCCGTGTGATTTTATGTTTACTTCTCTTTGAGTTGCAACGAATCAGTGTGAGTATGAGATCTCTCTCTCTCTCTCTCTCTCTCTCTCGCTCTCTGTTGATAAAGAATGTGGGATGAAATCAACATTCAGTCTGCGTCTGGCCTCAGAGTCGAAGTGAACCAGTGAACTTCTAATTGTCTTCAGCTGACAATCAGAGCTGCAGCCTGAACGCTAACGGTGTAATTAGAGGCCTGGTTTCACGTCCCCTTTACTCGTTATGATTTCACGAAATTAAATCAATTATTCATCCTTTTAGTCTTCTCCTGTTAAACAATTTGAAATGCTAAAACAAAGATGTTGGAGTCAGGAACATGCACATTACATGTCTTTTTTAATTCTTGATAAAGTGAAGCTGTTTTATAACAATTTTAATTTCGCAGCAGGAGAAGTTCTGCAGATTCTCGATGTAAATACGTTTTCGAATATGTGACACAGCTCCCGTGTTTGTCAGCCTGTCAGTCACCAAGGATTCTTCAATGCGACAGTTCGGTCTGGGAACCTTATCATCTGTGTCTGTCGTTCAGGATGTTGTGGAGATGATGGAAAACATTTTCGTCTCGTTGAATGAGTTTCAATTCGTCAGATCAGCTCCTGGAGGTTAAACTGTGATTTAACAGGAAGCAGCTCTGCTCACTTCACTGTTCACTGTCTGTCCGAGTTGTTTCATTCATGCTGCTTGTCGAGTGTCTCCTGATGCCTCCCCGTGTTCAGAGGGCGACAGACCAAGATGCCTTGTAATCATCTGTCTGTCGCTGCCGAGCCTTGACACAGAGAAGTGAAAGAGGCGACAGGAAATTCAAAGGATGTTCAGCTTCTTTTAGTCACAGACGTCTGCTCTGGTCACTTGTAATTGGACGATGCCAAAACTAAACGACTGGAACATGCATTTCTTTCTGCTGTAGCCAAGTCGCTCTGTGCTTCTGAAGAGAAAGCATGTTCGGATGAAAGAAAGATGGTGGGAGGTGGGTTTCACTCACAGCCACTTTGAGAAACCTGGTAGGAGCACGTCCTGCTTCACAGCAGCTGTTATTGGTTGAGCCTGCATGCCGGCATTTAAACTTCAATCTTTTCTAACAGTCGAACAAGCCACTGATGTTGCAGGATTTCTCTGTGCTGCAGGTTAGTGGTAGAGTTTCTGTCACCATCTCATTCACCAACTGATTTCTGCTCATTAAACAGCCTGTTAAAGCAGGTGCACAGAAATGTTACTGAGGAGACATCAGACTCAAACCTGAGACGTCCATGCTGACAAGTCGCCGCTGCACGCTTCCCTCCATAATTTGCTCTTACACATGTCGTCCCCTCGCTGCTCGCGCCCAATTAAAGTCCCAGTGGAGTGCTGCCAAATTGGTGAGAAAATGTGTTTGGACTCAGATGTCTGTGTGACCCCCTGAAGTAAGAGTGTGTGTGTGTGTGTGTGTGTGTGTGTGTGTGTGTGTGTGTCAAGCTGTTCTGTGTCCAGACTTCATTAGACAGTGATCTCTAATTTGCATCAAATGCCAACTGAATCGATGTTTGTAGTTAATGTCTTCATGGTCTCAAGATATTTGTTAACTGTGTGTGTGTGTATTCAGGACAGTCAGGTGGCTAATGAAGCCTGTGGCGTAACGAGGAGCCAAATAATGACAACGAACTCTCAGGGTGTCCGACCTTGACGAGCTCTTCTAGAAACTGCTCTCCCCCTCTCTCTCTCTCTCTCTCTCTCTCTCTCCCGCTTGTTGGAGACTTAAGTTGTTGGAAATAAAAACAAACTGCTTGTTTTGTTCCGTCAAAGAATTTACGTAACCAATCAGCATCAGCTGTCAATCATGACGTTTCAGCCCGTTTTTTCTAATAACTTATTAAAACCAAACTTATTATTAATACGAGCGTTTGAACAAATGTGCGATACAAACTACCTAAAACTACTAAATTGTTTTGGTCCATGTCCCATCTGCTAACATGAGGGAGGCCGGGTTTATGACCTATACTACAGCCAGCCACCAGGGGGACATTGAGATGCTTTGGGAGCTGTCATGACCGCCTATTTTATGTCTTTAACAGAAATGACAGTGATAATGAACAAGTGTCTCACCTAGAATGTCTCACTTTGCCTGTAAGGTAACATGAAGATGGACATTAAACCTGAACATTAACCTCTAAACGAAGTTTGTGATATCTCAGGGAAACGTTGGATGTGCGTTAAGTGCCAGCGTGATCAGGGTCGGATGTGTCTGCTCAGTTCTGATGAGAAAATGATTGCTCCCATGATATGCACAGCCAGCAGCAGGTAGGGTGGAGAATAATATAACTGGTAATTGTTGGTGTATTACAGACTCCCCTCTCTCTCTCTTTTCATCTGGTCTTTTCTGTTTCTGTTTCTTCTCCGGCTTTGGTGTGTGATTTTCATTTCATCATGTTTCAGGCGTAGTTGCTCAGCCTCGTGTTTGCACCTGCTCCAATTATCTGAAACCTTTTTATCTGAAAGTTACCGGTTGATGATGTTTCATCTCAGAAGTTCCTGTACGATGACTGTGGCCGGGCCTGTGTGATTTGTCCCATTTAAACGCAATGATATCGGAACGATTGTGGATAATAAGCTTCAATTTGTTTCTGAATAAAAGTCAGACATGAAGTCTGGTTTCTACAGATGAATATAAATATTCTCTAAATAAAATCATTCATGGGTCAACTCCTGGTGACGTTACAACACAGAAGTTTCAGGTTCTGGTTAATTAAATCAGGTCGTGTGTGTTGACGCTGCAAAAACAACCTCTTAAATCATTCAGCACACAAGGGACGTCACAAAACTCAGTCTCAGTAAAATGAAGTCAAATGATTCTTGAAAGCAAATTTGACACCACTAAAAACTCAAGCTAGAAATTGTTAGCTGAAACAAGCTAATGTTAGCGATATAGGCTTAACAAGCTGTTAGCTTAAACAAGACGCTTCGCTCGATTAAAATGATCTTGTTTTGCCCAAACAAGCAAACATTAGCCTGAATAAGCTCAAATCTAAACAATATAATCAACAAGATAATGTCTGATTAAGCTTCTTTTTTTTTTTTTTTGCCATTTCCACACGTTGTATTTATGCGTGTCCGTTGTTGTAACTTAACAGTACATAGATCTGTTCGATAAGAGTCCCTGCCTGAAGACATCCACATCTCCATATTCAGTAATAGCGCCGCCTACTGGCAACAGGAAGCGTTCCTCATGTCACAATCATCATTACCATGTCATTTTCATAGTCTGATCTATACATTTGTACACGGCAACAAAATGTTTGGTTTGATGCTCAATGAGCAATTCATCACAGCAACCGCAAAGCACGTGAGCGACCGACGACATCTCACTCATTAGAAGTGTCCGATACAGCCGTGTTAGCCAGCGTCCTGCCCGTGTCCGCACTTTCACTGGGATGCAAAGACCTGCTCAACAGGAAGCTTCGATTGACATTGTTTTAATGGAGCCATTAAGCTCTCATGCTCCAAACTGATTTTCACTCACTGGTGGTCGTTGGCCCGACCCCAGACACTAATTGGTAATAATGTAGTAGACGCTGAGTGTTCAGCTGCTCTCAGGCAGGCACTGAACTCCAGGGAGGCGTCGGAGCTTCTCTGGAGGTGATTGTGTGAACGCAGATGTCCAAGCGAGAGCCTCCAGAGTTTCTGCAGACCTTCACCACCTGGCCCCTGGTTTAAAGAGCGTCTGGAGGAGATTCTTTGCAGGATTCACCGAGAGCGAGCAGGGGGAGTTCTAACACACGACAGGAACAAAAAATAAAAAGAAGATTTAAAAAAAAAAAAAGTTTGTGGCGATAAGAGCTGACACCAGTGATCTCCACAGCTCCACGTCGGAGCAGAGAATCTCCTGAGGCGTTGGAGAAACCGCAGTCCTCTGGAGTTCCTCCGCAGGTCACGTCTGAAAACAGCTCTAGTCACGAGACAGTGTAGGAGTGATAAGACGTTCAGGAACATGGCCTCCAATTTTCCCATCAAATTGAATTTTCTACTTCAGTCGAACCTGGTTCAAGGTGAAAATCTGCCGCGTTCAAAGCCGCCAGCTTTTCTCTGCACGCGTTTCACTCGTTGATGTAAAGTGTATTAATCAGTGCTGCAGAGCCTTTGTGTTGCCGGCTGAGCAGAGCGATGGGAAAGCAGATGAGTGATTGACCTTGCGCTCACATCAAGTTTCCATCCGTTTAGTGAACAAGCTTTGGACTCGGCTTGTGTGAATCTCTTTCTTACGAAGGTTATTTCCATGGATTTGTCTCTTTTATGAGCTGTGGTCTGCTGATGTGTTCAGGTTGTTTGTTGCACAGAGAAACTCTAAAAACTCTGGTGTTTCTGTGTGTTTAATATTCGGAGATACTCTATGGTAAACGCATTATAGACTCAGAGCATTAATTAAAACTGACCTTTTGGAGGCAGCCGCTAACGAGATGTCTTCTCTGCTTTAAATCAAACGCTGAGTTAAAAACTGTTAAATACAATCGATGATCAGGCGCAGGTGGGAAACGAGTTTGACTTCAAAGTTAAACGTTCTGGTTCCTTTAACGACACGCGGAGAAAGTGACGAGCTTAAGATTAGAACGAGACATTTAACCTTTGGATGAGAAGAAAAGTAAAATCGTTTTTCTTTAATGAGCCACAGACGACTGACGCCAATCGACTGAGTCAAAGCTGAAAACATCTGAAATGAACAGAAAACACCTAGTGTGAGTTTACACACGTGTCCAATCCCTCTCTCTCTCTCTCTCTCTCTCTCTCTCTCTGTGTTAGGGTTAGGGGGAGTTATTTCAGCCATCGTAACACTTCCTTTATCCGTCACTATATCTGTTTACACACGTGAACTGAACCACAGACGTGTTCCTGACGTCCACGTCCACGTAGAAGACGAAGACGTCAACTTGGAAAGACAGAAAGTATCCCGGCACAATTTTCATCTTGATGAAAAACCACTCATGTAACAGATGGAGGGACGGTTTTGTCACCTGTCCGAGCTGAGTGATGTCATAGCTTTCCTTTCATTCGCACACACACACACACACACACACACACACACACACACACACACACACAGCCAGTAACCGAGGTGCAGACGGAGCTCGAGTTGAGGAGGAAGAGGAGGCTGCAGGGTCACTGCCCCTCCTCAGTGCGACGCCCAGAAACAATGACAGGATATTTGTGTGGTATAATTCACTCGGCTTTGCCAGAGCTGTAATTAGTCAGACTGTGGCAGAGGCGGCTCATTGTTGGAAGTCGCCCTGTTGGCAACCTCCAGATATCAGCTGCCACATATTTCCCTGCTGCCTCCGACAGGAAAAGATATTAACCCTTCACAGCAGAGAGAAAACACGGCGAAGCTTTTCTGCAACCGTTTCTATTTCCCACCACCAGAAGTTCCAGGAGCCTGGTCCTCAGTCGCAACGTCTCGTGTCCAGTGGATCAACTTCATTTTTATATTGTTGCGTTTCCATTGTCCTGAATCGCGATACTGCATCATAGATACTTCGTGCTTCTCCGTGTTGTTACGTATCTATTGTCACTGATTAAACCTGTCACTTCGTCGACAGCAGCTTTAATGACTTTGCAGCGACGCCTAACAAGAGCGTCGCCAATCACAAAGGAACTTAATGGTGTTTGTCGGACTCGTGTAACGGGAGTCGACGCCGTCAGGGGACGAACAACGGTCCCGGTAAAGAGAGGAGCTGATTGCTTGTGGTTCTCGAGGGTTCTCATCAACGCCGTCCCATCTGCATAAAAAAAGAGGCAGAGAGCAAGAAAACAAAACGGCTAATGAGAGATTAAATGGAGGAAAACAGCTCTCGCTCAGGAGAGGACGTGAGTGAGGTTTGTGTTTTGCTACAAGTTGTTTCGTGCAGATTAACAGAAAATAAACGAGGCGGGTATGAAATGTAAAGGTTGTGTCATATTTAATCGCACATGAAAGCTGTGCTTTTTGCGGAGACGTCAGCAGGTGATGAGGAGGATTCTGGGTGATTACCCAGCTGATGTCGAGGGGTCAAGTCGAGCTCGTCTTTGTTTGCGTCTCCCTCCCTTCATTAAAAATCCATTACGCTTCAGCTAATGGAGACTTAATGAGGACAAGCCTGGTGGAGCGTCCTTCATGTGTGACTCGGGGGAGACTAATCGCTGCCTGATCACCTGATCGGCCTGTTTGGCAGAGCTGGATAGAAACGATACAGAGGAGATTCACAGGTTTTCGTACTCGGGTTCTGGAGATTCTTTCCTACGTTGGTTCTCACAGGATGGAGAAGTCGGAGCCTCCAAACACCTTCACCGGTTTCATGAACACGAACGACGAATGTCAAGCTGCTTTGGTTGAAGTTGTTGCACTTTTACAAATATAAATACGACTTCACTTATCGTGAACATCGTTAACACACCGACTCTGAAACTCTCGTCCGTCATTAGTTTTCGGAATAGGTCTTTCATGTCTGTCACAGACAGAAGTGTTTGAGCCCTCATCACCAAAACCTCTGGAATCTCCTCGTCTTTCCATGTTGACATCTTCGTCTTCTACGTGTCTCTTCTTCTTCATCCTGAGATATTTGTGTTCCTCCAGATTCAGATGTCCGTCACATGTTAGAAACCTCAACACGTAACTCTGACACACACATATATATATATATAAGGTCCTGCAGAACCTCTCTACAGTCTATGGTTCTGACTCATGGTTGAAACCACATCACAAGGTTAAACTGCAGCTGAGCTCCGACAACGACTCACCTGCTTCTCTGATTATACAAACTGCTGCGAGTCATCGGACTGACTTCAGGGATTAATCCTCACTTATAGTTCACACTCACACTCACACACACTCACACACACACACACACACACACACACACACACACACACACACACACACACACACACACACACTCTCCCTCTCTCACACACACACACACACTCTCTCTCCCTCTCTCACACACACACACACTCTCTCTCCCTCTCTCACACACACACACACACTCTCTCTCCCTCTCTCACACACACACACACTCTCTCTCCCTCTCTCACACACACACATACACTCTCTCTCTCTCTCACACACACACACTCTCGCTCTCTCTCACACACACACACACATACACACTCTCTCTCTCTCTCTCACACACACACACCCTCCTGCTCTGTTCTTTTAGCATCATGTTCAGTTTGAATCCCTACATGGATTCATCCCTGCTCACATTTCAAACACTTTCTCCTCCACCTCTCTTTTCCTCCTCCTCCTCCTCCTCCTCCTCCCCCCCCCTCCTCTGGTGGTTGGTGTCTGTCAGTGTAAATCACATTAAGTTGTATAATAGGAGGCTCAGAGGAGCAGCTGAAGCACTGAGGACCATTACCTGCTCCGTTCTCACCAGATGTGCTCAGTAATCGCTGCCTGTTACTGGAAATTAAAGCTCCTGCCTTCCGGCCGCAGCTAATGTCAGGTCGTCACATTATCAGGCTGCCACAGAGTCACAGGTTCAAATCCGGTGCTAGAAGGACGAGATCCAACTAAACATCTGTATTTATTTTGAATTGTTTCTTTTAATTTAGAAAATTTGATCTAATATGTTTGATTTGGTGTTTTTTTAGAAATGATTTATAAAATGTTGTACACACGGATACACAGAAACATTCTACGTAAGAAGTTCCCATGTTCACTGTGATGTCTCCACTTCCTCTCGTCTGTGTCTCGGATATTTACTGTTGCTCCTCATTCTTCTGAATGTGTAGTTTTGTTTGTTTGTCCTTCAGTCGACCACTCATGAGCCTTTTCCATATTTATATTCTATGCGACTGTACGAGGTCTTAGAGCCACTTCCTCTCGTCTTTGTCTTTGCTCGCCGTCTTAACGCTGGCGCGACCTTTTCTCTGAGTCCTGGGCCGAGCGGCGGGTCAGCGGCCCATCTGGACGCTGCTGTGTGTGATGTTCAGGTTGGACAGGAAAGGAGAGGGGACACCTGCTGGGGGCGTGCAGGGGGCTGATGGGTAAAGTGACTCAGCAGCTGAGCGGACAGATCCTCAGAGAACAGACTGTGAATAATCAGTGAGCAGCAGGTTGAGGACGAGGACACGGCACGAGTTCCCTCGAGTCTCAGGACTGAAGTTTACGGAACAAACTCCAGAGGACAGATCACTACAACTCACAAACAGCGACACCGCTACATGCAGATGAATCCGCCGCTGAAAATAGTGCCCAACAAACGCTCCGCCTCTTCCTGTTTCATTAGCCATAGTGAGACTTGCTCGCTCTGACTGACGACGAGGGTCTTCAGGTCAAAGAGTCATTTTATAGAGTAGCGGTTACAAATCAGGGACGGAAATGTTTTCGGGAATGTCTTCACTGATGGAGAACGTCTCGGTATAAATATACCAAATATAAGAAATGCAGTTATGCGACTTTATCTATTCAACGCACAATATTCACATCACAGCATCTTTAGCTTCGTCTGTTCGTCACTTCAACAAGATTCTGCGGAGGAGCTGCTACTGCAACAAATACAAACGCAAATAAATACCAGTACTTTACAGAATGAAGCCAAGCGTCTCTCACTCCTGCAAATATTTCACATTAAAACCCCCTTTTTTTTAAACAAATGAACGGATTCTGTCAGCAGAAACCCTGGAGTGCTTTTTATTTTGAAAGGGATACAGGAAGGGTTGGGACCATATGTTCAACAGATAAACATCAAAACTCAAGCAAAAGATCATTTTCTGTTTATTCGTCTGTGAACCACAAGGTTCATCTGTTGGATAACTCACAAACGTACCTTTTTCCCAACGCCGCCGGTTGTCGCGCGATAAGAACCAAGAGAACGGAAGAGTCGTCGTTCACAAAACTCGACCCTGGAGCTTTCAAACTAGAATGAGAACAGCAGCGATTTGATGTGAAGGCCGGAAAACTCTTGATCCGTGTGAACGTGGCCTAAATTGCCCGTAGATGAATGTTCGTCGTTGAAAGTGGTCGACCTGTACAGGGTTAAGCCCCGCCTCTCGCCCAGTGTCAGCTGTGATTGGCTGCGGTCAGCTGTGAAAGAGCCGTGGTTAATGTCCCCACAACACATGATTCTGCTTCTCTTTTGCGGAGTAACAGATGAAATCTCAGCCGAGACACTGGATCAGGTTTTGTGTTTCCTGTGGCAACGAGGCGTTAAAGTAGGTTCAGGACTGAAGATGAGCTCGGAGAAGTTTGACTCTTCCTCAGCGAGCAGCTTTTTGCCTCCGTCGTTAGAAACATCAAATGAATCCGTTAGACAAACAATCGGTGAGTGTGCAGCACGTCGCCCACGCCGTCCTCCAGATTCCTGCGGAGCGGAGAGGGCGGAGGTTACATCGGCCCACCGCTCTGTCCCGAAACGACCGAGAGCAAAGAGTCAGTCGCAGGAAAGTGAATTCTCGTGGGACGTGCGGCAGCCTGAAGTGCAGGGTGGAAACAGAAGGACACGTTTTAATGGAGTTGTAAAGAGACGTGTAGGAAGTGAGTGTGTGGGGGAGTGAAGGTGAAGAGAGTCTGCAGAGGGAGGAGAGAAAAACAGGAGAGAGGAGCAGATGCTTCTTTGTCTCTCTCCACGGAGCGTTACATTAGCACCACGTTTAACTTCGTCTCCTGCCGATGATCAGTTTGGATTCTCAAAGAACAGCTGATATTTATTTATTTTCTCTACTGCCAGGGGGACGTCGTTCCGTTAAGCTCCTCCCCTGTGGCGGTCCTCGGCGTAGAGGTGTGCGTATTATTCTTCAGAAACATAAAACTGGTTTAAACGCTGCAGCTGCTGCTTCGGGTTTCACGTGTGTGTGGATTCACAGGTGAAACCAACACAAGTGGTCTCAGTCAGAACCATCGGATCAGAGATTCATCAGATCACAGTCATCAACCGTTACAACCTACAACCAAAATGTGGTTAAACAGCGCGGACGTAGATTCACCGGGTGTTTACATCCATCACATTAATACACCTAAAAGAACTCTGGCCATGTGGCGTAAACAGGAAGCAGATTACTCGGTGACAGATGGTGAATCTTTATTTTCTCGGAGCGACAACGAGGTGGAACTGTTACCGACGATCGAGGCCGATTTACGCTTCTGCGTCGAAACTCTTGTGGCGTCGGAGTTTCTTTGCTGGTGCTGAACCACGAAGAAGCATTTGCGTTCACCGCTGAGTCATGTCGGCAGCAAAGTTCACCTCTAATGAATTAACATCAAGATGAATATCGGAGGTCGCTCCTCTGGGAAGAAAAAGACGCAGGGATGTTTCCGAGCTGCGTGTCTGTGGTTCAGCTGCAGCTTCGGTTTAACAGACGTCTGTAACGTCCCAGCTGCTGCGGAACGAGCAGCGGTCCGAATACGACCCTGAAGGAGAAACGACCTGGAGGAGATAAATATCTGCTGAGTCACACAACTTTTTTATTTCATTTTTCAGTCCAACAGGAGCAGAATGAATACAGAGATGTTTGAGATGCTAATGACAGAGTGTGTGTGTGTGTATGAATACATTTAAAATAAATGTGAAATATAAAGATCAGGACAGAACCAGGTCGAGCTGAACACTGGGAGGAAGTGATGTCCATCTTTATTTATGACAAGTCCTCTTGATATTAAGACTCGTGTGAGACGTTTAGCAGAACAGAGATACTTTCACTTTCCATCTCATTAACGTCTTTTTCTTTTCATTTCAATCTAAAATATATAATGTTTCTGCTGTCTCATGTTTAAATACTTAATGTGAAGCACTTGAGTTTATTGTGTGAAATCTGATTCTCTACATGAAGATTAAACCACAATACACAAACAGCAGCTTTTCATTAATTACATTCCTGTTTATCTCGCCGTGTTAGATTCTAATTGTTAGACTCTATTGAATGTTTCAGTCAGATATTTCATAATCGTCTTTTAATTAGCTCCCTGTATTTACTTTATTGTGTTGAATTCCCCGAAGTGTTTTCACTGAGCAGGGTCTAAAAGAAAATCTGAGGGAAGAATAATGATTAAATTTACTGGAGAGAAAAACATTTTATAATTTAAAACCAAATAGATTCAAGTAAAATACATGGAAATATATTTAATGAGGAATTGTTGTATAAATGTTTGAAACAGGTCAGCTCTAAAAAAGTGAAGCCAAATCATCCTGATCACCTCCTGGTGGCTGCCTCCTCCACGTTAGCAGATGGGACATGGACAAAACTAAAAACTCAAAGTAAACACAGATGGTGTCTGTTATTTCAGGTTGTTCTTAGTGTTCATGTTTCTGATCAGTTTGGTTTTGATGGCCACCAGATCATTTTTATAAATCACTTATTTCACTGACACGCACGTCCACGGGTCTCGTGCGCTCTCGTCTCTGTCATGGCAGCAACGTCGAGTCATTTCCTGTTTATCCTGGAGGACGACACTCAGTCATCTCTCCGTTTAAAACACGACCAGGCTCCGAGAACTGAAAAAAATGTTTCTGAGCATTTCTGTCTCACAAAATAAAAAGTGTTTGAGAGTTAAATGCAGTGAAGTGCATCATGGGAAGCTCAGTTAACGCAGGGTTTGTTCCTGCGAGTCGGGGCCGTCTGGCTCGCTGTGCGTGATGTGCTGTAATGAGACGGGTAAACTTCTGCGAGGCGAGGAGGAGCTGAAAGTAGGAAGAAGACGCAGTTTTGAATTATCCAGGTTGCTGCGGCTGCACCGCCTCCCTCCTCGCTCAGATCTGACGAGCAGGAGGTTTTAAATGCTAATCCCGTCGACCTTGAAGCCCTGAGGCGCAACCAACCAGGCACGTCTCTCCTGAGCTTCCTGTCACTCAATAATCAAACACACAGGCAGAACCTCCCCGAACGCCTCCGCACAACTCACCGCCAATGATCCAAACACACAAACGCTGCGGCAAAACCCCCCCAACGATCTGCCTGAGGAAACACAAAGAGGCAAACACACACTAACCAGAACACACACTTTCATCTGCACACACACTCTAACTTGTGTGTCTGCATACGTTAACCTACACACACACACACACACACACACACACTCTCTAACCTGTACACACCTTGTCCATCACATCTTTATTTCCTACAGTATGTGTCTCAGGATGAAACGGATCCTTGGCTCCAGGTTTTCATGCAGTGAGATGTTGTTGGTTTCTAGTTTTGCTCGTGAAGGGATTTAAAGCGTGAGTTCAGATGAACATGATCTCAGTGTCTCCTCAGCGTGAGCACAGCTGCAGTGACGGCAGGACCACAGGGGCCGAGCCTGTGAGAGGCTGAGCCTGGTGCCGCAGCTCGTCCTCCTCCGAGACCCCGACAATCGTCCCCAACGGGGGTCGGCGCCGTCGCCTCCAGCTGTGTCAGAGCGAAACAGTTTACTTCTGTGATCAGTCAACGACAAAGCCTGAGTCCTCGGGGGGGAAAGAGGGAGTGTCAGCATCAGTCAGTTCCCAGGATGAAGCTGTGGAGATTAATGGCAACATGTGGAGTCACCTCACCTCACCTCAATGTGCCGTCTGCAGGGGGCGGTATGTCCTCGGCCTCGGCAGAATGAGAAGACGGAAAGAAAGAAAGAAAGAAAGAAAGAAAGGACCGTGGAGTTTGGAGGAACATCTGGTTAAATTGGCGGACTGGCGAGCAGCATCCCACCGGAGTGATGGCGGTGACCTTCACAATCCAGGATCGTGGAACAGTTCGATGCAGATGAATCCACAACAACATCAATAACTTCAGATCATGGAAATCCTTTCAACTGATCAGCAGCTGCTCCCTGACGCCTCTTTTCTTTTTAGCAGTATCAACTAATCTGACAAAAACAACCACACAGCCTAAGACACACAACAACATAACAACACAAAGAAGAGAAACCCTGAAACACGTCTCCACACTGAACTGCAGCAACGTGAAATGACAGACTCACAAATTGTACTTCAGCAATTTGTGGGAAATTGTCTCCCAGTCAAAGTGTGTGTGTGTGTGTGTGTTTGTGTGTGTGTGTGTATTTAAAGGAACATGCAGGGAGAGGATTTCCCCTCCTGAGTAAGTGTTGCTTTAAATCGCACACACACACACACACATGTTGACAGCGGGCCTCTGTGAACACGCGGCTCATAGTAATAACGTGTTTGCTCAGTCGCCTGCAGCAGCGACACGATGCTTTGTTCCTGTTACGCTGTGAAGACACTTATTTTGTAGACACGACTTTGCAAACAGCAGGAGGAGGAAAAAAAGCTTCTCCTCGGCACAGCGGATTTCCACTGCTCTAATGAGAAACGTGGGAGGATGAGGAGGTGAGGACGGGATGAAGAGTGACAGAGGTGGAGAGGAAATGATAAATGCTAAAGGCAGAGAATTGAGTTGGACTCGTCAGCAGCAGATTTTTACCGGCGAGTCTTTCCTCACCTTCATCGTCTCTTAATCTTCCTCCTCCTCCTCCGGCTACGATTTTCATTCAGGATGAATTCAAAGAAATATCATCTTCCATTTTTCCATCAAACCTCCGTGAATTCTCTGCTTCTTCTTATTTCTGAGGAAACTTGGAAAAGATTTGTCGCTGTCGGCAGTTCCACCGCAAACTTTATTGTTCTCGCTGTTCCTATGATTCAAAACGCCCGACAGGACCCGAGGACGAGAAACGTCTTCTTTACAGAAAGCACACAGGTCTGAATCCCCAGTGACGTACTGCGGGAGACTGTGCTGCATGTGCACTTTGAAAAGGACAAATGTACAAAGTGCATGAGAAGATATAAACCTCACCGACGCAGCAGAATGAAACTGTGACGTAAAAACCAGCGTTATTCAGTCTGTGAATGACTTTGATCCTCAAACTGAACTGATGGCTCCGTTCATTGTCGGACCAGTTACATCATTTCTCACTCGCTTGCATGATGATCGATATGACAACTACAGATCACAGCTGTTTTTCTCGAGTCAGGCATCGTTGGTTGTGTCGTCACTGAGCCGAGTTAAATAAACCAGGAGTGAACTGCTGAGCAGTAACGTCTGCTTCTCCCTGCGTTCGATTCTCACGTGTCCGAGGCTTTCGAGAGAACGCTGCTCTTTTATCCAGACCTCGTGAGGGGTCTTTGATTTTTTTTTGTTGTGGTCCTTTTTGTCCCACATGGATTTTTCCCAGCGCCGCTCGTGTCCGCGGCGAAGGAGCAGAAAGGTCACGGCTGCGGCCTCCCACAGACGCTCCGCGTGTGGGAGCTCTCCCTCCGCACAGGAACGACACCGAAATGTCAGAACGCCCTCTGCACACGTGTGGGTGAGCACACGCAGGATGTGTGAGGAGGCGCTGAGGTGAGGACGGGGGAGGATTCAGACAATCGGCGAGGGGCGGGGCCAGTTGCATGGAGACAATGTGGGATCAGGTGATAAACATCACATCAACATCTGAATCGACGAGTGAAACTTAGACTCTCGTCCGTTTTTAAAATAAGAAACGTGTTCGGTGTGACTCATCCGCTCCTCGTTGACACGGCCTGTGGAAGCTGCAGTGCATGCTGGTCTATTTTCTGCCGCAGCGAAACAAAAGAGTTCAGCTGGAATCAATATTATCAACTGAAATAGACGAAGAGTGGGGAGAGTGGGCGAGAGGCAGCTGAGAAACAACCTCAGCAGCCGTCGACTTCATTCCCGGAAGTTTTGTCGGAGTGAAACAGGAAGTCAGATATTTATTTAACTCTTCAACATTCAGTCGTAAAACTGACACGAACACAAGATGCACATCTTTTCTGAAACCGGGCGTCTCCATGGTTACTCCAAAGAGGCCTAACCTCCCACTGCCCTTAATTAGCGCCACCTATGGAAAGAAATGCAAATGAAACAATTACTCAGGATCCGAATAAATTCTTCCCCATCTGATATTTGCTCCCTGTGTCTCGTTAAAAATCAGCAGCTCCGCATTGTTTGATATCGAGACACCGTCCTCCTCGTTTTCGCCCTCCCCTCGTTCTCCGTGTCACATCCACCTCCTCCGCTGCTCCTCAGACTGACACCTGCTCGTCGGAGGAGGTGAAACGACGGAGGGACGGATGGTGGATGTGTTGAACGACAGCAGAACAATATGATGTCATAACTCACACGCATGGTTTACAGCGTCACATAAACGCTGGGAACGGAAACAGAACATTTCGTTTTCAGGTGGGATGAAAAAACTTTTTACAATGCATTGTGGGAAACAATGAGTCGGTCGTATCGGGCCTAAAATATTTCACCAAACATTCGGACACCGCCCTCAAAATGGCAAATTCACCGTGTGAGGGAGTTTACAGGGATTTCTGATGCACATTGAATACCCTCTCTGCAGGTTGACACAATGCATTCTGGGAAATGAAGAAAAGGACTATCTGAAGTGGAGGAAAATGAGACGAGGTGAATCACATCAGCGGTTCAGCAGGAAGCTGCTTCGCACAACAACATGTTGATTTGTTCTATTGACTGTGCGGAGACCGAGCGTCCACCGAGACGCTGACGTCCTGGCAACTGGATCAATGTCCTTTAAGAGACGTGACGACCTCCTGCTGCGCTCGTGTCCGCGGGAGACTCGCTGCTGCTTCTGTCTCTGAGGATTGAAGTTTAAATGGAAAAACATCCAGAACATCTCACAGGAAACTCAGACTGTAGCTCTGATTATACACAGAACACGCACACGCATGTAAACACGCAGCCAGGCACGCACGACCTGCGTCATGTGACCGACCTCTGACCTTTAAACAATCTGCAGTAATTCCCTCAATCTCGTTGTGAGTGTTTTCTCCCGAGAATAAAAGCATGTCTGTATTTTCTGATACGTGTGTTAAACCAGACTCATCAGCTTCTGTTATTTGTGGAATAAATATATTTTTACCTGGTGTCTATTTATCTGATCCAGTATCAAAGAAAAACATTTTATTTTATTCGTTTATTTAACACATCACATCACCCGTCAATAAAGACGGACGACGTAATCAAGTCATGTTGATCGCCTCCTTGTGGCCGGTTGCAGTATAGCTCATAAACCCTGCCTCCTCCTTGTTTGTGAATGGGACGTGGACCAAACTAAAATTCAAACAGATCTTTGTAATTGTTTCTGTTGCAATTAAGTTTTTATTGACAGCTGAGACACACTCCTGATTGGTCGCGTGCGTGCATGGGCGGGACCTAGATACCGTGGCTCCGAATGACGTCATCGCCACAAGAGGGCAGCGTTCGTAGACAAGATGTTTTAGCTTCATTTCTGCAGGAAGACGTGTTTTGCCATCTTTGCGATTCTCACGTTCATGTGGATAAAACTCCACAGAATCAATAACCCGTCGCCGTGTTGAACACAGATTTCATTTGTTGTTATCGAACCTGGACACACCGTAGCTGCCCCTGCTCCTCCTCAGTACATTTCATTATCAGCTGCTAACTCCATTTCAAGTCCCAGCCTGAGACTAAAGTGTGAATTCGTTTTGCAGTATCGGGGAATCTGCATCGATTTGTGATGCTCGTGGCGCTGACAGATCTCGCCGCTCCGTCTCCTGCGTGGACGGAGGAGACAGGAACACCAGAGCAAACGTTCCGTCCACGATTACACTGAGTGAAATTGAAAACAGAGGTGAGCTGATGTGAGAGAGTCAATCTGAGTTTTCATAATGAAACTTCATCGAGTCATTTTCCCGCGGCGGGCGCGGCGAGCAGCTCTCGCAGCGCAGCACGTTTCCAAACCTCCAGCCGAGTCGATATCACATTTAAAGTGTGAACGAACATATGGTCGACAGCTAGACACAAAAAGTTTTACTCCAGTAATCGCGGCGCTTCTTTATCTCCGCTCTCGCTGCCGACTCTTCATCCATTTATCTCAGCGTGGATCATCAGTTTAAGAAGTGAGTTATCGTTGATATCAGAGCTTCAGCATCTGTTGTGTCTCACAGGAGGGAAGAAAATATTCAAGCTCTGAATCAGATCCAGGTTCCACTGTTTCCCCAGAAAACTGCATTTTCTCTTTTTACTTTCAGTAATTTGCTTCTGTTGATGATGTGTGTGTGTGTGAGTGTGTGTGTGTGTGTGTGTGTGTGTGTGTGTGTGTGTGTGTGTGTGTGTGTGTGGGCGGGCGGGCGGGCGGAAACCGAAAGCACTTAAATCCACACACACACACACACACACACACACACACGCTGGAATAAACAGACATGTACGTCTGAACCCAGAGACGTGAGCTGTGGATCATTACTGTGTTCACTTCTTCCATCGCTGTGGTAACGAGCGGTGCGTTCCATCCGCTAACATGGAGAAGGTTTATGGTCTATACTGTGGTCAGCCACCAGGGGGCGATCCGGATGATTTGACCTCTGTTTTGAGGAGACCTGTCATGTTGTTCAAGTTCATGTCAGCGTGTTTTATGATGAATTTGCTTTAGTTGTGATTATTAACTTTGAAATACGATAATTTCCAGCCTCTGGTGCGAAACTTCAACGTGTTCTGGCAGCGCTGACACAGGCGGAGGAGGGGGTGGTGTGTGTGTGTGTGTGTGTGTGCTGGGGGGGGAGGGGGGGGTCAAGGTCGTCAAGACGTTTTTCGCTTGTAAATTAAATTCTGAGATTAATTTGAGTTCAGTTAACAGGTAAAGGAGCAGATCAGCTGCAGTTCAGTTTGTCAAATGTGGGAATAATTAAATCTGCCTGTATAACTAACACACACACACACACACACACACACACACACACACACACACACACACACTGTTGGATGCAGTGAGCCGTGCACTCAGGCTTGTAAAGCAAATAGCTTCTGTTCCATGCACAGTAAATGTTTCCCAGCTGCCATTGAGGCCGAGGGACAATTTAAATATTTATTACCTGAGATGATTGTTACCACCACCACGCCACCTGCTGTTTGTCTCTCTCTCTCTCTCTCTCTCTCTCTCTCTCTCTCTCTCTCTCTCTCTCACACACACACACACACACACACAAACACACACAGTGGAGATGTCGCTGACTTCCACTACATTTTCAGCGAGCAGGAAATATGATCTGCCATGTGTTGTCGAGTCTCTCTCTCTCTCTCTGTCAGAGTTCACATCGTGATTAAAAATAGTTTCGTGTGAACTACCTCTAACCTGAGGGGAGTGTGGGGGGGGGGCGAAGAGGTCATCAGAGCAGCCAATAAGACCTCGGGAAGTGCAGAGGAAACAGAACTGTGTGTTTGTGTAATATCAGTGATAATGTTTCTGCCTCAGGAGGAATTATAATTATCATTATTATTATTATTATTAAAGTAATTGAGCAAAAAGAATAAAAACATTCGTTAGTTAGTGATTTAAAATAAAAATTATCCAGTTGTATTTATTATTCACGTGTCGACGTCTCACTTGTTTCTACCTGAAAGAAAAAGTCGGTTGACCCTAACCCGTGACTTTAACAACGAGACTTTGACAACGAGACTTTAACAACGAGACTTTAACAACGAGACTTTGACAACGAGACTTTAACAACGAGACTTTAACAACGAGACTTTGACAACGAGACTTTAACAACGAGACTTTGACAACGAGACTTTAACAATGAGACTTTAACGAGGAGACTTTAGCAGCACAAAGATGAGGCGTGAGAATATTCTTCACGTTCTTCATGAGGCTGTTGTTGTTGAGACTTTAGTTTTTGCACCGAGATACAGATTTTTCGCTCTAAACCCAAAAACAAACACATTTATCCCAAATCAATTAACTTTACATGAAATCCAATTATGGTTCGTCAGAGTTAATCCGAGCCTGGACACTGGCGTTCCTGATGGCATTGTTTGTGCAGCAGCTGCGGCTCCAGTCGACGCTCTCGCTCTTGTTAAGCTCTTGTTGATGCTGCACATTAATGAGACCACAGCCGCTAATTCAATTAGTCGAACACAACCTTTTGAGTGCGGCGGAGAGTGGGAGGACGCTCGCTCGCCAGACATTTGTCTGGTGGGTTTGTTTTCTGTTGAGATGTGAGCTTGAACATGGAGCATCTCTGCAGAGAAGCCCCGGCTGATTCTTCCTCCTCCTCCTCCTCCTCCTCCTCAGGCCTCCTCGCTGTTACTGACACCCGAAGACGAAGGTCTAATTAATGTTTTCTCTCGACTGGACCCACTAATAGATAACAGAGCCGAGACGCTCAGGAACACACTGTCATGAGATTAGAAACCCTCCAGGCTGCAGCAACACAAACATTAACACAACAACAGCACAAACACCCTGAGGTGATTTCTGACTACCCTAAAGTTTCAGACACCACAATCTAAATTCTTACATTTCCACAAAATGATCAAATCTGGTGATATTCAGTTTTAACTGCATGATGCTAAAATCCTGACAGTTATTGTATAAACAAGTTTTTATAAAAGTCGTCACATTAATAATTGAAGCAGGTTCTCTCACCTGAAGGTCTGAACCTCGCTTCATGTTTTTTGACCTGGTAGTTTTGTTTCACGTTGTAATTGTGGGATCAGTCATCCCGAGGCCAAAGTGTCAAACATGAAGAAATGAGGCTGAAACATCTCAAACACCAACACTGCCACCTTGTGGTGACGACGTCGCTCGGAGTCAGAGTCTGTGCGGTTAGTGATCGTGGACCTGAGGTATCGACTTCACGCATTTGTCCAATCTTGATTCAGTCTCTGACCCCAAGGTTGAGAAACTCACTGTAACGCGAACATCCACAGAAACACAACAGCGAGCTCCGACGTGCTTCTGGAGTTAAACTCGTCTGAACCTGGCGAAGATAAAACTCCTGATGACTCGTTTCTCCGGGTTCGAACGAAGCAACAATCAATATCTGTATCATTTATGACTCAGGTCGATCGTCCTTTCCAACTTTCCTGAATGTTATTTCCAGTTAGCCTCTCACTCAGAGTGCAGATTAGGATACCCCGAGGCCTCGCAGCGATGGGAGGGGTGGCGAGCTGGGCAGCAGGTCGATGGTTATTGATCCGCCTCATTATTCTGCTCCATCGAACGCTCGCCATTAACTGCTAAATAAAAACCAGATGCTCTCCCTCTCTAACTCTCAGTGATGCTCGGACGCCCGGCTCTACCTTTCCTCTTCATTGTTTAAAAGCTGCAGCTTCTCATCGACTCTTTGTTTAGGCGGCAGGGCTCGGGGTTCCATCCGACCCTCGCGGTTTGGGGGAGGGGGCGTAGTTACTGGCTGTCTTAGATTTGGTGAGTTTTCGGCGGGAGCAGAGGAACTCATGAGGCGGCGGTCGATGGCGCCCGGCAGCGAGTTGCTCTTATCCAGAGAGCACAGATCTAATTCAGCCTCTCCCCTTTCAACCACACACACACACACACACACACACACACACACTGTCAGTATCAAACTATCTCCTCAGTGCTTGTTATCGGTTCGGCCTCTGCTTGCGCTCTGTGAGGATTTGTGAGCTTCTTCAATCTGTTCCGTACAAACGTGTCGCTTCAACACTTTACAACTTTTTATTCTTTTTTTTTTTATTGACTCATATTTTTTAGTTTCTTCTTCACTTTTTTTTTTTTTCACAACATGAGTCTTGCGAATGTGAGTTTTATTAATACTTCGAACCCTCATCTTGTTTTCGGCTGATGTCACTGAGCCTCGGAAAAGGCGGCTCAGTGCCGCCACCATTCGGCAGGTCAGTCCCCGCTCTTACTTTGCCGAGAGTTTGTTTGGTGTTTCTGACTTGCAGCCAATTATCCATCATGCACCAGCGGGTTGTTCACATTATAAAAAAGACAAGCCAAGTTTTCCCTCTATTATAGATTTGAAATGAGTAACAAGATCTTTTCTGGCCAACATTGAATATAAAAGACGATATCATCCCGTGATGTCATAGTGACCTCGACCTTTAAATCCGTTCAGACCTTGAGTCCAAATTTTTATATATTTCTTCACATTTTAAAAATATTCAGTCAATGAGAGTGAGACAGATGAACACCCTGAAAATCTTCAACATGTAAAAACAAATTTTCAAATTTGTCGTAGAACTTGACCAATCACAACAGAGTGTTCCAGCTGACCAATCAGAGCAGACTGGGCTTTATCAGGAGGGGGGCTCTTAAAGAGACAGGAGCTAAAACCAAGTCTGTTTCCTGAACATTTTACAATCATGACACTAAGTAAATCATCAACTTGAATATAAACAGAATGTGTGTCCTATCATAATCCAATAAAAGCAGCTCTGACGATAATGTGCAAAGATTTGTGTCATTGTCATCTGTGTGAAATATTATTGTCAGAACACGAGTAAAACTCCACTCACTATCAATGTGTGGTTAGTTTCTTAACTCTATGAAAGTAGTTTATAGCGCGATAACCTCGACAGCAGTAAAATCCGTTTTTATTATTCCTGCAGCGCCGTGCTCCCTGATAAGAACCTTTATTTCAGATAAATGCGAGTGGCACGAAGCGACTTTAAACTCCAGCGGGGACGTTGAACACATTAGAAGACGGTGAAAGTGTTGATCAGCTCGGCAGATTCGTGAGAGCTGAACGCAGCGTCGCTCTAATTGCAGAGGAAACACAGAGGATGAGAGAAACTTCCCAGATAATCCACCCGACAGACAAACAGATGAAAGAGATCAGCTACTTTTCTTTCAAAATAAAACCAGCTGAAATGGCTGCGACCAGCTCCTGTTCTTTCAAAATAAAAGCCTGATGAGACGTTTTTTTCTACTTTATCCTGTAAAAGTTAATTTGTTTTGATTTAAACATAAAGAACCTGGAGTCACACCTCATCTGATGTTTAGACCTTTTCTATGTTTTGAGTATAAAAAAAAGTCCGATAAAAGTTTATTTTGAGTCTGACGAGAGTTTGTGTGTACGACTCCACCTACAGCAACGCCCAGAGGCAGCATCTCTCTCTCTCCTCCACTTCACTGACTCACCTCTAAAAATCCATGAAACCTCTCAAATGTGTGTCTGAAGCACAAAAAGGACCTGCGGAGAAATCCACACGCATGTTTGTGCTCCGGATGTTTGTCTGCACGCTCATTAATCCTCTGAGAAGAGGAGCGAAGCGACGTGGGAGCTGGAATCAATGGAGCGAGAAATTAGCCCTTAATTAATAAATATTAGTATTCAGCTCGGCCGCTGCTGCAGGAGGAGACACCTGTGAGCATACCAACACAGCGCTGGAGCAACTGCAGGCCGCAGGTGTTTCAGCAGAACACAAACGAGGAATGAAAACAAGTCGAAAGGTAAAAACTGGTGTCGTTGATTTTTCTTTATATGATGCAACTGTTACAGAAAAGTTCTTGAGGCCTGAACAAATCTTGAATATGTTAAAACTGATTAATTTAGAAAAAAATGTTTATTACAAGTTACTGAGGATCAGAAGCAGACTGTCAAAGAAAATCCTCTTTATCGCCCCCTGGTGGCTCGCTGCAGTATAGTTCATAAACCCCCCGCCCCCTCCATGTTAGCAGATACGAAAATCAAAGCAGACGCTAAATAAATGTTTGTCGTTCTTTTCTCGCTGATGTTTGCTCAAGTGTTTCTGATCAGTTTGGTTTGAGTTAGTTAATTAATGATGTAAAAAATCATGATTGGCAGCTGAGATAGATAAAGTACGTGTATGGGCGGGGCCTCTCTCCCATGGCTCCACCCATTATCACTACTGCACAGACTCTGAAAGTCGTCACCACAAGAGGGCGGAAACAAATGAACCTGTCGTGTGTTAACACAGTGAAGAAGTGAATATCTGACTTCAGCCTCAATATCCTCAGAGACGTGATGGAGGTGGATTGGGAGAGAGACGACGAAACCCAGAGTATCTGTGGAAGGACGGACGGACGGGTTGTGAAAATAGACGAGTGGAGGACAAACAGAGAGAAAGTGGAGTGGAGTGGGATGAAAGTGAGAACACGGTGAGAAGTGAGTCAGCCGTCAGTGATAGATCTTCACCTCGACACTCAGGCAACATCAGGTTATTTCTGAACACAACCAGGCTGAAGAAGAAACGACGCTGGGCCAAACACTCACCGCACGCCACGGGGGAGGCTGACAAAACACGCCAGAGAGAGGGGGACCATGGGAAATAAAGAGAGAGAGTGTGGGAGGCGCGGCGAACAGGAGGCCTGGATGAAAACTGCTGAGAGAGGGAAGAGGAGAAACTGCAGCCAGCCACCAGGGGGCGATCCCGATCTCGGTCAACGATAAATATTCATTCGTTGTTTCTTTTGAACAAGTTGTAGAAAGTGAGAAACTATAAATACGATATAATATAATGATGTCATTTCATTATAATCATCCTCAAACAGAAGCTCTGTGTTTCCTTCTGTTAATTCAATGGATCATAGTTCGTGGTGGCTGTGGATCAGGGGGGAGAGCGGTCATCCTCTAACCAGAACGTCGGCTGTTCGATCCCTGTCTTCCCCATTCAGCGTGATAAAGTGTCCTGAAAGTGCTGCACATCGATATAAGAACATTACTTTAGCTTTGCTCAGTGAAATCTCTTCTTCCTCACATATGTTCCTCTGCGGTTTCATCACAGTGACGGTGTGAAGAGAAGCAGATAATCTCCAGACTCTGGAACAGACTGAGGCTATTTACAGTCCGGCTCTGTGCTGCTGCCTCACATGAGCGTGTCTCTCTGTGTCCACACGACGCTGCCAGGCTCCGCTGCCAAGTCTGATCCATCTCATTAACAAACACGCCTCCCCTGCGACTCCCTCCTCTTCGCTGTGTCGTTGTCCTCCTGTGCGTCCTGCTAATTAGAGCCGCAGGGCTGGATGCGGGGGTGAAGAGGTAGAAGAAGAGTCTAAATCAAAGTCTCATTCAGGGGATTCACAGGAAGCGTTTGGTCGTCACATAAACAGACGGTTTTGGCGGCTGTTAGCTCTTCGGCCTCAGGGAATCCTGAGCAACGTGCGAAGATGACGAAGGCCGAGCAGTGACACGGCAGATTAACGTCCAATCAGAACAGATTTATTTATCAATCAGGGGAGAAAAGGTGTCAGGCTGAACTCGACCAAAACCACAAACTAAACCAACACGTTCACGTTCTTATTTCTCTTCTGGCCACCGTCAGGTAGATTCATGCAGGTGTGTTTATGGGAGGCACACGACAGTGTCATCATGCAATCATGGAAGAGTCTGTGCTACTTTAAAAAACATGGCGGCCTCCGTAGAGAGGACCCGCTTCTGATGTAAATATAAAGTATGTAAATATAAAGGTTCTATTCTAGGGTAAAAAAAAACAATTTCTATAATTGAGATGAAACGAACGAGTGAAAAAATCACGAGGATTATTTCATATTAACTTTCTGCCAATAGATCATTTCACCCAAACCTGCCAGGAAATCTAAAAATACATTGAAAGAGGAAAATAAAACAAACAGAACTGAGTAAAATGTGACTTTAAAGACAGAACATGTACAGACTGAGAGCAGGGGACACCTGAGACCTGCAGAGAAAACACAAAACGTCTCTGAATGTGAAAACTCACGAGGATCCATCGACCTCAGAGTAAAACTTTGATCTGTTTGATCTGCAGGTGAAGCAGGAACAAGCCTGTGTTCTACTGCCACCTGCTGGAGAGGAATTCACTTACAGAAAATTCTTATAAACCCAATTTGTCCTCACGTCCTTTCCTCCTCTTTATTTCCATCCTTTCTTTTCCTTTCCTTTTTCCCTTACTCTTCTTCCCTCTCCTTCTTTCCTTCATCTAATGTTCCTTCTTATTTTGTCACCTCTTTCCTCTTTTGTTTCCTTTCTTTTTCTATCTCTCCTTTTCCTTTCATATCCTTCCTAACATCCTTTCCTTTTTCCTCCCATTTCCCTCTTTTCCTTTCCTATTCTTTCATATCTCCTCTTTTCCTTCCTAACTCTTCCCTTCTTTCCTTTCCTCCATTCTTTTCCTTCCCTATCTCTTTCTGACTCTTCCTTTCCTTTCCTTTTCATTGCCTTACCTTTCCTTACCCTCTTTCTTTCCTCCCATCTTTTCCTCCCTTCCGCTCCAACACAAAGGTTAGAGGTCGTTCATTTTTTATTCCTCATGTTTTTACTAAATCAGAAAAGAACCAGAGAAACCAGTGAATGAATTTTCTCTCTTTAATTTTTTAGTATATTTCAGACGCAGCCGTTCTGCTTCGTATCAAAACAAAAGAAATCGCGTTTATTCAACCGGCTCGAGTCCGACACACTGACACAGGTGCAGGCTGAGCAATTACATCACTGGATCATGAGTTTTCATAATCAGAATTACGTTTGATCATTTAAAGGAAAACTCACGATCTTCTCACGAGTTGAAACGTGTTGAAAACCCTGATTGACACGGCTGCTAAAAACATTACAAATATGTTTACAGTCCACTAACATAGCAGCTCTTTGTGGGTAATTATCCCTGTCGACTTACGATTTGTAATTCTGTCCATTTTATTTACAGTCTGTTGAACATGTTACGTTACATGTGATTCTCTCAACAGATGTTAAAATAGTTTTTCCTTTAACGAGTCTCCCTGTGAAGAAACATTCACGTTGGCACAGCTGATAAAATCCAGACCCGGCCAACGTTAAAAGTTAAACGAGCACCACACGTATGTTGAAACATTAGAAACACAAACCTGAACTAAATCTAAAATAGAACAGTGCATATTAAATCAGATTTTATACATTAAGATGCATATTAATCGACAGATAAGGTCTATATTAGAATTTACCTGTGGCCTGTACAAACCGATGAGGTGACGCGAAGAGAGGAAAGTGTGTCATCGGCGAATGTGATCATGTGACAGATGCAGAACTCCAACAACACACTGGATCTAAAGGAGATCTCATAAATTAGAATCTGCACCGTCATGCTCTGTTTTCAAACTGTACACAGTAAAGATAAAATACAACATTTACATTATTGCTTGACGTTCGGTTATGGCTGAAGTGACATCATCGTTTGCCGGAGATTATTTTGTACTTGGACGTGCAGAAGGATAAGATGAGATGAAGCTGGTGAAATAACATTTATCTTTTCAAGCAGGTTTGGTGTTTAAATATGATGTAATGATGTCGATAAAATACCAAGTGAACTTTTACAAGCAAGAGCAATGTTACAGATGTTATTTTAAAAGTGGAATCACTTGTCGTGGTTTCTCAGATGTGTGATTTGTTGGTTCGTGTGTCTGCATAGTTGAGTCGGGCACTGGCTGCATAGCAAAAACAGAAATTGGTTCGAAATGCTGATTGGGTGAAGGTACGATAATTGCGAGACGGTTTAAACTACAGGTGAAAGACCTCAGGGGGGCGCTGTTCTGTTTATTCTGGATGTGGGACATTGATTACTAGCGGGCTAGCATGCTACCATCAGTAGAAGAAATAACGTGGTCGTTGGATTCACCTCGAGACAGAAGTTGGTGAGGAAAGAAATAGTTTGATGCTGAACGTGTCTGATAGATTAGTAAAGTAACAGCTGCTGATGTAAAGTCACTGGAAGTCGGGGTTCTTACGGGGCTGCAGCACCCCCTACTGGCAAGGGTGTGTAACTGCAAAACTGTTAACTAACCAGATAATTGAAAAAAAACTTTCATTTGATTTTCCAGAGAAACGTTTCAAGAGCTTTGAAGAGCATTTGTTAATCCAACTATTACTACATTTGATTTGTTTTAAGAAAAGACAGTTTCTTACACGATCTCTATTTATGATCATGTGGTGCTTATTCAATTATTTGTGAAATTAAAGACAAACTAACTGAGATGTATTACAGATGACATTACAGATTTACGTCTTCATGTGGAACCAGTGACTGAGAGCGTCACACAGACGACGGACATCAGTGTTTCACTGTTTTCACTGGATTTGATGGAAAAAAAGAAAAACAGAAAACTTGTACTTTAATATTTGATGTCTTTAAATTTCCACTCTTTTTTATTTTTAAATCAACCACTAGGTTGGTTTAAAAATAAACTGTAATTCAAAAGAATTCAGAATACATGAGATTCACATTGGCTGAAACTGAGAAATAAGAAAACCTGCACTTCTAAGTAATAACCACTAGATGGTGCTACAGGCTATGTGCTCTCTCTCTGTGTGTGTGTGTGTGTGCTGCAGGATGAAAACAAAAACAACAGTCAGATCTCATGTCTTTGTCACGTTTAAGACTCTAAATACTACACTTCCCATGATTCTCTGTGCTCTGTTTTGAGTTTGTTTGTAAAACTGAACTTCTCCGTTCAGGAGCTCAGACGTTGATCTTTTTTTGTTTCCTGTTTTTCCACAGAGAGAAGGAACCTTCTTCTTCCACGTCCAGGAAATGAAACGTATGTAAATGTGATGATGTTTCATGTGATGCTGCTCTGTCCGGACCTGCGACCCGTCACCTGTGAATTTATGTGAATATCATCTGAATTGCGGGGGACCCGTCGGTGACGACTCATTCGAACTGTGTTAGTGAAGCACCTGTTTGAACCTGAGTGATGCATCAGTTCAACAAACATTCAAAAACATTGACTTCAAACCTTCTTCTGTTCCGGGTGATATCATTTCAGTCTCTCTCCTCTACACGAGCTGAACCTCCGAGGTTTCAAATGAAAGAATCAGCTGAGATGAGCCAGAGTTACAGAACTGCCCTTTCCATCTCTCACACTGTAAACAACACGCCGACGTGAATAGATACAGACGGACGACACGTCTCCGCTTCCTGAAACTCTCCGATACAAAAGCGGCCATCTTGTGATGATGACTTGATTTGCAGTCGGTCTGTGGAACCCTTGAACAAACGTCAGTGAGACGAGACCTTGTTTAACTTCGTCACTTCAGGGCGTCGTCACATCGTCCATCGTTATTTACAGTATGAATCAAATCTGTGTTAACTGACCATCAAGGATTCAAATTCACAGAACTTCAATTTGACACTTTGAAGATTTGATGTTTTAACTGGTTCAACAGTTAAATGGACGGATTTTTCCGACAGTCGCCCCGGATCACGCGTCCGCTTGGTTCGTTCAGTAGTTTGTCCACGAGTTAGCTCACTAGCCACCTTAGCTCACCGGACTTTTCTCGAGGATGTGTGAATGAATTCATCGTGGTTGTAAGAAGAGCTGAGGTGTCGACGAGCTGGTGACGGAAAAACTGAGGTTTCAGTGTCGGAGCTGAAACTGCTTCAGATCCTCAATGCAGGCGAAGAGAAACCACCTGACTCCTCCCTGCGTCCGAATCACAGAGCCGTGAGAGGAGGAGGCGAAGAGTTCACGTCTCTTCCTTCTCAAAGCCTCATCTGTCCAGGAAACGTGCAGCAGAGTCGTCACGTTCCTCCATGACTGTTCAAACCGGCCTCCGTCCGTCTGAATCCAGCAGCTCGCCGCCGGTCGGCTCTGTGGAGCGTTGCCATCGCCGCTCAGTCGTCGGCCTGCGGCGTCACTTCGAGGTCGGCACCAAACAGCTCCTTGTAAAGAGGAGGGAAGTGCGTCCGCACCACGTCGGGGTAAACGGTTCGGAACGCCGTCAGTTTCTCCGAGTGTCGACTGCACAGTGAACGCAGCGCTGATACTTTACATCTGAGCTGAGGACAGGAAGTGACATGATGGTTAATTTTTAATATGTCTCGGTACTGTGGCAACAGTGGGTTCACTCTGTAATCTATTACATCCCAGTGTTGTAATCTATTACATCTCAGTGATCGATGAGCTGAGTTTGAATGTGTTGTGCTGTAGTTCACAACTTTTCCACAGAGGGGCAGCGTGGAGCCATTTTATATTTTGAGTGTTGATGTTTCATGAAAAAAGTTTCTAACAACAAACTGATCAATGTTGAGAAACAATTTACACAACACACAAACCTGTGTGTGTGTTAATGTGTGTGTATTAATGTGTGTGTTAATGTGTGTGTGTACCTTGCTCAGAACTGCGTCTCCTCTGTGGTTCTTCTGCAGGACGTGTTGCAGAGCCAGCTGAGTTTTCTGCTGCAGCTTCTCCACCTGCAGCTTCTCCTGCAGCCAGGAGCGGTCTGCACACACACACACACACACACACACACACACACACACACACACACACACACACACACACACACACACACACACACACACACACACACACACACAGCTGTGAGGCGGCTGCAGATTGTGATAAACAGGCTGAAGTGAGAGAGTGAAGAGACAAACCTGCTGAGAGCAGAACGAACGCTGAGAAGAGAGCGAGCTCGTCCTCCGTCAGGTGCAGTGAACACAAGCTCTTAGCAAAGTCAAACACCGACGTGATCAGATCATCACAACCTGGAGACACACACACACACACACGAATGGTGAGAATGTTTTTTTTTCAACAATATCACAGGATCGCAAGTCATAAAAATATTTATATACAGAGTTCTGTATTAAAAACTAAGTATTTTAATGCAGGAAAATGAAGTAAAGTAAATAAAAGTAATGTTTGACAGTGAAGTAATTAAAAGTCATACAACTATCACAATATAAGAAGACACAGCAAATGTAATTGTACTGTCATTAGTAGAATTAACTATCGTAGTGACTGAGTTCTAACCTCCGTCTGTTAGAACCCTCCCCCTCTCACCTAACGCTCGGAAGACGTCAGAACCTGCAAATTTCCCATCGAAGTAAACGGCGTTGTTCAGCGAGTCAAACACTCGACACATCCGGACGAAGACGACCTCCAGAGATCCTGACAGAGAGACAACCTGAAGATTAATAATGAGTCAACTCTGATGGTGATTTAATGACTCGCGGCTTAGAGCTGGATCCATCAGTCATCACTAATTAAAGCAGATTTGAAGTTAGAGATTTTGTCTTTTGAAATTTGAGATGTCGGGAAAAACATTGATGATCACAAAGAAAATGATCGGAATGAAAAAGTTTGTAAAAAGATCCACAGATCGGCTGCTTTCTACTTCTGTCACCAAGATGCATGAACTATTCTCTGGAAAATCTGTGAACATTTTAAAAATCCCACAAAACCTGAGGGAAGGATGAAGAACCGCACCAACATTAAAGCTAGCCGGTGCAGCGGGAGGGTTCTACGTGGTCGGTTCACCCTAAATATGAAGAAACAACAGATGTAGCTGGAGCAGAACTCCGCTGTTCTTCACACTTCCTGTACGGAGCTAACATCGTGCCAGAACTTCACGAACAAACGATTCCCGACTCACGACTGCTCAACATTGTGTTGCTTCAAATCGACTTTTCAGGCACGCTGCAACACTTCTCCTTAGAAAATGACAGTTCAAGTATTTTGTCAGCTGACATGAACCATAAAGATCTGAATACAGGCGCACTCCAAATTTAGGGGCGGATGGTTTTATCGTGGACAACGGCTACTTGACGCTCATCGTGTGTTTGTAGCAGGAAGCCGTCAACCTCTCGCCCACAGTGTCTCCTAGTGGACGAGAGGTTGAATTACTCATCCTCAGTTGTTGAGTCGTACGAATATGTGTTTTTATACTTGTTGTTCTGTCTTAATGGGATATATTTCTTGTACTTGCAGTAAATACATTTGGCGCTGAACGCTGTTTGCTTTCTGAAGGATAATTAAGGAGGAATATCTTTGTTTTTCTCAGGCGTGTGTTTTGTGTGAGCGCTAGGTGGGAATTAGTAAAACATGTCGGCCGATCAGAAAAATGAATATTGCAGTAAATGTCTCTTCAGTGTGTCTGATGCTTCTCTCAGTGACTTGTGTTAAAGTTCCTCTCACCAGCTTTCAACAGCACGATCTGATCGTTCTGGCAGAGATCCATGAAGCCGTCGATGCGCTTGGCGAACTCCACCACGTACTGGATCGCCTCGGTGATCTTTAGGGCGCAGAGCTGCCACATCACCTCCCTCGGCTGCACACAACAGAGGGAGGAAATCAAAACGACGCACAGACAATGCGGTTAAAACACGTACACACCGCACGGCCACGCCACCTCTTCAGTGACGAGGAGAGCTGGCTGGTCAGCAAGCAAACCTCAACAGAAGGAAAGAGGTCGCAGAAATAAGATTTGACCTTCGTTACTCGAGACGATGACTCTTGGAGAGAGTGAAGGACACAGGAAGTAAAACACCGGGTTCACAGACTGACTCCGCCTCCTCTGTCTTCGCATTATTTGATTGGCTGTTGCTTGAAAAGTTGAGCTTTACTCAACTTCCACTGAGTGAAGCAAAGTGAAGCGTCGGGTCCACAACGCACGACCTCACCACATTCAAAGTGAACGAGCAGCGTTTCCACTGAAGCCTCCGACTGGAACACGCGAGTTCTGCGTTAAAGTTAGCGACGGCTACGTGACAAAGTACAATAACAACGACATGAATGCTCAGATGTGACCATGTGACTTCACAGACAGAAGCAGCGACCTCACCTTGCTCTGGTAACGCTGCACCTCGTCCTGCAGGAAGTTCTGCCAGCTCATCTGCTGCAGCTCCTCCCTCAGGTACTGACACGTCTCCAGGTGAGATCTGGAGACGATCTGAACCAGATGATCTGAAACAACGGACGACACCACAGCGCACTTTGATCACATCAGCCTGATTCCAACTAACTGTAGTTTTTATTATCATCATTTTTAAATTTCTGTCACACGTTTAGTGTTGTTGTTGTTTTATTTATTCTTTCGTTTTATTTTGTTTTTGTGTTCATTATTTAATTATTGACTTGTGTTTTTTGTTGGTGAAGCACTTTGTAACCGTTTTGAGAATAATAATTAATAAGGAGACAATTATTATTATTATTATTAACATGGGGAATTTAAAATAACAATAAACTTTCACTTTAAACCAACTGTAAGTAAAAATAAATTCATCCAATTCAAAATAATTAATTCTGATTTAAAACAAACCATCGCAACGGCAGAGGATCCTTTAATCGTGTTTTTAACATCCGTTCACTGTGACCCAGGAGACGAGTTTGTAAAAGTTTAAATACAGAATGAAACTTTGTCAGGTTAAGAGAATATAAGATAAGATTAAAAACATAATGTTTGTGAACGCAGCTCAGATCAGAAACAAACAGTAATTCCTCTTCTGCTCAGTGTCTCCGTGCTGCTGCTAATATGTTGCTGCATGAATAAATGAATGAATATGAAATAACACCAGATAATCCAGATAATAAAACTGTTGTTCGGACCGGGGCTCAGTGTGGGGACGATCATTTGAGAAATTCTTTTGTCAAAGACAAAATAAAAATCTCCCGGGACAAAGAGAGGAAGATTTCCCACAGCGAGCGCCCGCCACATCCCAATTGTCCCTAATTAACAAAGAGCTAATTACCACACAGAGATTTTAATGAGCTGTGGAGATGAGTTTCCAACCTCCTGCTATTTTAAACCACCTCTGTTTGCCCCACACACTCCTCTCCTCTTTGTCTCCTTCTCAATTCAATCCAAACTACTTTATTTATCCCAGAAGGAACATTCTAGTTTTGCAGTCGCCCAATCACAAAGAAACCAAACAAACACAATCAGCAGCAGCGTTCAGACGTCAGCGTCCACCTCCAGTGACGACAGGTCGAGTTTTAAATCCAGAGCTGAGAAAATACAGGTCGCCACGTTGGAGCTAAGAGAAGCGAGTATTCCTCCTTTTCTCTCACTTCACCTCTTTCAGGATATTCCCTCATCTTTATTTTCCCTCCAGCTCTGCAACCTTCTGCTGCTTCTTTACTTTTCAGAGCAGCTCACACACAGATAACTATCTACAGTTCAGCTCCACTCTTCTATTTGCTGGACCTGATCCATCCATCCATCCATCCATCCATCCATCCATCCATCTATATGATCTGTGACCCCCCCCCCTTGATGCCTGCAGCTCACCCAGTTCGGTCATGGACACACTGGGCGACGTGTCTCCATCGGTGAAGGAGCAGTACGGGAAGAAGCCGTTTCCAGATCCGTAGTCGCACAGTGGTTCTGGTTTAATGCCGTTAATATCCAGTCCTGATTGGTCGGGTGAGGGCAGGATGTCCAGGTAGAACAATCCTCCTCCTCCTCCTCCCCCTCCTCCTCCGGAGTCCGTCTGTTGGTGGAAGAAACATCCGATACATAAAAACTGTAAAATCAATCAATTCATTTCAGGCCATGATTTGTTCTTTTTGGTAAAATGCCACAAACCTTGGATGAGACTGATCCTCCTTCAGGGGAGTTCTGCTCCATGTAGCCCCCGAGCTCATCAGGGAGCTCAGTGAGGCCGTTGGAGGAGAGGCCGTATTGGGGGGAGAGCGGCTCGGCCTCTCCGGGGCTCGGGCTGCTGAGGCCGGGGTGGGACATGAGGAGGGGTCCCTGCTGCTGCTGCTGCTGCTGCTGCTGCTGGAGGCGGTGTCTCTGAACCTCAGCGTACAAACTGTCCCGCTGCTTCTTCGACATGCGACCGAACTTCACCGCTGAAGACGAGGGACAGGACGTGAGGATCTCAGAGAGAGACGAGCTAACGGTTTCCCTCTGCTTTCAGTCTTTATGCTAAGCTATGCTAACCACACCTTGAGTCACTGTGGTCTGGTCACCTGATGTATCTGAGCCACAATATAACTTTTTAATATTCAAACCTCATTTCTAACTTTTGGATCCACATCCGCTTCAGGTCGTGTCTATTGTCCAATAGGACGCAGAGGTTGTGCAGATTGTTGAACTGATGCATGACGTCATCTCGACGATGGGAATCATTTTCTGATCGATATCAGCTTCAGATCAACTCTCTGTTATTTGCGGAGAAGTGAATGTCCCTCAGTAGGAATTGTGAAGAAAACCTCACATGTTCTTAAATATAATAAAGAAGTGAATCTGCCACAGAGGTAAAAAAAAACTTCCTGGAACATTCGCTCCGACCACACGCTTCCCACACACCTGACACATCTGCTGCCTTTTATTTGTGCGTCTGCAGACTAACATGTTGCAAACTGCTGACCACCAGATGTTTCTGCAGGTGAGGGTGTGTGTGTGTGTATGTGTCTCACCGTCTCGGGACATGCCTACAGTCAGACATTTCTGCAGACGGCAGTGCTGGCAGCGGTTCCGGCTCGTTCGGTCGATCAGACAGTTTTTCTGGCGAGGACACGAGTAGGTGGCGTTACTCTGCTGACTGCGTCTGAAGAAACCCTGCGACAGGACGGACAGAGGTTTTAATTCTGCAGAACAGAACGGTCAGTGACACCTGGGTCAGACCTTCACTCGTCTTCACACCAGGTTTCTCCCAAAATCTCGATCTGAGTCCTAATAAAATATTTCGCCAAATTTGAAAAAGATAATCGCTGAGTTCAGGTGAACGTTTGCACCAAATCTGATGAAATTCCCTCGAGGTGTTCTTGAGATATCGTGTTCACGAGAATGAGACGGACGAACAACCTGTAAACTGCTTAATTAATATCCACGATATGACAATAAAAACAGACACTAAGTGGAAGTTACTTCAATATAAATGGTTAATGAGAATGTAAATAAACTCGTGTTTCATGTTTAAAACATCAACAAACGTCCTTTAAATGTCAAACTGTGTCTGAATCAACGTTTCTGGGTTTTTCGCTTCGATGAAACAAAAATAAAATGATTAAACTAAATATGAAAACAAGTAACAAGGGCGTTTTATCTCAAAATTAAAAATATATCTCGTGAAATGAACGCAGAGTGAATCAGACCCGGCGCCGTGACGACCCCTGAGAGGAAGCAGGAAGCTCAGTGTCAAACAGGAAGTGAGACGGTGTCGAGCAAGGGGCGGGGCTTACCTTGCAGCCCTCGCAGGTGATCACCCCGTAGTGGATCCCTGAAGATTTGTCTCCGCAGATTTTACAGGGAATGATTTCGATCTGAGCTACAGAGAAAAAAAAACAAGAGGAACTGTCAGAGATAAACGACAACAACAACAACGACGACACATCTATCAGCAGCTGCACCGCAAACTGTCAGGTCCGTCAAAACATCATCATCATCATCATCATCACTACCATCTGACATCAGACGTCATGTCACAGACGTCAGTGTCAAACGTGTGTCCAGTCGTTTGTATGAAGAACTGAAGGATTCGATCAAATGTGAAATAAGTGTCCGGTTAAGTTCATCAGAGGTGAAACTGCAGCGTCTCAACTTTCAACACATGGACAGTATTTATACACACAGACAGACGGCTCCACTCACACAGGCTATATTTAGAGGAGGGACGTTATGTAAGTGTGTGGACACATCAACACACACACACTGAAAACAAGGAGGTGGAGTCTGAAGCAGCGTTCGTCTCACTGCTGCTCGTTTCCCTCCATATAAGAACAATATCCCCGATTCCACGAATATCTCACCGACCGTTCAAATTATCGGCTCCGCACTCGGCGTGTCTTCTGTGAATTGCCCGAGAAGGTGCGGCGTTGAATCTGGTGAGATTTGGACACGTGACGCTTCAACGTTTGCAGTCATTGTGGGCGGGGCAGCGTGCTTACACTCTTCTTCTATGTCCTCTGATAAACTGCAGCGGCGGTCGACAACTGGGACAAACCCCAGGTCAGATGATTTCAATAACTTGATCTGACCGGTGCAGATGAACCTTCACTGTCGTCTGCCACTGCAAAAATGTATCGTTCTCTTATTTTCTTCGACCCTTAAATCGCTTTGGATGAAATTAGAATAAAATTATTTTCTTGACCAATATGTGAAAAAAATGTACGGAGGCCCCAAAGGGTCAACTGGTGAAAAACAAGCCAAGAATCCTGAGTTATTTTTCCTAATAACAACAAATAATTGTATTGTTTTATGTGAATCTCCTCCTTCCTCTCTCTCTCTCTCTCTTCTCAGTTTCTCTCTGTGCCTCAATGTCTCTCGCCCCCCCACAGGAGGACGGGTTGACCACCTGACCCAGTGAACGAGGATCCACATGATGAAGTCAGTGAACCAGAGTCACATTAACTCAACAGAAAAAAACAGAAGAACCACAGAGACGAGGGAAAAACATTGAAACGTCGATTCGACTCTCACAGCAACAGGATGAGTTGATGAATTAAAACGAGAGCAGCGACATCACGACCCACAAACTGAATCTTTGTTTCCTTCTTCGGCTCGAACATCGAACTTGTTTTATTTAAAACGTCTTTAATATCGATGACGACATAAAATCATCAGATCGTCAACGTGGATTTTTTTAGTGAAAACAACGATGCTGAAAACTTCCTGGATTTTCAACCATCAACCTTCAATGAGACTAAAATCACCTGGTTCGGCCGCTTCACGTCATCAACAACTCACGTCCTCAGTCTTTCATCTGCGTTTGGACTCAAACTGTTTATTACAGAACGTGGCTGTCGCCTCGATGATGACACAGTCTCCTGACGTCGTGGTTAAGTCGCTCAGAGACGAGGGCAGAGGTTCAGAAGTCTGTAACCAGGCGACCTGCTCTTAAATCTTCACACCAGCAACGGCTCAACTCACAAGTTCGAATCCCAGAGGACACGAGTTAGATTTTGTGACGGCGGCGTTCTTGCTGAAATCACCAGCTGCTCTGTGGCAACTTCACTTCATCACATCCGAGCAGCTGCTCTGTGAGAAAATAACCACAGACCCAAGAACAGATGTTCACGAAGAAGAAGAAGAAGAAGAAGAAAAGCAAAAACCTGTTTCATCGTTGTTTCTGTCTCGGTTTTCATTTGAACACAGTTTATCAGTTTCAGATCATCGGCAGCAAACAGCCCAGAGCTGAGCACAGGGCTCACACACACACACACACACACACACACACACACGCTGCAGTAACAGTTTCAACATCAAACGTTTCGTTGAACAAAGCTGTCGACTGAAATTAGAACCAAAGTTATTTATAACTTCTAGATTAGTGCAACAACTGCAAACACAAACTTCTGGATCTGGATCACAGAGAGTTCAAAAAATAGAAATATTAAAAGACCGAACGAGGCAGAGAGCAAAAGTGTGACGGACCATGACGGTCTGGAGCCGAACATCAGGCGTGAACGGCTCCTCGGACCAGAGGAGGAGTTCTGGGTCTGGATCAAACTGAACCTGGTTCTGTTGGTTCACAGTGAAAACACTTTGATGGACAGTTTGGATCAATCACAGGAAGCAGAGACACATTGAACCATAGAAGAAGAAGAAGCAGCTGCAGTCTGCACCTTGTCTGTGTTTGGTCTGTTTCCAAGTGTTTTTGCATCAGATGATCAATCACCTCACTTATTTTTAATTTTTTTAAGACTGTGGGATTTTGAGCATTTTCACTGAGAATAATTTTTGGATCGCGATGAAAAAAACTCAACATATTTAAGAGTGAGAGCGATCTGCTGCGGGTTGACTGGATTTAAAGGAGCTGACGGAGCTGCGAGCTCGACTGTGTGATGTGCAGCAGATAAACTGTTTTCTTTGATTTATCGTGTGTCTCTAAATCATCTTATTACACAATCAGATAAATGATCACATTTGTCAGTTTTGCTTGAAGAATTAACAATTAATCCAATCATGAAAATACTGATTGATTGACTTTACCAGCTGTTCGTTCACTGAGAACGTTCCTGTCTCTGTTTCTATCACAGTCAAATGAATCTGGATCAGCGTTGAGATTGTTTAGCGTTAACGCTTGTGATATTGATTTTTTCCGCTGACCTTTGGTTTGATGAGTGAGATGTGACAACACGTCGTCCTCTCGTCTGCTCGGCGAGTCTTTGCATCAGCAGAGCCGAGAGGAAATTGTTTTAATGACTCATCGGCTGTCAGAGCGGCAGCCGTCACACTCACAAAGCTTTCATGTTTGTCCGTCTGCGACGAGGCCGCTGTGTTTATCGGAGGAGCGTTGGACCAGTGTGTGACTCTCCCTCGGAGACCTAGACCTCCCTCAGATTAAACTGCGTTCATTCTCTTTCGTCTTCTTTTCTTCCTCGTCAGCGCGTTTCCGTCAAACTAAGAGTCGAATGCGACGATTTGCTTGTTGGCTGCAGATCCTCGTCCTGTCTGACCGAGGCTTGTGTTTACTGTGTTTACGACACAGACTGCAAATAACAGTGGGCAACATAAAGGCTCCCCCTGGTGGCTGGCTACTGTCAATCATCTTCACATACAGTGGTTTACGAGAAGAATCGCACTTTGACTGTAAGCACGCCTAGCATTAAAATTAAAAGTTGGAGGCACCTCAGTGCAGAAAAAGTAACTTTATCCATCTCCGTACTTTCAGTAGCACGTTGAGCTAATGCTAGTGAGCTATCCATGCATTTGCTGGCTCAAGTGATTGTTGAATTGTTCTGCTCTGTGCTACGCTGATTTGGATCCCTGATGATTGTGTCCTGTTACCTTTACCATCAGTTCTGTTCTGCAGCAGCTCCATGGTCTCTCTTTAAAGACAAGCAGGACCTGAGGTGTGTTTCCCTGAGAACTCTGGGGGATTGTTTTCTCTTTATCTATTATTGAACTGTCTGATTATTTTATTAAGCTGCTTCCATCTTCATTGTTATTATTACAACTCTACTTCAAAGCGGTTCCTCCGTTGCACTTCATGTTCCCGCTCCTCCTGCTGATCAGAGCTGTGGCTGAGACTCCAGCTCATGATGCAGCCGATATATTTAACTTTCTTCTACAAACAGAGGATGAAGTTTCTTCCTCGTGGGCCGGTGAGGTGAGATCTATTCTCCCCCTCAGACGTTGCTGACAGCCTCTGTTGTTTAATCTCCTTGGCGAGCTTCAACATGATCTCAGCGTGGATGTAATAACGGCAGACATATGGCACATGGAGCGCAAACACCCTCGTTAAGCCTGTCGGCAGATGAAGCGGCAGCTTGTTCCTCAGCCACAGTTGGTGGTTCAGTTGGACACTTCTCCATCAGGTCGCACAGTAAAAGTCTCTGCTCGACATGAGTTCATGTAAAGGTTCACTGTCCAGTGACCAGGAAAACATCCTCCTTTGCTTCAGAGTAATGTTCATTTCTGGAGACATGCACGACAAAGTCCGACCAGAAGAGCTGATCTGGATCAAACTGAAGCAACCAAAACACTTTAGAAGACAGCATTAAACAACAGAAGAAGAAGAGGAAGCGGCTGCAGTCTTCACCCCCGACAATAAAATGTTTGAACCACGAGGACATTTGGTGCTTTTGAACTAGTTCGGACAACTGACAACACGTTCACGTCAGACTCCGTCAACAAACCAATCAGAGTCAAGTACAGGTAGACGACGCCCACGTAGGTGATGACGACAGGACGTACGTTTGTCAGACAAAATTCTTTAGTCCCTAAATTACAATGTGAAACCAAAACTAACAGATCAAATGAAAGTATGGAACAAAGACATGAAGCTTCAGACTCTCAGGAGAGGAAACGTCCCGAACACGAAGCTTCTAATGGAACAAAGAACGTCTCAGCCTCTCGTACGTCGACACACTTCCCTCAGTTCTTATCTCCACCGTCTTTGTTCTGACGCTGTTAGTGAAATCCTCTGTCCTGCACCAACACAAACTTAAATATTATTCCACAGTAATGACGTTCAGAGCAGCAGACGAACACTGGAACCTCCAGTTTTCCCCGTGGATGCAGCAGATGCTCATGTGTAGATTCCACTGAATAATGTGTAACGAGCAGTATAGCGGCGCTAAAGTGAAGGCTAATGAGCTGCAAGGATTTTACGAGAGCCACCGCTGTTTACACCAAAAATGCTAAAGCTCGGGCAAAACGAGTCCCTGATGGATAAATTAACTGACGCGCAGAAAAATAAATAAAGTTTTTCAGAGACGATCAAAGAGCGACGAGAAAGGAGGCCGTGAAGACGCCACTGTGCTTCCAAATGTGTCAAGGTTTACTGTGGAAACACAAGATCACCCCCCACCTCCCGCTGCATATCTGAAGTTTACTTCAACTTCTACTTTCTGCTCCGCTGCTGAATTATCGACATCCCCCGGGTTTAAATGTTCTGTTCTTCCTTTGGTTCAGTCCCATTTTTTCAATCAAAAGCTGCTTTTTAACGTGAAGAAGTTAAAAACTGTAACGTGTGGCTTCAGTTTCTGTTTCAGTTCACAGCTCAAAATGTGAAAGCACAACCAGGACAAAAAGGTTCCGAGCCGAGAACCGAGACACAATGAAAAACCCTGAGGTCACATGCAGAAAACTTACATGTATGAAACCAAACATATTGTGCAACTGTTCTACTGCATCCACAGAAGAGGTTTAATGATTATATTTTAGGTTTCACCTAAAGTGGACGTGGATAACTCCTGGAGGACACGTTGTTCTTTCAACAGGACGACTCACAACTACTCCAGACAAACAGAAACATTCGAGTGTCCGTCATCGACTCAGAGTTTTAGATTGTTCAACCGCAGTTTGTCAAAAGTTGTAACGAGCAACGACAGGACGAGAGAACGCGCCAGGTGGTTTTTTGACGTGGGCGATATCAGACGCGTGAACCTCAGAGCACGATGGTCGTGTGGTTCATTTGCTGTGTGAGTTTCAGACGCTCTGTGTGTGTCCCCCCCCCCCCCCCCCCCCCCCGAGGACAGTTAAATAATCTCCTGGCTGTTTGTAATCCTGTGACATAACAGACTGGCTGAGAGCCTCCTGCACACACACACACACACGCACGCACGCACACACACACACACACACACACACACTAATTTCCAGCTCTTGTTTCGTGAAAATAAAACATATTGGAAAAGTTTTGTCGGGCAGTTTATGTTTTAATGTTGTTGCCATAACAACCAGAATCTACTTCAGCGGCCACAGAATTCAAACAAACTGAACTTTTCACTTTTTCTTTTCCTGCAACAAAACCTGTTCCACGGAGCTGAAGCTGACACTCCATCCCTGTAGGTGGCAGTAATGTGCCAATTTCTTATTTACCGACTTTTAAATTCATCAAATTTTGCACACGAAGATTTTTAGCAAACATCTCTTTCACTTATGATTTCTCTCAATTGTGCAGAACTTCTTTTGTCAGCGGTTCCAACGTTTAGTTTAATAGTTTAACTGAGCGAAACAGTTTTTTTTTGGTTTTGATGTAGAAATTCACAGAAGCAGTCTGAGAACAGGCAGCGATGCCTCGTCAGTGGGAAAGAGAGAGAGACAAGGAGACACTTCCTGTCCAATCTGGAGCCTCGAGTTAATGTCGACATTGGACGTACGAGCTGTCAATCACACAGAACCACGCCCCCGTGCACTTCGTGGTCTTAGTTATAAAATGAGAAGAAATTTTCTCATCGACTTCTAGAGAAATATTTTTTTATATTTGTATTTTATTTATATAACAACAGTTAAAACCTCAAGAAAAACGAAGAAAACTCCCCTCACGTTCAGCTATCACCTCCTTTTTCCTTCTCTCACCTCCTTTCCAGCTCCCTCTCTCTCTCCTGTTTTCTCACCTCCTCTCTCCTCCCCTCACCTCCCCTCACCTCCTCTCTCCTTCTCTCACCTCCTCTCACCTCCCCTCTCCTTCTCTCTCATCCTCTCTCCTCCCCTCACCTCCTCTCACCTCCTCTCTCCTCCTCTCTCCTTCTCTCTCCTCCCCTCACCTCCTCTCTCATCCTCTCTCCTCCTCTCTCCTCCTCTCTCCTCCCCTCACCTCCCCTCACCTCCTCTCTCCTCCCCTCACCTTCTCTCTCCTCACCTCACCTCCTCTCTCCTCCCCTCACCTTCTCTCTCCTCACCTCACCTCCTCTCACCTCCTCTCTCCTCCTCTCTCATCCTCTCTCCTCCCCTCACCTTCTCTCTCCTTCTCTCACCTCCTCCCTCCTCCTCTCTCCTCCCCTCACCTCCTCTCTCCTCCCCTCTCCTTCTCTCTCCTCCTCTCTCCTCCCCTCACCTCCCCTCACCTCCTCTCTCCTCCCCTCTCCTTCTCTCTCCTTCTCTCACCTCCTCTCACCTCCCCTCACCTCCCCTCACCTCCCCTCACACTTCTTCACAGCGAAATTATTTTGACTGGACATTTTCCCAGAATAGAATCTGAAGCTGAAGGTTTCATGTTTCCAACCTGAGGAAACACGTGTGAAACTAAACAGTGAAAACACGAAGCTACAAACACAGAGAGACGAACTCAACCTGGAACAACAAGCTGCTCATCAACATCGTCCTGTGACACAACAAACTACAACTAATACTGAAAAACTTCAGCAGTGACACACACACACACACACACACACACACACACACACACACACACACACACACACACACACACACTCTTACCTTTCATGGCGGAGATGATAAAGTACATATTTGTCAGGCCTGAGTTTCAGGAGGATCCTCGTTGTGTCACCAGCAGCAGCTTCTCTCAGCTCTGACATCATCCTGAGCTGCTGCTGCACAGCATGAGCAGCCATGTGACCGTGACGTCACCGCCCAGCCCCGCCCTCCCCTGGCCTGCCCCCTCTGATTGACATGCCTACCAGCCAATGAGAGCGGCCGGTGTGTTTGTTTTCATACAGTAAATCACTGTCAGACTCGAAGTACAGATGTTTCACAGAACATGTATTTAAACTACAAATATTGATATTGATATTTGAAGGTTTTTTTAAAAAAAAGCCTATATTTACTTTGTTCTTCAGAACTTTGGAGGGACGTAGAAATGTATCAGCAAAGAAAAGCGAACCTCTAACTTTAACTCCAAAACCAGAATCATCTGGAGATATTTAAATCTGAGATCTGTCGCTTTGTTGTTGGGTTCAAAAAGGATCCACTGGTTTCATGGTGTAGTGGTTATCACGTCTGCTTTACACGCAGAAGGTCCTGGGTTCAATCCCCAGTGGAACCAGAGCTTTCTGTTATGGTTGATGTGACACGCCCTCTAACGAAGCTGACACGAGGCAGTTGAACAATCACACCAGAGACTGGGCTTCATCAGGAGGGGGGGGGGGGTCTGTAAGAGCCAGGAACTAAAACCAACAGAGGATAATAAGTGGTGGAGTTTCAGCAATGGACACACTGAGGAATGTGATGTTTAATTAAAATTATCAACCTGAATTTGAGCATAATCCGTCTCCTTCTAAACATGAAGAAGAAACTGTGGCAGCTTCAGTCGTCATAAAAACTCAAAAGGTGTTTAGTCAGTCTGGACTGATGTAAAAAACATGGCGTCCTCCGTAGAGAGGGTCCCCTCCATGTTAATATAAAGTATTTAAATATAAAGTATTTGAATATAACGGGTCTTTTCTGGGGTAAAGAAAACTACAATTCATACAATTTAGATGAAATGAACTCGTGAAAAACATCATGAGGATGATTCTACAGTAAGTTAGTTCCCTTTCACCTGAATCTTACACACTGGATGTAAACACATTGTTTGTTTTATCTAAACACAACAGGAACATGAAACTAGCAGCTTGAGGATCTTTGTGGAACCTTGTGAAATTTCTCGGCGACCAGTGGCGGCTGACTTCCTGTCGCACTTGTAACGCTGATGCTGACGCTACCCACAAACGTCACCATCACTGAAGTTTGTTTATGGTTTGTGTTTCTCACATCCGGACAGAGAGTGGCGCCCTGATAAACACAACATTACACAAAAACAACCACATGGCGAAGTCTCTGCCGCCACCCACCTTCTCTGCGGTTCGCATAGCAAGCAGTTCAAAGAAACAAAGAGGGAGATGAAGTATGAAGACGTGTGTGAAATGTGAGAGGAGAAAAACCACAAAGAGTCGCCGGAGATGAAGATAGCAGAGTAAATGAAGAGATGGCGTTTCAGCAGAAAAAGTGTCCACCAATCACATCCAGCCATTCGTCCATCACACGCTCAAAGTTTTCAAATACTTGATCATTCGTGATTCTTCATAAGATTCAACTGCTAAATGACTGAAGTGTGGTTTTCTTAGTTATTTATAATACAAATAATCGTTCAACTGTAAAATATTAATCACATTTCTTTGCCATAACTGTTTGATAACAACATCTCGGGAATCACTGAAGTTTTAAAATAATTATCAGCCGATATATCGGGATCAGTATCTGCTCCCAAAAATCAGTCAGGCTTTGAAATGTACAATCTGTGTCTCATCTAAACATGAAGTGACCTCAGGATCTGAGGGACGGAAATGTGAGATAAAAACTTCAGACCAGTTTTACTTCTATCGACCTGCTGATTCAACATGTTGCTCCATGTTGTTCTCGTGTGTCTGAGCCGTGGAGAACAACAGAACTTCCACTACAACTAAAGTTAAATAAGACTCAGCAGTAACTGAGCGAACTCAAGCAGCTCCAGCTAACTGGCGTCTTTACCCATCATCCCACACTGCTTCATAAAACAAATCCCGTCTGAGCCGCGGAGCTTCGGTGAAAACGATTAAACTCAGTGAAAACAGCCGACCTCGGTAAACGCCAGCGCCTGAAGGCCGAACGACTCCTGGCAGCAGAGAGAGGAAAGTGAGCAGCAGCAGGAGCTTCATTCTTCCTGTAAATTGGCAGAACAGGAGGAAGATTTACTCTTCGAAAAGCTCGACGTCTGGCGGCGGAGCCCCCCCCCACCCACGTCAGAACGGGTCAATAGACTCCCGGCAGCACGTTACGAGTTGTTTGGAAAAAGCCTCCACGGCTCCCAGAGGATCAATGTTTCTCTCTGCGATGATCCCAACCTCACATTCATTATCCGTCTCTATCAGCTCTAATGAGAGCGACTCGACTGAGGCAGCGCTCCCTCGTCACTCATTTATCCTTATCTCCCTGGAACACTCTCCGCTCAACACGTTCTTCTGTAAAAAAAAAAACTAGTTCCAGACAGGAGGAAACTTAAAGTGTCAGAGCACCACAGAGACCAGAACCTGCACCGGCAACAAACCCGTCCACTGAGCCGACTCCACCCGCCCTCAGATTCTCACCAACAAATTAAGAGATTCGCTAACACTTGATATTAGGGAACACACAAAGTGAACATATCCCAACAACTTGATTGTAATTCATGTACAACAACTTCCTTACTTACCATCAATAAGCAGTAATTAGGAGGTTATTGAGGTAAAACTGTTAGTTAATGGAGTAGCTGCAGAACAAGGTCATTAAGAATAAGGCATTAATAAGTGTTTTATAATGAATAATAAAGATCCGATATGCCTCTAATATCCAGGCTAATAAGCAACTAGTTAATGGTTGATATGTGTTCCCTGATATAAAGTGTTACCGTAACTTTCTTTCAAACAAACTGAGGATGATTCATTTCTCAGATATAAACGCTCTCACACTGATAAAATCCTCAGCGCTAAGGATTCTGGGAAGTCAGTGCATCTCCTGGACTCACAATTTGAAACATAAACAAGTCTTTCACACCCACGTCCACAGGAAACAGTGTCGGCCACATAAACCAGAAAGAACAGGAAACAGGGAACTCACACGTGTGCGTCTTCTTCACTGCAGCTGACAAACCTGCAACACAGAAGAAACAGATGTGATCAGCCGTTCACACTGAAAGAGTGAAGTATAAACACACTTCATCAGAAAACATAAATATACCATCACATTGAGTGACTGTTTACAAACCCAGCAGCTCCACACACGTAATCATCTGGAGATAATCAACCAACAGTTTGATCCAGTATCTCATTAAATACGACATGATGACTTTGAGTTATCACACAGGAGGTGCTGGGTTCAATCCCCAGTGGAACCACAGCTCTGTGGTACGGCTGAATCACTGAGGTGAAACTTTGTTATCGAACAATTCGAAAGCGGAATATCGACCCAGCACAGAGGTTTCATGGTGTAGTGGCTATCACGTCTGCTTTACACGCAGAAGGTCCTGGGTTCAATCCCCAGTGGAACCAGAGCTTTCTATTATGGTTGGTGTGACACGCCCTCTAACGAAGGCCGAGCGGAGGCCGACATTTCCTACACGTCCCTGAAGCAGCTGACCGATCGCAGCGGAGCCGTTCAGTCCCCAGTGGAACTGGAACTTATGTCTGAAACTCACTGATGATAAAAATCAATTAAAAGAAACACGTGTGTCACAGCATGGATCAAGTTTTGGGCCAAAAGATTCAGGTCTCACAACAGAGAGATTGTGTTGTTGTCATTACGCACGTTTCTTTGTTTTGTATTTGCGAAAATAAAACGCATTCGTTTGCTAATGTTGTTTTGTTTTTTGTGTTCGGCAGAGAATCAGCGGCCGAGGTCGTGACGGACACGTGTTGGTCTGTAACTAACAGAGAAAGTTGTGGAACGACAAGAACACAATCTTCCTGATGTTACACCTGAAACTTTTGGTGATCCACACGGTGATGTCAGTTATCTGGGAGTTTAAGATGTAAGTTCTGGCTCCACTGGGGATTGAACCCAGGACCTTCTGCGTAAAGCAGATGTGATAACTACTACACCATGAAACCTGTGTGACGCTGCCTCGTTCACTGAGAACAGAATTCTTTAGGCTGAGTGAGTTCTGGACCATCATTTAAAAAAAAGGACAGGGGAAAATGCCGACGATTCATTGCAACATTTTATGGTTGCACCAATCCACGTAATTATAATTTCTGCTTTTGTTTGTCGGACACACAATGTGAGGGCGTTTCACTTTGTTATAAGTCCTGTTGTGTAACTGTTGTGTAAGTCTGCTCCCTGCTACTGAGCGGAGGACGCTGAGACGAGGAAAAAACGAAAAGGTGAAATAAACGATCTGGTTGATTTCATTGATCAACAAACACAAAAACCTTCCTCAGCAGAAAAACACTCTGCTTCTTGTTTCCAGTTCCATTCGTCGTCGTCGTTCATCTGCAGCGACCTTTGCCTCAGAAAATGAAACGTGCTCACAAACACTCCCCCCCCCCTGCAAACGCTTCATATTTCAAAGAGGTGATAACAGCCGTTGTCTTCACGCACCTACACGGCTTCATCATGGAATCTAGGCCAGATTAGAATATTCATTATCTCTGACCTTTTCAACTCCAGGCTGCAGGAGGAGCAGCTGCAGAGAGAATATGTCGGTGAGAAGAAATGAAGACGACGAGCTGAGGAGGAGAAAACCACCTCCACAGACTCTGATGAGCAGGGCCGCACCTGTGCATGAGTGTGGGGGCCCGTTTCCACGCTGGGCCCCCCTTTATGGTTGTTCTGCTTTTCTTTGTGTTTCTTTTCAGTTTTGCTGCGTTGGTGCGTGATGAGGTTTCTCATCTGTGGGCAGTTTTGTTAATTAACTAAAAAACCTCCGTCCACACGCATCACTCGACCTTTCACACTGACAGTCGGTGGTTGACACAAAGACTCGAGCTGCAGCGTTAATCACCTGGTTGTTGTGAATAAAGATTGATTCAATGTTTTGTTGAACGTCGATGCTTCTGTTTTTCAGAGTCCGTTCACTGAAGCTGTGTCAGGAGAACGACGAGCGCTCAGTCCTGCAGGCGGCAGCAGCTTCAACCTGCACCGTCTACAACTCGTGTCAGCGACTCTGACGTCTGTTTAAAGACATGAAACGCAGCAGGCTGACAACAGCGGTGGAGAGAATCTGCCTGTCTCCCTCTGAGCCTCGGCACCGATTACAGCTCACGCTTCTCATAATTGTTCAGAGCGAGCGGCTCCTCGTAACAATTATAGTGTATGAGCAGCTGCTGCCAAAGTCATTTCACTGCTGCTCATCAGGGAGCTCGAAACAAAAAGAAGGGAAGAGGCTGAAACGAGAAACAGCCTTCGTCTGGCTGCATCAAATGAGCTGAGGATTTAAGATGGCGCAGATAAAACGAGATTTAAGGATTAATGACGGGAAGCGAGTGAACTTTCAGTGACTTGTTTTAAAGTAACAAGAGGAACTGAGTCAACGCAGCGGCTGAGGACGACGGAATATGAAATTCAACGCAGACAAGATAATGTAGATTACCCCACTTCATGACCTTTACATGATTTACTCATGTTTAATGAGACTTTAGATTATTTCTCTCACATAAACCTGAGTAAAATAACATTTTAAGTCATTTCCGCATATTTGTTCTGTATTGAGGATCAATGTGTCACTGTCTCTGAGTTTGGAGACTCGTGAAGGAATCTGTCAAACACACAAACCACTGGATCTGAAACCGTTTTCTCAAACGTCCCGAGCCACACGAGGTACTGCACGGGGTTTCTAACACGTGACGGACGTGAAACTGGAAGAACACAAATATCTCAGGATGAAGAAGAAGAGACATGTCAGCTTGGACAGACTTTCCAGATGTGAGAGATTCCAGATGTTTTGGTGATGAGGGCCGACGCCGGTGTGGATGAGCCGTAAACATCAACACGGATCTTTCCACAGCGGAGTTTAGACGTCACGTCCTGAACTACTGCGTTTAGTTTGAGTTCAAATTAAAAACAGAGAATATGATGAGTTGGTGATTAAAGTTCTTCAGGGTCAAAACTAAAACTGCAGAGTCTAATCTCACTGGAGCTGGAGTTCATGAGCTGATAACACTAAAGTACTCACACACACACACACACACACACACACACACACACACACACACAGCTCCTGTTTGTTTCCTGTCTAACCACAGTAACGTTCGCTGACACCTCAGAGAGCGACGCATTAAAGAGAAGAAGCTTATTACCAGCAGCCAAACACAACTGACACACTGCTGCTGCAGCTGAACTCTGTGGACACAGGTACAGGAGACGACCCCGAGACACACACACACACACACACACACACACACACACCAGTGTTTATCCAGAGTGTTGCTCTTGTCAACACGAGGCGACATAATAACAACAGTTCAGATCAAACACAAAATGAATCTTCTGCACTTTGAATCAAACAAACAGGAGGAAGTGGTTCATGGTGATGAAGTGACGACAGAGAGTCACTGTTTCTGAACAACAATGAACAGATAAGATACATCAGGCTCTGACGCACACACACACACACACACACACAGAAGTGAGTCTCAATCTGTCTCTTGTGTCCTCAGGTTTGTGGCTCTTGTATCTCATTAAATGTGACATCAATACAGAGGTTTCACAGTGGAGTCGTCAGGTCCTGGGTTCAAACCCCGGTGGACGGGTGAGACCGATAACGAGCCACGCCTCTCACTCCTGGTCAGTCAACGTAAACACTGATCACAACCAGAATATAAACACATGCACCTGAAGTCTGTTTACTTTGCTCTCGTCCAAATCAAATTCAACATCCAAGAGAATCAATCAACATTTATTTATATAGCACCTTACAAAAACCAAGCGTTGACCAAAAGTGCTTCACAATTGCAAATCCAAAATACACAAACAGCAAACACGGGACAAGAACAACAGTTTCATTTGAAGGCTCGCTCAAACAAGTATGTTTTTACATACGTACATTACTTTGATGGGGTTCAGCTTCTCAGTGAACGAGGCAGCGTCACACTGGTTTCATGGTGTAGCAGTTATCACATCTGCTTTACACGCAGAAGGTCCTGGGTTCAATCCCCAGTGGAACCAGAACTTATGTCTGAAACTCGCAGACAACTGAAACAACTTTCATCATTAGTATCAATAATGTTCCCCGAACACAGACGTGAGCCAGACATATATATATATATATATATATATATGTATTTAAAGGTACAGTGTGTAGAATTTAGTGACATCTAGTGTTGAAGTGTCATGTTGCAGCTGAACAGCCCTCCCCTCCCCCTCTCCTTCAAAACACAAAATAGAAACTGTGGTAGACTTTAATTTTCATAAAAACTCAAAAGGTGTTTAGTTTGTTCAGTCTGGACTCATGTTAAAAACATGGCGGCCTCCGTACAGAGGGTCCCCTCCATGTAAATATAAAGTATTTTAATATAAAGTATTTTAATATAAAAGGCCTACAACTACAATTCATACAATTTAGATGAAACGAACTCGTGAAAACATCATGAGGATTATTCTCCATTAAATTTCTGCCAATAGTTAAACTTTTGTCTTTACTGTTTCTGCAGAACGGAAACTTGCCGTAAACCAGCTCTGACTGAGTCGGACCTGTTTAACTGTGTAATGTTACTTTCAATACTTTCCTAATTAATAAATAAATAAATAAATAAAAGAATAAAACGTGGTTGTCGTTACAAGAAAACCTAAACACACACTGACTGCTGACGAACCGGAGGGAAGAGAAAAGTTTCCACTTTGTTTCTGGACAAATTTGGAGCCGAAGCTAAAACCAAGTTGTGGGATATGAAACCAGACGTGATGTTGCGTTGTCAGCTCCGATGAAACCTCCGTTACACGAGATATCAGATCGTGCACATCACAGCTCGGCCCGGCAGGAAGACGCGTCCTCATCACGCAGGTCAACTCTTATCTCACATCACAGAGAATCACAGGAAGCAGGTGGAACACGCTGCTTGTTCCACTTCTGATCGGAAACACGTTGACAGATAAAACCGAGAAGCTGCTGTCGAATATTTCAACTTTAAAACGATTCATCACATTTCATAATCACGAGGATGTTTTGATGTTCTTGTCTACAGAAGGAGACGAAGGTCAGAATATTCAGAAAATTCTCTTTGTGTTTTCGTGTCTTATTCAGAATAACATCTTGATGAGGTTCATATCGATGTGGTGGTAGTAGATTCAAATTTAAACTCATGCTGAGACGTGTTTGTGTCCACGGTGAAATTATTTGGTTCAACGAGTTTTCACGTTTGTGTGTAAAAAATATTGATCGGAGCTTCCACATAATTTTTCATTTTGCTTCCTACCTGCTCATAGTCTTTAGTAGATTTTCTGAATCTTTCGGGCTCCAAACTCTTACAGCCTCAAACGTCAACATCGCTCTGTGTAACAAACAGGGGAGAAGGATTTAACATGCGCTGAATGGAGCCGTCCTGGCATCCATCTTTTCAATTTTCAGGGGTGGGGGGGGGGGGGCGTCAGGCTGAGTTTAAGCGCTCTAAACTGGTAGACGATAAGTTAATCCTTTTATCCGTGTCATTGCCGCGGGGCGACTGAAATAAACGCTGAAGTGGGAGTTGAGAAGAATCTGGTGAAAGAGTAAAGTCGATGAGCTGCAGCCGCGAGAGAGGAACAGGAAGATACTGCGGAGAAACCAGAAGGAATCAATGAAGGTGTTTAATAAGACACACAGCTTCATCGAGGTCACACTGCGAAACTCTCCATCCAAAAATGAAGCTTTCACCTCAGGGAGTTAAAACAAGGTTTTATCTACATCGCCAACTAGTGGTTTGACTGTGTAACTGCAGAGAGACACAGCAGTGAGGGCCTCATATGAACCGGGAGTTAGATTTTTTTATCTTTCTGTGCCTCTTTTCATTTCGAGGTTGCAAACACGGCGTCGTGAGCACAGAAGCCGAACAAGCAAAGTTCTGTGTCGACCAATCAAACGCCGGAGATTTCCCACCAGCACAGACGCAACGTTCCTTTAACATCAAGCTTACGCTTCATCCGTCGATCCAAACTTTCACTGCTTCAGCTGAAACCTGTCACTTCGACTGCTGCCGTGCCCTCGAGCAACACACTGACGGCCAAAAGCTTTACAACTCTGAGCTCAGCCAAGTTAACAGACACTTCTGTCTGTTCTGCCTGCGTCCGGAAATAAATCAGTGTGTGAGTGAACGGGTGTGACAGTCGTTCCATCCATCGTGTCGACCGTGCGGGCGACTCACCTGAGCTGCAGCGGAGCGGCTGAATAAATCACAGCAGCGTCTCCAGACACACACAGGAGCTAAAAACAGGAGAGCGGAGGCAGAGCGCGGCCGACTGCTCGTCCCCGAGGACGCTCCTGGAACTTCTGAAATATCTGTGCTGCCCTGAAAGGCCGCGAGCTGCCGCACTCTCAGGTACGCCGAGAAAAATGGATTGAGAAATTGTATTGCCGCTCCGACAAATGACTCAGAACAAAAACATCAACTCAGGAAAAATGTTTCTCAGGTGTTGTCTGACAGAACGAGCCTCTTTCACACCTGGTTTAGTTCAGACCTTCAGATTTAAGCTCCCTCTGACTTCAAACGTGTCAAAGTTAGTTTGACCTGCAGCTCAGAAATGTCGACTGCATATTATAGATAAAGAAGATTTCCTGCGATGGAACCACGTTGTTTTTTTCTCCTTAATCACTGACTCTCTCTCCTCGACTCTCTCCCTGCTGAATTCGCTGCGCTGGTCCGGAGGAACACAGATTGATGCTTCTGGCCTCATTGTTAGCCAGTGACCAATGGTGTGATGGTACGTGGTGGGGGTGTTGTCATTAATATCTCCCCGAGCTCGGGCCGGAGCGGAGCAGCTCCGACTCCATCTTTATCTTCATCGACCGAGCCGCAGCTCGCCAGGCCAGGTGAGAATCCATCATGGCTATTATTACCTGAGGCTCCGCACTGCATCCATCTCACACACACACACGCACATACACACGCACACACGTGTATTTCTTTCTGTAGACGTGAGGACACACATTGACAAACTGTATTCCCTCAACCTTAGATTATACTACAGACTATATGAAACCGATAATTAAATGAAGATGTTTATCAAAATGTTCCTTTATAACTTTCGTTCTTTATCGTAAGGTTCCAGTTTTCCAGGAAACTGAGGCTGAGTTTGGAAAATGATTTAGAAAAGATGTTCAGCTTCAATCACAAGACAAGAAATTTTTCATGCGTTCAAATAATTTTAGGCCGCGTTCTGAAAAGCTGTTGAACACAGCGTAAACAGCTGTCACCGTGGTAACAACAGCTGGAGAACAGGGTCACTTCAGCTTCCATGAACAGCCTGAGGCCCGAAAACCACGAGGCCGCGCTGTTTACACTGATTCACTGTGTTTCCTTTGTGTCTCCTCCTCGGAGCCGACGCTGTCAAACATCATCCTTTGTCGTATTTAACACATGAGCTTGTGCAGCTGTGACAGGACCCTGAAGGCAGCACGAGTTTCCCGAACACTGATTGACTCAGCCGCTCGTCCTCGGCTCAGGACGGAGCTCGGCCTGCAGGGGGCACCGTGTTATTTAACACACAGGCTGAACACGAAGCCCACGAGGAAAAAGAGGAAAATGAGAAACTGGTTTGAAATGTGTGAACTGAGCGAGGAGCGGCGCAACAAGAAGATCGCAGATTTTTTTTTTAAAACGAGGTCAGAACGTAACTGATGCTCAACTTCCTTTACTCCACCTTCGATTTTAGATGATTCAGGTCCACACGTCCAAACTGTGACCAGACATAAACATCCTTTCCTCAGTTTTCAAGATTTGCAGCTTGAGGAGGAGAAACTTGGTGTAGAAGTCTGAATCACATGATAACGTCCGTCATCAGAGACTTCAGGGCGACGTGACTCAGGAGGTAAAGTGGTCGTTTCATAATCACAGACACTGAATCTGTATCTGATGCTTGCGGCATCAGACTGTGACCAACATTCACCACAGGTCTGAGTCACTGATTAATAAATGAAACAGATTCCTGTTTCGCTCGTGTTGCCTTCAGGTGTTTTCACGTCTCTGTCTCATGGAAACACTGAAGTTTCTGTACAGTTTCTATACGTTTGTTGTTAAACTCTACAAACAGCTCGGAGGCTTCGCGTTGCATCAGGGTTTCATCAGCCACGAATCAGAGAGCAGCAGAACAAACAAAGCTCCATCAGGAGCCTGAACGCAGCATCCAGCTGTCAGAGAAAAAAAAAATAATCAAAGACCGAAGCATCTCTGTTCAACGGCAGCCAAAAAAAAAAAAAAGTACAAAATAAATAAGACCCAGTGAGACGAATCAAACACAGATAAATCCCATCAGACGAATCAGAATCTGGAGCCAGAGAGAAAAAGAGATTCACAGGCTGGAAGTCCAGAATCTGCTGGAAGAGGAGACGACTAAACAGCTTCTCATTGGCTGAATCTAACCCCGACATGTTCCTGTGAGAGTTGTGATGAGCACTTTATTAGGAACACCACAGACCAGGTGATGTCACGAAGGAATCGCAAACACAAGCGACAGATTCCGCATCAGGCGTCTTGGGCTCAGCGGCACAGACGGGTTGAGGAGTTCAGACATCCTGAGACGAAGCGGTATCGATAAGTCTTTTAACGTGTGTGACGGAAGCTGAACGCATCGCGAACGAGGACGGAAGCGTCAGTTGCGTCTTCAGTGTGAAAACTGCTGCAGATGGTTTGTGAGGACGACACAAGCGTCTCCTCCTCCATCTGCTCCCAGCAGGCCGAGCAGGTGAAAGGTCACAACTCCACCCACCTCGCTGCAGGGAGGTGAGAGCCAGGACAACGGATTAAACGCACGCTGTCGCACATCTACACTGACACAACCTCATCACCGTTACCATCACTCACACCTTGAGGACATTTACATTTTAAAAACACCGGAGTGACTCCTCCTCCTTCTTCCAGGTCACAAACGGCGAGAAGCAGCTGAAGAGGGAAACAGTCGACTGATGGTCCGACACATAAATTCACACAGAGTCTGTTGAAGCTGCGTTCAGCCTCCTGCTCCGTGTTAATGCATCACAGTGAATTCAAATCCTTAAACGCAACATGCTGCTAAAACCTCGATTTTTAAAAACCGAGATGTCGTCTCCTGACGTGCGGAGCAGCTTCTGTCTGAGGCCGAGAGGTGACTCACAGCTTCTTACAAAACATGTACCGATTCAAAATGAAAACCAAACACCGCCTGGACACGTGTTTGTTTTATCGGGCGACGCGGGAAACGAGCGTTTCATAGTTTCCTCATTATGAGAACAGAGGGAGGTTTTCGATTCTTTTTCAGACAGAACGAGAAAAGAAAAGTTTTCCTTGAAAAGAAAAAAAACTAATTTGTCTTGGAGAAAAACTCAGGGTTTGTAATTTGTTCTGGTTTCATCGAAAGGTGAAGCTGCAGAGTTCAGATGTTCCACAGGAGAAGGATCCTGGGTTCACTGTCATTAAGTCATTTGAATTGACTATTTCATAACCACAGTGTTTCTGCCAGAAATATTTTACCTCCTCTGAATGTGACGAGGTTACAAACTGTAGACTGAAACCTGTGAGTGCGTCCGTTCCAACAAAGACACATTGAATACCAAAGAGTTCACAAGATATGTTACCCACAGTGCATCACACACTGATCTGTGAGCTGCTGTGTTGAAGCCTTCTGTCTTTAAGGAGCAAAGGACAGGAATGATTTTCAGTTTTAAATGCTGGAAAAAAAGAAAAAAGGTTCCTGGAATGACACCTTCAGAGGAAACAAGAAGCAGGAGGCGTCATGATTCAGAGGAAGATCACAGGAAGTCAAACTGTTTCCTCTGGAAGCTGAAGCAAATACTGGAGACCTTAACTCCCACAGCCGATCCCCCCCCCCGACAGAGTCCATGAATCACCGATCGGACCAAAATACTTTTGGCCCCAAACAAATTCACTTTCCGCATCCAGGCAGAAGTGAAATGACCAATCAGAGCGCAGGAGGCAAGAGGCGACGCCCAGAATATTAACGAGGACGAACACAACAACACATTTATATTTCACAAAATATCTGTTTATTTATTTTTAATTTTAAATGAACCAAATGTTCCTGTGAACCACCTACACACACAAACACACACACACACACACACAGACACACACAAACACACACAGACACACACAAACACACACAGACATACTCACACTTAATAACGGAGTGATGACACACTTTTCTGATAAACAACTTTGTCTAATTCCAGTTTCCGTCTTATAGAAACGTTGTTAGACTGTGTGTGTGTGTGTGTGTGTGTGTGTGTGTGTGTGTTTGTGTGTGTGTGTGTGTGAGATGAGCTATCATGCCTGATATTATAATTTAAAAGGGTTTGGAAACGCCAGCCTCCTACTCACACATGTGGCTGAGAGATAACACACTCACTGGACTGTGTGTGTGTGTGTGTGTGTGTGTGTTTAATATCAGTGATAATGTTTCTGCCTCAGGAGGAATTATTAATTATTATTAATATTATTATTAAACTCAGGATTTGACCGCTGACAGCTTGTTGTTGTTGACTCTGTATTTCAGAGCAGCCTCAGTTTCTCTCTGGTTTGGTTCGTTCAGCGTCGGAGAATAAAACTCAGTAAAGTTTGTCTCCGAGCGAAACGCACACGGTCTCACCTGCACACGTCTGTCACCTGAGGACAGAACGTCCTCGCGTCCTTCTGAAACACTCCCCTGCTCCTGTCGTCGCTTTGTGCCATCAATCATTGTGTCTGTGTCGACTTTCTCACCGAACGTCTCATCTGAGAAACACAAATGAATCAATACCGGGAGAAACTGCCGAGGCCCCGCAGGGCGAACGAGTGAGCGGAGAAAAAAAAACAGAAAGAGAAAGTGAAACATCTCTTTCACTTCAACTTTGGTTCACTTTGCTCAAAGTTACAGGACGACCTCCTTCAGAGAAATGATTTTACAGACGTGTGTGTCTGTGTGTGTGTGTGTGTGTGTGTGTGTGTCAGGTCAGTCTAAGAATATCAGCTCAGGCCGAACCCTCCTCTGTGAAAAAATGGGAGTAACCACCTCATCGATCACCAGCGACTCAAACAGACGACTCCTCTTCGCTCTCCTCCGTGGAGACGAGCGTTGATCAAGGTGAGAGCTGCACCTGAGCGAAGTCTCTGCCGAGGAGGAAAACTGTTTCTCAGGAACTCGATTCAACTAATTGGGTTTTCACAGGACAAGTAAGAAGGAATCAGGACTGTCCATCCTCCATGAAGAAGAAAGAAGTTTCCTATTGAGGGAGACAGGACGTACAGAAAACTTTCAAAATAAAAGTCAAGAAAGACTGAAGTCTCCCGGGTAGAGGACAAGAAAAGAGAGTGATTGTTTTTAGGAGGAAACCAAAAAGGAAATACACTTCCTATTTGAGGATTGAAAAACAGAAGCTTCCTGGGTTCAGAGCTAGGAAGGAGGAAGCTTCTGATTATTAAAAGAAGGAAAGGAGGAGACTCCATCAAGGAAAAGAGGAAGGAATGAAATGAAATGCAACAGGAAACTTTCTATTAAAGGGGAAGAAATAAAAAACCTTTGTAAATTAGGGAGCAAGGAAACAAACTTTTCAGGGTGGGGATTTAGGGAGAAGCAGCAGGAGAGAAGCTTCCAATGAAAAGCTTTTAATCAGTGAACATGAAGGAAAGTTCCTTTTAGAGAGAAGAGGACGGAGGAAGATTCACTGTGGTATTTTCTGAAACCAAGCAGTCAACAAAACTCGTCTGTTGGATCATGAAGACGCGGACAGAGCTCACTGGGATTTCTGTGATGTGAACTTTGAAACAGATCACATCGGATCTGAGGGAACACCTGAAGTCAAACTCTAGAAACAGTTGTTCAACGAGAGCAGGTGAACAATCAGCGCTGCAGAGGACGAACCCTCCGGGGACAGTGAGACATGAAGTGAGACATCGACAACTTCAATCATGAGCTCGTTAGATTAACAACATTTTCTGATCTCAGAGTCTGAATCAAGCTTCGTGTCTTTGTTCCGTAGTTTCATTCGATCAGTTTCGGTTTCACGTTGTAATTTAGACGCTGAAGAATTCGGTCTGACGTCCGTCCGTCCTGTCGTCATCACCTACATGCGCTGCTTCTACCTGTACTTGACTCGGATTGGTTCGTAGACGCCGTGTGACGCTGGCGTGTCGTCAGTTTGGGGGGGTAGTGGTGTTTATATCATCGGAGGTGCAGACTGCAGCTGCTTCCTCTTCTTCTTCTTCTATTGTTTCACTGCAAACAAGCAGAACCAGGGTTCAGTTCGATCCAGACCCAGAACACCTCCTCGTCTGGGCGGACTCAATTTTGGTTTCGGTTTGTTGTGGTCGTTGGAAATAACGCTGTCTTGTTGATGTTAGCTTAGCATTAGTACTAGCATCAGAGTCTATGCTGTCAAATCTCTCTATGAACAGTGTGAAGTTCGTGCTCTGCAAAAATACAAATACAAAATCTGTTTACATGTAACCTTAACAGTCACCTCTTACACAGAGAAATCAAATCAGTGATTGACACGTGTGTGTGTGTGTGTGTGTGTGTGTGTGTGTGTGTGCAGCTATAAACAGACACACTAACACAGTTTGTCACCTTGAACGCTCATTTCTGTTTTTCTGCAAATGAAGAACTGAAGAATAAGCTGGACTGATTTCTGTACAACACACACACACACACACACACACACACAGTTTTTTCATCTCGGAGAGAAAAACAAACATCTTTGCATCATGTTTGTCTCCCTGGTGGATTCACATGGAGAAAAATAATCAGACGCAGAAGAACTTCTTTCATTTTTCTTTGGTTTCAGAGTCCTGAGGGACACACACACACACACACACACACGCACGCACACACATACACACACACACACACGCACGCACGCACACATCTGGATGTGTGAGCTTCTGCTGCAGCCATTAAAAAAATATTCATCCCTGAGTTTTTGCGTAAACAAACTATTAAACTTGATTCACATTCATCAGTTTAACATAAATAAGAGACTAACAATGAACCCAGTCTATTTAAAACGATCCTGGTTTATGTGATATAATGTGTTTGATGGTCGGAGGACGAACCTTCAGTTCCATTTTGAACAGAAGGAATCTAAACGAGCTGAATCCACAATTCAAGTTTACATGAGAAAAAACCAGACCAGCCTCACCTCATCAATACAAATGGAGGATTTTTGGCAAAGGGAAGTATTTCTGCTGATTTCTGTGATTTAAAAAAAAAAACAAAACAAGGAGCACGTGTTGGAGACATCATTAACACTCGCTCGTGGTGAATCCGGCTGCGTTCTAACATTCGGCTCATTCCGGAGGTTCTGCAGAGATCAGTGCACGTCTGAAAATGAGCCTCGCTTTTTTCAAGCTCTTTCTTCACTGAAGCCGCTCGTCGACGGGCTCTGTGAACTCTGGGTTTTCTCAAAACACCACGATGTCACCATTGGTCTGTGAGCTGCCTGACAGCACAAACGTGTTGTATGTGAGTGTGTGTGTGAACACCAGACGACTAAAAGCTTCAATGACTCTGTGACCTTCATCTAATCAGTGGAAATAATCCAATTAATAATCTCATCAACACGTCCGAAGAAACGAGAAACTCTCTAAGCTCAGACTCTGCAGTGTTTCAGACGTGTGTTGTGACGTCTGAGCTCCACTGAACCATTTTTTTACGTTTCTACTCAAAGTGGATTTAAGAGTAAATTTAGTGAGAACAGACTCGAGGCTTCATCGCTGAGATTTTTGCTCAGGTTTTGTATCAAAGTCAGAATTTAGTGACGTGACCTAAGAAACAAACTGATTGTTTCAACGCCGCTAACATTCATCACAGTGGGACGTTCAGCCCTGATCCGACACTTCACCTCCAGCGTCTTTCAGCTTTAATCCGAATTTTTCCGCTCTGCGTTTCCTCGCCACCGCCTGGCATCACCCCACGTCTGCGCCGACCCAACGAGATAAACCGTTGTGACTGATGAAGACAATTAGTGTTTCCACACTGTGTGCGAGAACAAAGGGGGAGACGAGAATAGCTTCGTATGCAAATCAACCCCCAACATCCACTCCGCCTCCATCGACGCCGGAAAAAACGCACTGACATCAAAGGGAGCGGCTGACATGGCTGCGCACTGATCAGGGCTCACAGACGTTTAAATGAAGGTTCCCTTTAATCCAGCAGGGAAACTTCACCCGAGCGCACGCACACGCACACACACACACTCACACGCACACTGACTGCATGTTTGTGGTACCGCTGCAGAGATAGAGAGAAATAAAAGACGCCACCGTGTCAGCAGCTCCGTGAGGCTGCACATCATCCATGGAGCGTTTCACCGTCTTCATCTGCAGCCGTGCTAACATGTTAACGTTGGCCTGCAGCTGCCGTGTTCAGATGCTTTCTCACACCGGCTTTGCATTTTGCATCACAGTTAAAGCCACGAGCACGTCTGCGTTGACTTTTTGCAAAGTGAAGCCTCCCCCTGTGGCCATTTTCAGCTCGTCACGGCGCTAACCCAACCGAGTTTCATCTGAGGGGCTGCATCCTTCAGAGGCTGCGTTTGAAGACAAATCCGCATCACTGGCCCGTCTAGACTTTCCAAAATCTGAGGCTCGTTCAGAAGCATCCCTCCGTCCTCAAGAAACAAAGGCTCCAACGAGCAGCTCCTCCTCGGCCGAAACTATCACAGGATTCATCGAGCTTCAGTGACGAACCGCTTTTCTAAGAGGTCACGATACTGGCAAGCGACAAGATGTACGATGCTTGATTATCAAACTTTAACTCAACTGGAAAACTAACTACACACGTTGAAAAAAATAAATTAAGAGGCATTTAAACTATTCTCTGTTTCTAGGCAATGGCAGTAAAGGCAGGGCAGGCCGGTGATGCTGAGGATGAGGGACTGGGACATATAAACCGCGCCTCCTCCACGTTAGAAGACGGGACATGGACCAAACTAAAAAAAGAAAAGTGCACGTTAGATGAATGTTTCTTAAAGATGGTTTTGGGTAATTCTTATTTTCAAGAGTTCATGTTTCTGATCACTTTGGTTTCAATTAGTGATTTAATGATATAAAAATGGGCTGAGACGTCGTGATCGTTAAGACTGATCACTACTGAGCAGGTTCTGGATCGAAATGACATCATCAACACAGGATGGCAGCAGTGGTCTCTTCTAATTCAGCTTGTGAGTGCATTACTGCCACCTACTGACCTGGAGGTGGACCTGCATTAGTCTCTCTCTGAGTGAAGCAGTTCTTGGTAAAACCAACGACAATTCTTGGCTTGTATCGTGTTCGGTGCAACGCAACTCATCTGCGGAACCTCCGAGGACTCCGATGTCAGCGTCAGAACTTTGACGACTGAAATATGAAACTGCTTTTTGATTTTTGATGAACACGTGGACGTGTGCACACACACTGACAATAACATAAATCTGGGTTCAACAAAACAAAACTTCTTCAGGCTCAATAATGCATCTTAACCTTTTGTTACTGAAGGAGGAAAAATAAGTTTAAATTGATCTTTAGTTAATAAATCAGTTAATGTTGAATCGTATGATCGTCCTGCTATCAGACGCCCGTCACTGAGACAGATCGTCCTCATCATTTCATCATTAAGGACTGAACCTTCGTTTTATCTGGGGCACGCAGCGATGGAGGAGAAACACAAACCGTCTCACACATGGGAACTGTCGCATCACAGTCGTCAGCTGAGAGCTCCAGTTTGAAATAAAAGTTTGATTTGGGAGATTTTAGGTCTAAGAATGAATGAATCAGGCTTTAGTTCAATACTTGTAATAGACATTCAGTCAGTTATGGTGAAATCTTTGTTAAAGTCTATAGTTAGTTCTGGTTCAGGTCTATAGTTAGTTCTGGTTCAGGTCCTGAACCATCTCTGCTGCTATAGGTCTAGACTGCTGGTGGAACTCCCATCATGCACTGAGCACTTCTCTCTGTCTCTCTGCCCCCCCACACTCATTTATTTATTTTAATACATGTCAATGACTACTTCACTTTGTACTCCCATAGTCTCTCTCTCTTTTTCTCTCTCATTTCAGATATCTCTCACCCCCGAAATTCAGGACAACAACTTTTACCATTATTACTATTATTAATTACAATATCTCAGTAATTCATTATGATATGAATTGTGTTGTTATCAATAATAATTAATAGTCTTTACACTGTTGTTTACATTTTAACTAGTCAGATCTGATACCTGATGGTGCTCAAGTGTTCCCAGTCTCTCTCTCTCTCCCCACTTCCTCCCCCTCCCCACTATCCCTCTCTCTTCTCTCCCCTCTCTTCCACCCATCTCTCCTCACCTCGCCTTTTTCTCTGCTCACCCCCGGTCGAGGCAGATGTCTCCACATTGAGTCTGGTTCTAGAGGTTTCTCTCTGTTAATGAGGGAGTTTTTCCTCCACAGTCTCAAAGTGCTGCTCATTGTTCAACTGTTGGTTTCTCTAGATTTTGATTTTAAGGTCTTGACCTTCTATGTAAAGAGCCTTGAGATAATGTACATTATGATTTGGCGCTATACAAATAAAATGGAATTGAAATTGAATTGAATCTTTCAGGTCAGTTACGACTCTGAGCCCTGTTATCTTCTTCTGCGTCTGATCATGTGATCGTAACTCGTCTCCATCTGATGCTGCAGCAGGATCGAGTTCCGACAGCGATAATTAAATTTCCACCACAGCTCTCCTCTGTCTTTATCAGGGGGCAACAAGGCGTGTTCAGCCAAACAGCCCCGCCGCCACACAACGGAGCCGCCGACACGCTAATTAACAGCTGGTTTCAGACCAGAGTGAGAGGTAATTAGCATCAGAGCCCAGTAATTCCCCTCATGGAGATTGAAATGGAGGAGGAGGAGGGAGTGTGATGTGAGATCAGATGAAAACAAGTAAAAAACTCTAATGAAAAGTTTGACTCTGAATCTGTACGTATCTCTCAATCAAAGAAAAATACCCGTAAAATCTACACCACAGGTGTAAACAGGAAGTCCTGTCATACCGAGACAAAACGCTCTGCAGGCTGAGACACGACAAGCAGAAGATAAAGGTTCAAGGTTTATTGTTCGTAATGAAGCTAAGACTGAGAACAGGATATGCTCTGGCAATCAGAACCAATCAGATCACAATGATTGATGCAAGTCCATCAGTGCTGAGACCTGCTTTCAAAATTGTTATGCAAAGAAAATGAAATTGTCAGAACATATTCACTGATCCACTGTGTGGACCACCATCAGCAAAATATGACAAAGAATGTTTTAGTTCAGCAGAATCAACAGAGCATTGCACCATACTACTTGGAAATATGATTCTATGTCACATTGTGCTGATCATCAAACACTTTCCTGTTTACTTAAGGATCAGTGGGTTTAGTCTTGTTCTCATTTAGGCCTTTTGTGTTCCGAGGATAAATGTCCATGACTGTAGGTCTTTTGTTGAAGAAGTTATCAGTCTTAATTCACATTTTATTTACATGTCACATATCTTATTTGCTTATTTCGGCTCTTCTAAGAAAGTATATATTTTCCAACGTCTAATATTCTTTGTTTGGGTCGATCTTGTCAAAAGTGGAACGGTTCGTAAAATATTTATCATTAATCACTCGTGTCCTGCACTCTCCATCTCTCTCCCTTCCACCCATCACAGAACAAGTGGGTGCCCCGGCACAAGGAGCAGGGCCCCAAGACCATTGGCCAGATCCACAAAGAGACTAATCTGGAGGGCCGACAGTTCAACAAGCAGCCCGACCGACGTTGTGTTTGAAATTATTATAATTGTTCGAAATATCTTGTCTCCCTCCCTCCATCAGAGCTGCTGCGGATGGACCCCGCCGAGCAGCAGGGCAAAGACGTGGCCCTCCAGTCTGTTACTGGCTTCTTTGTGTGGCTCCATGAGGTGAACTAAGGCTGCCGATCGCTGAAACTGACATCAAACTCTCCTTTCCATCTGTTCTCTTTGTTCCTGTGAACTGTCAGCCGTGGGGTCACTATCCCTGATAAACTGGGTGCTGTTGTATGATTTGTTTTCACGATGAATGGGATATGAGAATAAAAGATGATGAACACATGCAGCAGGGCCTGAGTTAGTGTTTGCCTCTGATCCAGTTTCCTTTATCAGTCTGAAAAGCTGAAACACAATGTTTGCATTTGGCTTAAGTTAAAATAAATATGGAATAAATTCACTAAAATCATGTGGCCGTTCAAATCCTTTCAATAATGGTAAAGCAATAGGAACTTTGCTTTATGAGAATAAAAGTAAAACTAAAACGACGACTTAAACATTTTGGTGTTTACGCTGAGTAAACTGTGTGTGACGCTGTTGTATCTGTTTAACAGCAAACACGCTCAGAACGATTCAGAACCTTTAAATCCCTCACGTCAGCTTTAAAGTCCGACCTTTGACCTTCCAGTGGAGGAAGGTCAGCTCTGCTGTCAGTCAATGACGGCCGAGCTTTCAAAAGCACACAGACGTTTTTTTCTGGAGCCGGACGAACAAACCTCTGCAGATACGTTGAGTTTAAATGAGCTGGTTTTTACTGTGACCAGAGACATTTGATTTAAAACAACTTTACAATTCAAGTCTGGCTGCAGTTTAAACAAATCCCACGGTTATGCAGGATTAAGATCTCGTGTCACATTTCATGTGCAAAAACAACATCATTGTGTGCAGGACATTTAGAAACTTGAATGTGGTGCTATGTGAACAGATATATAATATTCATACTAAATCATGACTCGTCGTTCGGGAGCAGAAACGCTGTGAGAGGGGAACTGATGCGGTTACAACACATAATTCAACGACGCCTTTCAGAATTGAGTCAGTGTCTTAAAACATCCATACAACAATGCAGTGAAGTTCATACATGACAAACCGTTTGTTAATGCAGGCTGGACAGATTTATTTTTTTAACTTTTTTAGTGTAAAATCCAAATATGTTTTCAATAAATTTGCTGATAATTCTACATATATTTGTGGATTTCTTTTATGTATTTAAAACAATAAATGTTTGTGTGCGTTAGGTGGATTTTTTTTTTTTTTATAGTAATATGAAAAGAGTAAATTCTCTTAAAAATTTTCTGGAGTCATTCATATACAAACCACGAGACACATTTCTGAATCTTCCCATACACATTGATAATAGTGGGCCATGGGAGAAATAACTTGAAGACCGTAACTTACCAGATATTCCTTGAAGAAAGAGTCTGGATCTTCATTGAGGTAGATGACAAGGCTTTTCAAGATGCACTCCCTTTTTGGTGTTTATGTCATCACACTAAAACGGGGGGGCAAAGGTCCAGACAGAATTTAGACAAATGTGAGTGTGACAGTGGCACAAATAGAAGAGGTTGTCTGAAGGCCAGAGGGTAATAAATGCTGAAGTGTTTCAAAGCAGCATAGCTCACCCCGAATCCTAAACTCCCCCAATGAGCGAGTAATTGCATCACGCTTACATATATCTCTAATTGCCAGAAAGTCTTTGATGCTTTGCTCGTCCTTTTTCCTTGAAGATCTGCTCGTCTGAGAAGAGGTCCAGCTGAGACATGGACTTTGATTGCAGTGGCTTGATGGTGATACGCAAGAACTCTGCATTCACCTGAAAAATATTGACCAGTTGACGATAACCAGTTGTTGCATCACTATGCATTTACTGACTGACTTCACCGAGCTGGAATAAGGCTTGCCACCAGAAAGAGAACAGAAAGAAATGAATGAAAAATAGATTTCTAAAATGTTTACATGTTTACGCTTGTTGAACGTGTGTGTTGATTGACTTACATATTATCTTTTGCTCGCTAACGTTTTACTGCATTTACAGTTACATGCTCTTCTACGGCCAGGATCTAGAATTTCTACTCCGACCAGCCAACAATCATGTTTATTTCATTCGCCCCAGAACTGCTGGTTGGACACGGGGCTGGGTTTAAAAAAACTATTCTCTGATTCAAATCTTTGAATGTATACCTTTTCATGTGCATGACCCCTTTGTTCACATAAGAATAACCAACATTTTAGTCCCCGGGGGTAAAGTTGAAAAACCAAAACACTAATCAAGCCAAAGTCACTGTGTGAAAGGTTCCCAACCCTAAATTTCGAATTGAACCCCAAATCTGAGCGGTCTAGATCAAGGCCAAGTCATTTTCCAGGTAAACCCTAAAACATGGCGGTGACAGTAGCATCTCTGCTGCAGAGCTGCGGCCGGTGTAAACAACAACTCCGTGACTCGGAGCCGTTCCACTGGATTGTATTCCACTGTGGACTTTATGCGGCTGGTGTTTCCCGAGCGTGAGAGGGGAGGGGCACGGATGTTAGCCTGAAAAGAATCAGTGGCTATGAGAGCTCATAATTCATAAACGTATATATGACACATTGTGGCTGTTAAAAATGTCCGTGACCTGAGACTAACGCCCAGTGGTTATAGACCTGGTCAGGTCACCATGGTAACTCACTATATCTTAACTATCACTCTGCAGCGAGGGAAAGACGATGGTTACCTAGCTAGCCAGATTGCCCGCGAATTACGACTTGACTAAAAACGAATGTTGTCAATATTACGGAATGCACATTATTTGTCAGCAGGATACCTTAGAAACTACAACAAAACATATGTACTTACCAAGTTTCAGTCTTACAACTGGTGGAGAAAGTTTTGCTTGCAGCTCGAAGTAGACTGACAAAATGGCTGCCGAAAAGATCGTGAGAATCAACCACTTGGGGGCGGTCCCCCAGTTAAACTAATTTATTTTGCGTTTACGAATCTGATGAGTGAAACAATTTTTGTGTTACATCTGTTAAATATGTATGAACATTGTTTAAATAGATATATATTAATAAACCAAACGATTTTTTAATGTGTCGCCTCTAAGAAGGGCTTGTTAGACAGCTGTTACGTAATCGACTCTGATCGGAGAAACTCAGTGAAGCTTCATCAGATCTCTCTCTCTCCCTCTCTCTCTCTCTCTCTCTCTTTCTCTCTCTCTCTACCAATAACGAGATGCAGGAGAATCTTCTGTTTGACTCTTGACTTTGACTCTCAATGGTCCAGATCAACAGACCGAGGTTTAGTTCGACCAGAGGAGGAGGTGATCTGGGTCTGGATCAAACACAGTGAAAACACTTCTTTGGATAGTTTGGACTTTTGGACCAATCACAGGAAGTAGAGACATCATTAAACAACAGAAGAAGAAGAAGGAGAGGAAGCAGCTGCAGTCTGCACCTCTGACGATATAATGTTTGAACCACGAGGACGTTCGTTTGGTGCATTTGAACTAATGATGGAGAAACGTTTCTGTCCGTTTCAGCTCCCGACTTCACAACACACACTAAACAAACCATGTTGTCATAGTAACAGGTGTTCCCGTTTTTTCCATTTCACCAGTTTTTCAATGTTCAATGTTTATGTTAGATTCACTCATTCATCACTTCATTACTGCTGAGACACTGCGTCATGTGAAGACGTCACAGTCCAGGACCAGAGTCAGGTCTGGTCAGACATAAGAGTGTTAGAGTAGAGTTGAGGAGCAACACGAGTCTTCAGGAGCTTCAGCTCGACCAACCACAAACCAGAACAGACGATGGTCTGTGATTGGCTCCAGAGCTGGAGAGTGAGCTCCTGTGATTGAGTCCAGACCCAGAAGAAACTCTGGAGACAAACATTAGTGACTGAGACTCTGGAGGTCAGGGGTCATCAGTGGAGGTCATGTGACCTTTCCACAGAGAAGTCGTTAATAAACAAATGAAAAATAATAAATGAGTTTGAATTATATCTTTTTCGAGATATCTGAATACACGTCACTCCTTCAGATGAGATCAGAACAAACTCTCATATTTGTTCACACAAACACTCACAAGAAACAAAACGTTCTTTCACAGTTTGACTAAACCAAATCTTCACCGTTTACAAACTGGAACTGCAACTTTTTCACACAAATAATCAAATTATTATAATCAATTATAAATTGTGACGAATAATTATTCTGTCAAACCTTGAATCATTCTCACATTTAGGGTTTTGGTTCTGAAATGTGTGATGTGATCAACAGAAACTGGACAAAGATGGAAAAACTAAATAAAGCAGCAGCTACACATGTTTTCTTCTCTGGACGATAAAGAACCAAACATCCTGGATCACCGGTTCTCTGCAGCAGCAACATGAACAAACTAAGAATCACAATCCACAGCTCCTCCAGCTGCAGCTTCACTCAGCGGCCCTCGGCTCGGAATGTGTCCGACTCTCAGTCACTAACAACGGCTTCAACAACACCAAAGTTCCGGTCACTTCACAAACTGCTGCGTTCAGGTGTCACACGGAAGCTGCGCGTAAAACCAGGTTGAGGACGCACCGTGGCACAGCGCGCTCCATCCCACCGTGGGAACTTCCACCGCAGCCCGACACAGTCACATCATTCACCGCGAATAAAACCACCAAGCACTGCTCCTACCTTTACTGGAGCCCGAGCTGCGCGCACTCCTGCCCGGCGTCTGCTGCTCTCCGCCCCGCTCCGCCTCCACACTCAGCGGCGTCTCTGTGAGCGGTGTGCCCGGCTCAGAGCCGCTCCTGCCCGGCTCGCTTCCTGAATCCTGCGGGGACGACTCCATAAATGCACCGAGAAAAAAAATAACACTGTGGCTCGAACAAATCCCTCTCCGAGATCCGTGGGTGTCAAAGCAGCAAAACTAGAACCGACGAACCGAACCGGGAGTAGGCGGAGCGGTGTGTTGGAGCGGCGGGAGGAGCGCGTCTGACAGGCGGCTATCAGGAGGCTCCTGCCGGCGCCACTGGAGGAGAAGACGCCGGGCTGACAGCGAGGGAGGGCGGCGCTGTGGAGGGATCCGACCCGAGCAGCTGCTTCAGATCCACTTCACCAGTGAACCGACACACATCTGGAAACTCCAACTAGTCGCTATGGAAAGTGAGAATTAAAGGGAAAGAAACTGAACTTCATCACCTCAGTTTAGAATCAAGTTTCCACACGATTCTTTTATTCTAAATTTCCTGATTTATTAAACAAGTTGTGCAAATAATGTTCAGAGTGAAATTAAGTTAACTCAGATGCCCTACATCTTTTCAGTTAAAATTAATATAATAATAATAAACCGTGTTTATACAGCACTCTTTAAAAGCTGAGTTTGACTATAGAGAAATAACAATCAGCAGGATGCAATGTGACATGAGTCAGAAGAAAACTTGAAAATAAAAGTAAATTAAAGGTGAAAAACTGATAAAAACACAAAAGCAAATCTGACACGTGAAAGCAAATCTATAAAAATGGGTTTTAAGAAGTGATTTAAATGAAGTCAAATGTAATATGAGGTGTTTTCTAAGTCAAATATACAAAAAGATCTGCTGCTGCACAGAGAGACGTTCACCTGTTGAAGCTCGACTCGGTCCACTGGAACCAGAAACTTAGAGAACCAGTGGCAGCTGCCATCGTCGTGAACTGGGCTGTAAAAAAACACAGACAATAACCACCGTTAAAAGGTGCGTGAACAGAATTTAGAATTTAAACAGGTACGATGTCAACGTCGCTTATGTTGACGAGGCCCAACCGCCACAGCTGCACTAACGTCAACGGTTCTGGAGACACGAGACTCAGTCGGACAGAGATTTACTAGATAAACAGTCGTCTGTAAATATTGTGTCTCAGTTCAGGGGCCACATCCTTCGGAGGCCCCCCCCCCCCCCAATAATGGAAGGTATAGGTAGGCAGTATAGGTTGTAAACCCCGCCTCCTCCATTGAGCAGATGGGACCTGGACCATGTCGATCCTCTGTGGACCAGATTTACCTTCTCGATCCGGTGAGTTGGGTCACATTTGAGAAAACTCTGCCTCAGTAGAGTCCCCAGTGATTCTGTTCGTCTCTGACAGTTCGAACAACATCAGACTCACACAAAGTATAAAACAAACTAAGTGTTTTATCCCATCTAATCAAAGTCGTCATTAAGAATTGGTTTTCATTTAGTTTGGACCCGAGCAGCCGCCTCCCTCTTCACCTTTTCATCACCAATTTCCTTTTTTGCCAAAAGCTTCACAATGCCTGGAACATTTGAACGAGAGGATATTGCTCCAGATTTCATCACTTTAATTAGCTCAGATGAAATAAAAGAGCTGGATATGATGATTATGTGGAGCTGAGGCGTTTGGCAGTCGTCTCTCGCCCGCAGTGAAAAGCCTCAGGAACGCACACGTTTCTCTCATTTTAATGTCACCCAGGGTAAAGAAACCACCCACCTGCTCCACACGGCTGCTTCTGCTAAACTGCTCTCAGATCTCAGCAGAGACACTTTGCGTTGTAATCTCTATTGAAGCATTTTCATGCATGAAAATCTAAACAGCGGAGAGAAAGTTTCTTCAGCTTCACACACTTTAAAGCAGGGGCCTCAAACTCAATTTACCTGGGGGCCGCTGGAGGCAGAGTCTTGGTGAGGCTGGGCCGCATCAAGTACTCCACAAAAAAAGGTTTTCAGGTATTTAAAAAAGTACAACTTATCCACTCTTCTCAATCTTTGTGATGAACAGTTCTTCAACATGAACGGTTTCAATCAAGTGACTAACGCCGCTAATTCACTTTGGCTAACTTGACAACAAACGCCACCGGAAGCTGTCAGGGCGAGCACGGCCCGCGCAACGACTCGACAAAAAGGTGCATTTGAGAAAAACGCGTGGGCCGCACTGACACTAAACTTTGACGTCAAGTAGGGAGCCGCAAAATATGGTCCAGCGGGCTGCGAGTTTGAGACCCCTGCTGTAAAGACTGAGTGTTGTTGACTCGTGTTTACGCTGATGGGAAACTGTCTCCTTCAGAATTACATTTATTCATATTTTTAATCACGAGAAGAGGAAGAAAGTCAGAAGCTTCAAAATGCAAAGTTGGCTGAATATTTACGTTTACTGGGGGGTTGGATCCAGTGTCGTCCATTAACCAGAAGGTCGGTGGTTTGATCCCCTGCTCTTCAACTCTGCATTCTGAAGTGTCCTTGTGCAAGATACTGAACCCCTGAAATCACATGTTAAATAATATTAACACACGACCATGCAGCAAACGTTTAGGAGTCTGTGTAACTTGTGTTTTTTGGTTCTTGGGACATTCCAACAGAACTTTAGGGGCTCTAGTGTCAATGGAAGCTTCCAGAGCAGAAGGTTTTGAGTTCCTGAAGAGGTTCTGCAGTCAGTTACCAGACAGTCTTTATGGAACAGCTTTATGAGGAGGTTACTTCTTGAAGGTTTTCTTTAGGTTCTGGTTCCACTGCTTCTTCAGGGACTCGATAGGTTCTAGATTGTGTTGAGGAGGTCGGTCTGTGTTTGAAGGTGTGGGACGGATCTCTGGTTTACGGTGAATGACATAAGATTCTACAGTGGTTCTCAATGTGTTCATGCATTTTCTTCCATGTATAAAATCTAAGTTGTCATTGGGAGAAACTTCAGTTCTGCAGCATTAGTTGTAGGAGCTGGACTAATATGTTATATATATATATATATATATATATATACTAATATATTTTAGTTTGAAAACAGACATTTTCAAAATAAAATGACGTATTCTGGCTCTGTATCAGTTTTAAACAAAGTCCACAATAACGTGGCCAAAAACGCAGAGTAAGTAAATAGGAAGATGCACATGATCTCAGTACACAGGATTTTCATCTGAATGAAAAGTGAAACGTGTGGTTTCACTGAGGATTGAACTCAGGACCTTCTGCGTGTAAAGCAGACGTGATCACCACTACACCATGAAACCACTGTACTGAATGTTCATCAAGATACAGGACTGTGTCTGTAGGATTTATTCAGAACGTTTAATTATAAGTTTGTTTGGTTCCTGGGAGTGAATGTCTGAATCTGTATATTGGACGCACAGTTTCCTCATATGTGTCTGGGTGTTCATTCTTGTATTTTATAAAACTTGACTGGTTATAGTCAATGACTTGTTTTATTACATTACTTATTTCAGCCATAGACTTGGTTCCACTGGGGATTGAACCCAGGACCTTCTGCGTGTAAAGCAGACGTGATCACCGCTACACCATGAAACCACTGATTGCGAGACTCGAACCGATGATGCAACAACCCCCATATGAATTGGTCCAAGTCATCACTTTGGCATGACGTCACTCACAGTAGATGAGTTTTGTCTCCTGCAGCGGAGACAGACGTCCTCGTCTACAGCTTCCTGAACCTGTGACCCTCTCTCTGTGTGAATCAGAACAGCCTGAGCTCCCGATCATCACTTCAGAGATGCAACAAACATGAGTCTTCTTTTCATCGTCTCTGCAGGTTCACAGCAGGGACACAGGACGCCGCACAGGAAATGAAGCTGTGATGTAATCGCAGTCTGATTTTCATTCCTGAGCTTCCGACTGTCGCCTCCTCTCTCCTGACAACAACAAAAGGCTCCTCCCCTCAGGTTATTGACTGCTGGGTTCAATCCCACATCCCATAATAAGAACAGAATGTTTTTTCAGTTGTTGCTCTGGGTTCTTCATCATCGTCATCATCATCTCTCCTCTTCATCAGTCCCTGCTCACACACGTGTGTGTGCATTGCAGCTGTAATTTATCTTGACGAACGACACATGAACAGTGAGGTCAGAAAACAATGAGATGATTTTCACTTCCTCTGGGCTCAGCTGGGTCGAGTGGAGGTCAGGTCCCAGGATGAAGTCCCTGAAAAACATGTAAAGGAACTTTTATACTTTTATACTATACTTATACTTTGATACTTTTATTTTAAAACTCCTCACGGTCAAAATTAAAAGGTAAAACTGGATTCATCAACGAAAAACAATTTGATTTCATTGATTCTATGATGAATTTTTTTGACGGATTCATCTTTTAAAAAACGGCTTCGGTTTCATTCAAACATAAAAACATAAGAGGAGAAATATTCTCCATGTTCTGACTTAAAACAACGTGTTGGAGGCTCTGACGTCGCTTGTGTCGGTCGTTCTGTTCCAACAACTTCAACAGTCGATCTAAAAAAAAATACACATTTCCAACAAGGCTCACTACAATAGGTTATACACCCCTCCTCCATGTTAGCGGATGGGACGTGGACCAAACAAAAAGGTTAAAAAAAAAAAAAAGTTAAATGTGTTTCTCAAATGTATTTTTTGTAATTTCAGATAGTTCTTCTCACACTGATGTTTGTTCAAGTGTAAAAAAACTCTCTGAGACTGACTCCTGATTGGTTAAGCATGTGTATGGGCGGGACCTCGATACCACGGCTCCACCGACGCCAAATGACATCGGAAGCACAAAATGGCAGCGTTCGTATCCGAGATATGTCGGCTTCATTTTTGTACAACGGGAGGAAGTGGAGATGCATCGTCCATCATAATCTACAGTCTATAAACCTGTGAAGACGTCGTCCTCCACTAACACATGATCATCTCTGATTGGACAGTTTGGATGTGAGCTAGTCGTCATCAGTTACAGGAAACACAGTAGAGTTTCATATGGATCTCATTTCTAGAAGACGATGTTCAGAGATTTTTAGTTTTAGCCATCACTGCATGTTCATCCCATTTCTTTTCCTGCCGGTGGAGAAGCTGTCCTGCTGCTCACTCTCTGTGTTTTACATATTTAAGACTTAAAAAGATAAAAGATGGGATTTGTTTTCGTACAACTTTGTGAATAATCTACGTGCGTCTACATCATCCTGATGGAGCTCAGTTCATTAAATACAACACGGTTCATCCGTCTCCTCGTCTCTTACATCTGAGCCTGTTTCCTGCTCAGATCATCTGCTGTGATAAATAAAAGCTGAGCCGATAGAAGAGCAGTGATCAGAGGAAACTGAAGCTGCTGCAGCTTCGTCCTCTCACAATAACAGAGCGTGAGTCATCGTCAGATTAGCAGCTCAGTTCAATAATTCAACGCTCCTCTGTAAGCATGAATTATTGAGTCTGGAGACGGTGTCCTGCTCTGTGAAACCACTCGACTGAATATTTAAATGTGAATACATTTATCTGAAAAAGTGCCTTTGACACAGTAACGCTGCTGATGTCAGGTACTGTTGTATCCAGAGTCAGTACTCAGAAAAAATGCAGTTTCTCTGAAGCGATTAAAACCGATGAACGACACATAAACCTGTCGTACAGATTTCATTTTCAAAGAGACTCCAGATTTATATTGAGGAGCATTGGAGAGATCATTAAGAGAAAAACTGTGACGGGGGAATTTACAGAGAGGAATAAATACACAGGTCCTCACACTGATAATCTCATCTGAGCTCTCCAGGGACGTCAAGGTTCATCAGGAGAAATGTGAAACTCAATCTGTAACTCTCATTGTCACAACAACTGAGGAGCCAGAAGATGCGACAGTATACGAATGAGCGAGAGAGAATAACTGAAGGTGCGATCGATGGCCGACACATAACTCGACACATTAGTCTGTTTGTTTGGCAGCAGGATGAGCAAATACTTCTTTTTCTTTTTCTTTCTGTGAATCATATGTGTCAATAATCTGAATCCAGCACAGGAAGGATGATATTGGTTTGATGTGAGGTGAAGATGTTAAGGTCTGTGACTTGTTCTGGTGTTCTGTAGTTGAACCTGCACAGGCCGGAGATTCCGATGAAAAGCTGCTCATACGTTCCTGTAACCATCTGCACACCATCCTCTTATCATCTTCACATGAATCACTAATAGAGTGTCACAATCATTTCATCACACTCAGCCCTGATGAAACACAAACTACAAAGGGAAGTTTTTAAATTATAATGCTGTGCATTAGCACTCACTGAATATTTTCTTTCCTTTTTAGCCGGATGCATTTTAATAAGACGTGCTGCATAAATTTGCATTTTTCTGAAAACTCGGAGGAGAGTTGAACATGTGAGGAAGGAGGCTGAGCAAACCGGACTGTTGCTTATTGTGATTTAACTCTGCTGCGTTTTACGGTTTTATGTCGTGTTTCTACAACAACTTTTATTTTTGACACGATGCAGTTCAGACAGGTTCGCTCCTTACATGTGATTTCACTCAAGTCCAATGTTGTGTTCATTTTCAAAAACCAATGAACCAATCAGATGTTTGCTGGTGAGATTAAAAATCATGATGTCAACTTCCTGTTCCTCAACGGGCGCAACTGTCTGCTGGGTAAAACTGTGTTAGCGGGTCATTCTTCATTTCCTCTCCTGATGTTCTCAGTTTGTTGTTCTACGCTTCGTGTGCCTGCGCCCTGAGCTCAGTCTGACAGGCTCACACCGCCTGGTTCATCTGTGCAGCCCCTCTACCACTGGGATGCATTCATCTGTCAAACGGGATCTGCCCCGGAGCTGCTTCAGCTGGATTTGGTCGTGAAGACGACGAGTTCCCACGCTGCTTCATGATGTCCTAGGTTTTTAGTTGTTTTGATTGAGGGACCCCTTGTGGCCAAAGTTACACATTGTACGTTTCATGAAAGCGTAGCACGAAGCCATCCAATGAACTTTGGAGTCTGAGGTCACGCCCCCTCGTTTCTGAACATATGTTTTTCTTAGACGAGTATTAAGAGGTCAGAAATGATTGTTACGACTTCATCGGAGTTTGAAGAATCTGAAACATGTCGTCTTCTATCTCTTCATCTCGTCTTCACTGACGTGAGACTTTATTTGAGTCCCAGATCTTGTTGAAGATTCATTCATGTCAGTAACATCAAGACAGAATTTTCATCCAGTTAATATGTTCATATTGAACCTCACAGTGTTTTTATTCTTATTGTAAATTAATAGTTTGCATAATTAAAATGGTCGCCTCTCAGTGTCTTCAGTGCTGTTAGGGTGTGAGTGACAGCTGTGCTCTACTTCCTGGTGTTGCAGCACCACCTGGTGGCTGCTGGGTCCATGAAAAATGACAACACCACAGAAAATAAAATGTTTTTTTTTGTTTCTCTTCCTCATTATGTTTTAATAATTGTTTTGTGGGTCACAGAAGATGAACGTTCAAGACTGTAGTGGAGTAAAAGTTTCATATTTAACAATTTAATTGTTGTAGAATAGAAATATGAAGTATATATACATATATTTAAGTATAAGAATAGTGTACATATATATATATACTTCAGTATATAGTGAACTCATGTACAGCACTTCACTAACTACTGTGTAAATTCTACTGAACAAAAACATTGCTGAACAAGCAGCATGTTTGATGCTGAACATTTATTGCAGTAAATATCAACTTCTGTATTCCTTCAGAATTACATTGTGAAGCTGACTGGTTCATGAGACGATCACATGACCTTCTGACAAACAAAGTTCCGTGTTGATGAACATGGGACGAAGTTCCAGTGACCCCCTGGTTGAGACAATGTAAGTGTTAAGTATTTGAATATAAAGTATTTAGATACAAAGTAATTAAATAGAAAGGACTCATTCTAGGGTATAGAAAACAGCAATTTGTACAATTTATAACTTACAAAAAAGCTCGACACAGTCATTGTTATCTGAAGGGTTTCTGAGCGCCACTGGTCCACTTCCATCAGTCCACTCATAAGTCCCGTCCTGAACAGAGAAATCATTCAGTCTGATGTGAGTGAACATTGAACCCCCTCAGTTATCTGCTCAGTCAGATGTTGTTCAGTGAAACTGACCAAATCATCGTCCTCTGATAAAATCAATATATTTACAGGTTAATAACAGCAGCTCTGCTGTATATCTGGAAATATAAATGACATTAACAGGTAAATGTGTGATCAGGTCGTCTTCTTAACCTCACTGCTTCACAGCCTCGGACCCTCACTGAGCAGCTCAGGTCACTGTTCACCACAAACACACTGAACCACTGAGCTGAGGTTTCACATCTACACTCTGTGGAGGCACTTTGATCAAAGCTCAGCTTTGGGTGGAGAGACGTGTTGTTTCATTGTTGATGGAGGAGTTAACGTGAAAGAAAACACGTCTTTAGAAATCTAATTTTAACTTCACGTGGACGTAGTTTCTCACTGCTCACCTGTTGTCTTCTGGCTCCGACCCAGTACGAGGCTGTCTCAGATTTTTCAAAGATCATCATACACATCGCTCTGTAATGACTCCAAAAAATCCCGATCTTCACCAGATGACCACCTTCACTTTGGCAGAAACTCTGAAAACAACAACAACAATCAGAACTTCACCATCATGTGTTCAGTGTTAAATAAGAAATTAAAATATTGAAAAACTGAAAATAATTTATAAAGTCACTGAAGAAAATATAAGAACTGAACTTATTCATTTTTGAGTTTTATCAAATAACATTTAAAAAGATGTTTTAAGACGTCCACTGATATAAATATAATTACAGCTTCATAACAGCAGCTCTGCTGCGTATTAAAGGTAAAAACATGGTGTGACGTGAGTGGCAGTCTCTCCAGGAGCTCCGTCTGTGTAGTGTCTTGATTGTTCATAAGTTTCTATTTGGAAATAGAATTAGATGAACATATTAAAATGTGCGATCACAGTGAAAGTCACTGCTTCACAGCCTCTGACCCTCACTGAGCAGCTCAGGTCACTGTTCACCACAAACACCAAGTGTTGCTTCATGAGGTTTATTTTCTGTCTCTACACTGATGTGTGTGTGTTTTCATCACCTCTGCATCATCAAACGTTGCCTTGATCGGTGCTTCCTTCATACAGTGACTGGCGTCCAGACGATACCATCCTGGATCACAAGATTCAGGTGACATAATACTCTCGCAGTATTTGGGAATGTTCCTCCGTATGATTCCTGATTCCGTGACACAAAACAAAGAAGTGCTGTCAGTTGTGTGTCTGTTGTCTTTGTCAAACATCATGTTGTGATTTGTGTTTAATAATTACCGGCTGCAGAGTTCCTCATGAAGCTTAGAGCCACCAGAAGAAGGACGGCAGTTACCGGAGCAGGACGCATGGTTCAGACCTCACAGAGTTTCTGAATATCAGTTCAGCTCTGTTACAAATTATTTCTCGTCAGACATTTTCTGATGCTGAAATAAAGACTTTTTAAAAGTGTAAGTTCTAAAGAGAACAACCAAAGAGCTGTTAGAGGCGTGTGAATGATGTGAGTGATGTAAGTTAGAGAAACACCTGTGACGTGTGATGTTAATATCATACATTTCATGTCTCTACTCGTTCTGTTCTCCACAAATCTCAGATCAAATGTATTTTTCTGTAGAAACATCCAGAGACAAAGAGAACTCACCTCAGACGTGATGCTGTTGTTCTACCTCCGTCTGGATGTCTCACCTGTGACACTTAAATATTCTCCTCTGATGCCTGAAAACATTTAGATTTTAATGTTCAAACACAGAAAAGAACAGAATGAAATATTAAGTGACATTAACTTAAATAATAAACATGTAGATGTGATGATTTTACTGTTCAAATATCAACACGACTGTGTGTGTGTGTGTGTGTGTGTGTGTGTGTGTGGACAAACAGCACTAAAACCTCAGGCGTCTCTACTCAGCGTCTACATCAGGACACAGCTACTTTTCAAAAATAATGTCACTGCTTCATTTAATGGGACAATAAATAAAACTGTTAAAACTGAACATCCTCATAAAATAATATCAAAGATGTGAAACTTTGACTCTGCAGCTTCAGCCTCACTCATTCTCTCCCCCCACACCAGATCCCCTCCCCCACCCTCATCATCTCCAGCACACTGTTGCGCCTTCGACAGGACGCTGAACTTTTCTCTTGTTCTTTTCTGTGTTTGAGCTTTAAAAATCAACCTGAATTCAGGGACCCAGACGTCAACATTTAATACATTAAAGTGTCAAAACTCATCCAGACTGAGGAAGAACAATGAAAAACACCAACACGTCTGAGATGGAGCATTTTAAGTCACAAAGATGTGTCTGCTTTCATCTTTTTCTGTTGCAACAACCATCAGAGAGGTTTGATTTCCCTCTTTTGCTTTATACAGATGAAGAAGTTGTTTGTTTGTCTTCAAAGCAGCATCACCATCATCCTGCTTCATCAAAACACAAGAGCAGCCTCCAGCTTTGAATCTACATTCTAATCCAACTGTATGACAGAGTGAAGGTAGAGCTGCTGTCAGTCAGATGAAATGAGCCACTTGATGAGGTGATTAGGAAACCTTGCTGTTATTATTATTATTATTACTATTATCAGTGTGTTATTTTCTGATATCTCAAATAAAACAGTAAATGTCGTCATGATGAAGTTTTTTTTGTTTCTCTTCCTCATTGTGTTTTAATAATTGTTTTGTGGGTCACAGAAGATGAACGTTCAAGACTGTAGTGGAGTAAAAGTTTCATATTTAACTCTGAATTGTGGTAGAATAGAAATATGAAGTATATATATATATATATAAGTATAAGAATAGTATATATACACACACTTCAGTATAGAGTGGAAGTGAACTCATGTACAGCACTTCAGTAACTATACTGTGTAAATTGTACTCAACAAAAACAGCAATGAGACAAGCAACATGTTTGATGCTGAACATTTATTGCAGTAAATATCAAAGCCTGCGTTGGTGGAAGTAACAGTGAACCAGAGGGAACAGTGGAGAACACTGGCTCATCAGCTTGAGACAATCATCCTGCCTTTTGACACACAAAGGGCCTTCTTGAAGAACAGGGCAGTTCACTCCATCGACCATACACTGAAAAAGCAAGAGGACACATCACATTCAGATTCAGGGTCATGATGGGTTTCAAGTTCAATATCTAGAATTATTTTCCACAGTTGAACAGCAGCTGTTGGAAAACTTTATAAAAACATTATTTTCCTCATTTTGGGTCATTAAGCATAGAATGCTGCAAACAGCAACTTCATTCAACTGCTAAAAATCTCTTAAGTTCACAGATGTGTGATACATACAGATTCGTGAAGGCACCATTAATGCTTAAAACGACACACATGCAGGTTGTGAAATAACACATGCTGCCTTCCAGACGACACCTTTTCATCTTCTTACTTTAGCGAGACAATGCCAGGCCACATTCTGCACATGTAGCAACAGCTTGGCTTCTTAGTGGAAGAGTGAGGGTACTGGACTGGCCGGCCTGCAGTCCACACCTGTCCCCCATTGAATATGGTTTGCATATTAAGAAGCATAAAATAAGACAATAGGTCTTCAGACCATTGAGCAACTAAAGTCTATTATAAAGCAAGAATGGGGAAAATAGCACTAAGACTGCTCTTGTTCAGGTTATCAATGACATCGAGATAAGAACTGACGAGGGCAGAATCTCAGTTTGAGGATAACTGGATATGAAATTCTGTATTCAACACAGTCAACCACAGCATATTTCTAGACCACTGGAAAACTGGATCAGATATTCTGGCACTTCACTAAACTGGTTTGACCCTTTAAAGGTCAGTCCAGTGTGACTCGGTTTCTTTTTTTTAATATTGGATTTACTTAAAGTCCAAATGGTCATTATTATGTTAACAGTTTTCTTGCTTTTTAATTCAAACCTCTTTTCTGTCATTTTCACTTACTAAATCCCATCATCTCCATACAGTCCTGCCTCTGATGTAAGGCTCCAAACCACCTTTTATATGGCACCAGTCCACTTCCATCCAGCCACTGAAATGTACCCTGAAAAGAGAAATCAGTCAGTTTGATGTTAGTGAATTATGAATAACCTCAGGCATCTACTATCAGATTTGGTTCAGTGCAAGTCACCCTCTCTGAAGGCCATTTTGCAAAAGCTCAGTTTTGGCTGGTGGTCATTTCATTTTGGACAGAGGGCTTAATGTTTGCGTGTACGAACTCTGAGACTCTTACTGCTCACCTCTTGTCTTCGGGCTCCTATCCAGTACTGATACATGTTTGATTGGATGACCACCATACACGTCAGTTTGGTGGAGTCCATCTCATTCCTGATTGATACAAGAAGACCACCTTCCTTTTGACAGAAACTCTGAAAGCAACATAAATAGGATCAGAATTAAGTCAACGACTATGTGTTCAGTGTTGAATAATAATACAAACTACTTCAAATTATTATGTGAATAAATTCAGTGCAACGACAGAGCAACGACCCCATCATAAAACATCTGTAAAACTGAGGACACCTGCAAACAATGGCTGTTATCCCTCTTTACAACTTGTATCAGAAATGTAGGTGAGATCTGCAGTTGTTGTTCCCACAAGAGGAAACCAGGAAACCATTTACACGTGAGAACAAACGACAAGTGACTCAAAGGTCAAATTTATGTTTAGCTAAAGTCTTACTAAACAATAACGAACAAAGTTGAAGAAGACTCAAATGATAAAAATTTGCTGATTAGCAATCTGTTTACTTTCTCTTCTTCTGTTAAAGAACACAACACAGTCACTTCCCTGAGCTTTTCAATAATTTCTACACAGTAAGAAAATTCAATCTGGTGCATTAATAAAATATTTCTTGTTGATGAAACTAGGAAAGATTAAGCTTGTTGCAGCTATGAGCTGAGCTTCATACACTCTGACTATCTGAGCAGGATGAGGTTTATTTTATGTCTGTGATAATTAACTGTGTTTTCTTCACCTCTGCCTCGTCAAACGTTGCCTTGGTCGAGATTCTCTTCACACAGCGGCTGCTGTCCAGACGATACCAACCTGAGCCACAAGATTCAAGTGGACTCTCCTCACATTTTTTAATCAGCATTTCCCTTAATCCTCCTGCAACACAGAATGAATAAGTGTGGTCCATTTTGTGGTGCTGTTGTCTTACTAGAACATTATTACCTACACCAAGGATGCTATGTTTTCATTACTTATCAAGCACTGAACCATTTAATTCATTTTATGTCTGTTTCTTGAACAGAGTGAGATATGATATCAGCTATGCTGGAGGTATGTCCTTCTGCTTTTGTGTCTTGTGTTTGCATCTTACCTGCTACAGGGTCCGTCATGAACATCACCAGTAGGAGGACGACAGTTACCAGAGCAGGACGCATGACTCAGAGCTCAGTGATTCTCACAGCCGTCCACAACTGGAATATCAGCTGGAAACATTTCTGAGTCAGTGATTAAAATGTGGTCATCCTCTTACGGGCATATGAATGATGTGTGTATTAAGTGTTTAAGTAAATAAAACGCCTGAGATATGAGGTTAATTTAAAAAAAATATATGTTTCTCAAACAAATATCAGATCTAATTTCTTTTCATTTTTTTTCCAGAAACATCCAGAGACAAAGAGAACTCACCTCAGACGTGTTGCTGTTGTTCGTTGTTCTACCTCCGTCTGGATGTCTCACCTGTGACACTTAAATATTCTCCTCTGATGCCTGAAAACATTTAGATTTTAATGTTCAAACACAGAAAAGAACAGAGTGAAATATTAAGTGACATTAACTTTAACGATAAATATGTAGATGTGATGATTTTACTGTTCAAATATCAACACAACTTTCTGTGTGTGTGTGTGTGTGTGTGTGCATCATTTTTATTCATTTGTTTTACTGTCGATTTAAATGCGGTTTTCTTACTCTTGGAACAGATGGGTGTTAATGTGGAAACAGGGAACAAACACAGAGAACATGAGGCCAAGATAAAGAAGTGTGTGGATTACCTCTAAATCATCATCATCATCATCTCTTCATATAGCGGCTGCTGTCCAGACCATCCTGAACCACAAGATTCAAGTGGATATCTCGCTCTGCAATCTTTTAAGAATCTGGTTCCGAATGACTTCAGATTGTACGATTTCTGTGTCTGAGTAGAAAATCATTTTTTGACTTGTGTTTGATTCTTTGCAGCTGCAGACGTCATGAAGAACAAAACCACCGGAAAATGGACGACAGTTAACTCAGCAGGACGCATGGCTCAGAGCTCAGTGATTCTCACAGAACTCCACAATTTCAGACATTTCACAAGTTTTTTTTGATGTTCAAATGATTTATTCTTAAGAGTATAAGTTGTTGATCCTCATAGAGATTTGTGAATGATGTATATTATTTGTCAATTAAACTGATATACAACGTTAATATTATTAATTTTGCCTCAGGGGTGTTGATGCGGTTCGTTGCTCAACTTCCACTTAAATGTTCTTCTCTGATGCCCTGAATACATTTTGATTTTAATGTTCAAACTCAGACAAGAACAGCCAGTAAACAATAACTTTAATAAACATGAAGATTTGATTTTACTGATCAAATAAGTACAGGACTGTGTGTGTGTGTGTGTGTGTGTGTGTGTGTGTGTGTGTGTGTGTGTACACTAATGTAAATTTAAAAAAAAACTTTTTTATCTAAAAAAACGTTGGTGTGGATTTAAATGTTTCCTCACTTCCTGAACATAAAGTTGACACCTCACATGCCTAAAAAAAGGATGAATAGTTTTAACAGTATTATTTATCATCCCATTGAATGGTGCAGTGACATCCCAGAAAGGTACTAACTAACCAGCATAACAATGTCCGTCTATTCTGGGGATGGGGAAACCTTTTACCGTCAATAGTCATTTCAGTTTTTATAACGTCCTTTAGGGTTATACCAAATCACAGAGCACATATAACACTTACCTTCTCTCTTTGGTATCTACAAGTGATGATGATTTGTACTATTTCTAACGGAAAATAACTTTCACATCACAATATGTCCTTATATTTATAACAATGGTTTTTAGACTTGCTCATACAATCAACATGTGCCCCTGCACTTCACTTCACGACATTTCTACACAAACCACTACAATGGCAGCATTTTTTAAATGTAATTTCTAGATTTGTATTCTCTTGTCCACCTCATTCTGACCTGCCTGCTGCTGTAACGTATATAATAATAATAATAGTAATATAGAATACTGTTATGTCATGTGCACATCTATCCAATGAAGATACTAATAAAAAAGTAGGAATAATAATAAAGTATCTATCTATCTGATAACTTGGTGGTATACTTGTAGTAGTATGTACTCACTGATGTGTACTCAGTGTACTCACTGATGTGTACTCAGTGTACTCCTCTTCATCCGCCCACCGCCTCCCGTTTTACGACAGTACCAGTGTGTTGACAGCAGGCAGTTGCTACAACATCCAGCATCATGGCGGATGTGTGTGGTCCCGGTCCAGAGGAGCCTTCAGTGGGGAACCAGGAGAGTTCCGCGGCGGGCGGAGACGCTGGAGCACCGGCGGCTGCTGCCCGGGACTTACCCGTGTGTCTGATCGTGCTGGGGATGGCGGGGTCCGGGAAAACCACCTTCGTTCAGGTCAGTTAGCTAGGGCAGCTAACGGCGGCTAGCCGCACGAGTCAGGTTACGATCAACAAGCAGGGAAAGATGGTGGATTTAAAAAAGTTCTGAACTCCACCGACCCCGGGGTGTGTGAGAGGAGGAGGCTGCTCTCATGCTCGTTATCTTACCGGCGACTGTCGCTTAGATTCTGTCAGCTGCACGTTGTTATGATGCTAACTGCAGGTCGACAGGTTAGCTGTTATGATTCTGTTAGCAGGAGGCTAATCATGTATTAGCTGTCCGTATTAATATACTAGCTGTAGGTAAATAGGTTAGCTGTTTGTTATCAATAAACTAGCTCTATGTTATCAATGAACTAGCTGGTATAGTATTAATATACTAGCTGTAGGTAAATAGGTTAGCTGTTTGTTATCAATAAACTAGCTCTATGTTATTAATGAACTAGCTGGTATAGTATTAATATACTAGCTGTAGGTAAATAGGTTAGCTGTTTGTTATCAATAAACTAGCTCTATGTTATCAATGAACTAGCTGGTATGGTATTAATATACTAGCTGTTGGTTATTTATAAACTAGCTTTATGTTATTAATGAACTAGCTCTATAATTAATAAACTAGCTGGTATGGATCTGTTAGCGGTAGCCTGGAAAGATGGTGGTTTAGAAAAGTTATACATTAAACGGATCTCGGAGGATACGACAAGACAATGACTGACTGTCCTCATGCTCGTTAGCTTACCGGTTAGCTGTAGGTGATTAATATGCTAACTACAGGTTAACAGGTTAGCCGCTAACCGTTAGCGGTTGTAGCTCTGTTAGCTGCAGGTTAGCAGGTTAGCGGTTGTGGCTGTGTTAGCTGTGGCGTTTGAGATTTCTGTAAAAACGGCGACGTTTAAACTTTACTTCTTCTGCAAAACTCTTTTCACGACACTGCCCTCGTGTGTGTGTGTCCGTCACTCACCGGATCTTCACGGAACCGGAACCGAGATTCTGTCAGAACTTTTCCCGAGCCGTACGGTGGCCCCGAGGGTCAAACCGCGATGACATAAATCCAAAACAGCATTTCGTGTTCCGGTTTGACCCTCGAGGCCTCCGTAGCTGCAGGTGACGAGCAGGTGACGCTTCAGACTCAAACTGTAGTTTACTTAGATCGTCGACTGTAAACGAAGACGGACGCGTGTCCACTTCTGAAAATATCTTGGATCCAAACAATCTTACACGATGATCATCAAATGAGTAATAAAAACCAAACTTATCGGAAACAGGAACACTTGTCCGAACATCAGAGAGATAAGAACAACCTGAAATGACAGGAACCATCTTTGAAACGTTTGTCTTTGGGTTTTTAGTTTGGTCAATGTCTCGTCTGTTAACGTGGAGAAGGAGGGGTTTATGTCGCACACTGCAGACAGTGGAAAGCTGTTCTTTCTGCTCAGAGACTTTTCTGTTCTCCAGAGGCTGACAGCTCACCTCCACTCCCGGAAAACTCCTCCGTACGTCATCAACCTGGACCCTGCCGTCCATGAAGTCCCCTTCCCCGCAAACATTGGTGAGGACCAGCCTATTTCCTGGACAGAACATTCAGAGTGTCCCTCCTGGTCGCTGTAATCTCCAGTGTGTGTGTGTGTGTGTGTCCTCTTTCCTCCAGACATCAGGGACACTGTGAACTACAAGGAGGTGATGAAGCAGTACGGCCTCGGACCCAACGGAGGCATCGTGACGTCACTCAACCTGTTTGCCACACGCTTTGATCAGGTGACAAAAATAAACTAAAGCTAAAGTTCTGTTACAGTTTTATCCAAAGTTTAGTTTCCAGACGCAAAAATCCTGACAAACAACCGACTGAACTGAACCGCGATCATACATGTGACTGTGTGTGTGTGTGTGTTCATGTTGTGCAGGTGATGCAGTTCATAGAGAAGAAGCAGCAGAATCACAGGTCGGTATCAGTCTGTGTTGTTTCTGCACAGATCCGTGTTTTCTGTAAAGCTGCTTATGACAGATTCATCCTCATCCTCGTCTAGTGACAGTTTCCTGTTTGACTTAGTGGTTGCAAAACAAAATGTTGCGGATGCCCCATAGACTTTGTATCTCGTTTGTTGTTGTACCTGATGACCTTCGACCTCTGCAGGTACGTGTTGATTGACACCCCGGGTCAGATTGAAGTCTTCACGTGGTCGGCGTCTGGAACCATCATCACAGAGGCTCTGGTTGGTTCGCACTCTGCATGCTGGCTTTTTTTTTTTTATTCTTCACCGATCATGTGACGGTCATCTTAATTTCATTGTGTGTGTGTTTCAGGCGTCGTCTTTCCCCTGCGTCGTGATCTATGTGATGGACACGTCCCGCAGCGTCAGCCCTGTCACCTTCATGTCCAACATGCTCTACGCCTGCAGGTACCAGACTGAACTAACTACAGAGGCTTAGATGTTGTTGTAATCTAAAATGGACACGAGCTCAGAACTGAGTCTCGACTGCTGTTTGTTTTTCTTCAGTATTCTCTACAAGACCAAGCTGCCCTTCATCCTCGCCATGAACAAGGTGAGGTCACTTCCTGTCCGCTGTTGAACCGTTAAGGTAAAGCTTATCTTGACTCGATGACTCGTCGTTCGCAGACTGACATCATCGACCACAGCTTTGCGGTGGAGTGGATGCAGGACTTTGAGGTTTTCCAGGACGCTCTGAACCAGGAAACGTCGTACGTGAGCAACCTGACGCGCTCCATGAGTCTGGTGCTGGATGAGTTCTACACCAACCTGAGGGTAAGAGGAGCGGCTCAGACCACAGAACTTTATCGACTTATAGACTCAGTCTTTGTAAGTAAAGTTACTTTGTGTATAACGACACAAACTGAGGAAGAATTTAAAATAGAAGTAAATGGAAATAACTTAAAGGTCTGAACAGGAAGTCAGTTCTTTTTATAAACATCCAATCAGGTGACTGGATGTTCGGGTCCAGTGGATCTGATCAGTCTGTTAACGGTGGTTTAGCAGGACGCAGTCTTGACGACAGAAACGTCCTGACGGTGTTGTCCCTGTGTCTGCAGGTGGTGGGCGTGTCCGCAGTGGCAGGAACCGGGTTGGACGAGCTGTTCGTTCAGGTGGAGGACGCGGCCAAGGAATATGACAGGTCAGTGGGCGGGGTTAACACTAGTCACTGCAATGTTAGAAATGAACTTTAACTGAACAAATAATGAATTTACTATTTATGCTCAATGATAAAGTAATTCACCAAATTGTAAAATATTCTTGAGTTGATTATAATACATCTGTTATTATTCTTGTAATTATCTCTGCAGCCTGATTAAAAAGACTGGAGATGTTTCAGACTTGAATCTAACATCTCATGTGTTGTTTGTCTCACGTCTCTCTTCCTCAGAGACTATCGTCCAGAATACGAGAGACTCCGCAAACAGCTGGTGAGTGTGTTCGTGTGTTTTCTGTCTTTTCTTTCCGTCTGTTTGTCCAAGTTTTACCTGACGTTCTGTCCGTCAGGTCGAGGCTCAGAGCGTGAAGCAGCAGCAGCAGCTGGAGCGTCTCAGGAAGGACCTGGGAGCCGTCAACATCACGAAGACACCAGCTACAGGTAGAGCAGCAGCTTCCTGTCATTTCATCGAGGAGTTAATTATTATTCGCTTTAGAAAACTTTCAAAGACTTTATGAATTAATGAACTGGTCAAGAACAGATTTTTTTTTGTAGAACAATTTTTAAAAGTCACATTTCTGTTTTCTGTGACATTGTTATATAAAATTTCAAACCTGTGAATCATATAAAAGAATCTTCTTTCTGCTGTTTAATGTCTCGCTGCCACCAAGAGCCACCAAATCAGTGTCTGTATTTTATTTCTCAGATTTTTCATACAGAGAAAGAGGAGAATAAAATTTAAGAAAATGAAACTGAATTTTATAAATGACACAGACAAACAAACGGATCGGTGATAAAATCTTTTCGTCTAATTGACGGGTTGACTTCCTGTCCACAGAGGAAGCTCACATCGATGGACCCAGTGACCTCATCATGACTCGTGGTAGCCGTGACGATGGCGAGGAAGAAGAGGAGGAGGACAGTGACACGGATGATATTGACCACAACGGTGAGAAGAAAAAAAAAAAAAAACACCTGAAAAGATACAGAAACGTGTTCAATTCATGACCTGACTCAAGTTTCACTGTCAAATCTGCAGTTTCTGTTGCAGTGATTTTTTTTTTTAGCTCTTATTGAGTAATAATCAAACTCAAACAACATGAAATGAAAACATGAAATAATTTTCAATCTGTTTCACTTTGAGTTTTTTGGCCTGAAAATCTATTTTCTCAAATGGGCTGCTTCTGTAGTAGCTGCTCTCTTCCTGCAGAGGGCGATGTACACAGATATAAACTAAACCTCATCGATTCACCTGAATTAACATGAAGAACCTCCGTCAGCTCTGAATCTTCCTTTTCAATCTTTCAGTGACGGAGGAGAGCAAAGAGAGCGACGCTTTCGGGAACTTCCTGAAGGAGAGGAAGGAAGTGGTTCAGGTCCGAAACAGGAAGAGCGCGATACCAGAGGGACCCTGACCTCTGACCTCTACAACCTGACTGTGAGCTGACCTGTGAGGGAACAGTTTCCCTCGCTGTGGTACAGACTATTACCTGGAGCAGATACTGTGGATGTACAGGTGTCGGATGAGCTCCAAGGAGCTTCCTGTCTGATCAGGTGACCTCTGACCCTGTGATCGGCTGCTCCTCAGTCCTTCCTCATTATATAAGTTATATTTTTATATCAAAGCAGAATCTTCTACTCTTTTTGTTTTCCTCCACTGTTGATGCTTGTAGAACTGAAGGAATCAAATAAAGCTTTCAGTCCAGATGCTTGTTCGAGACTCGACACTTTACTGATCAATAATCCTGACGATCGAAAACAGGACTGAAGGTTTGATATCGGCTAAAACAAACGTGATCAACATCTGATCCTTGTCATCACTGAAAGTTCTGCACCGTAAACACTGATTGTTGAATTCTCTTGTTGAAGCCTCGTGATTGAGAGAAGACAACAGAACGAAGTGAATCTCCCACTGTATCGCATCAGGAGGTGTTTGACTTGATGTTATTGATCTGTGAGGTTTCAATCAGTGAGGTTTTAATCAGTGAGGTATTGATTAGTGCCGAGCTCAGACAGAAGCCGAGTGTCTTCACAGACGGAGGCTGTGGTTGTGTTTGAATGTCTCCATTCATGTCTAAGCTCTGTGAATGGACCCAGATTGTCCGCCTCCCGACCATCTGCCAACGCTCTGCCAACACTCTGCTCCTCTTTGTCGCCTCCACACTCCGGCAGCGTGGTGGGACTGAAGAGCGGCTGAGTCACTTTCTCCTCACTTTGTTCTGTCAGTGTGAAAAAAGCTGCTGAAAAGAAAATCAACGAATTCATAAAATACTGAAACAACAAGAAATGTTCAGCTTTATATTCAGGTTTATTTGTAATGAAGGAAAATCTCCAGCCGACAAGAATATTTCAGACTTTAACTTTGCTCACTTCGAGCGTTCATCTGTGCACAAAGGAATTCAAAGTGCAAAACTCTGCACACAAAATGCTGCGCAAATGTTACTCTGCATGCAAAGTGTCAGTCGCATCAAATCAGGTTATCATGCATCAGAATCACATCGTTGTTTGTGTCCTTTAAACGGTTCCATGACACGATGAAACGTTACAGAAGAGAAAAACATCATGAACCTGTTTTTAAAACCAAAGAAGGAATGAAAACCAGTTTTATAGTTTGTTGTGTTTATTGTTTACTGAGGAACATGAAGAGTCCGACTTTAAAGCTCCAGTGTGTAAGATTCAGGTGAAAGGGAACTATTGGCAGAAATCTAATGTAGAAGAATCCTCATGATGTTTTCACCAGTTCGTTTCATCTAAATTGTATGAAATGTAATTTTCTTTACCTCAGAAAAGACCCTTTATTTAAATACTTTATATATAAATACTTTATATTCAAATACTTTATATTTACATGGAGGGGACCCTCTCTACGGAGGCCGCCATGTTTTTAACATTAGTCCAGACTGGACAAACTAAACACCTTTTGAGTTTTAATGACAACTGAAGCTGCCACAGGTTCTTCTTCATGTTTGGAAGGAGAGGGGGAGGGGAGGGGTGTTCAGCTGCAACATGCAACTTCAACACTAGATGTCACTAAATTCTACACACTGTCCCTTTAAACTTTTTATCTAAATAAAAAAATACACAACTGAACTGAAGTTTTCTCTGTCGATCCACAAAGTTTGAGTTTTATTCAAAGCACCGAACACAGTGCACATGTATGTAACATGTTTGACAGCAGGTGTCACTCAGTCATCAACGTGTTGTGGAAAGTTCAAACGTGACGATGTGAATGCTGACGCAGCGCTCGCACGATCGTTTTACCGTCTCAGCTTTTTCTTCAGTTGTTGACACAGCTCCTGCAAACGATTTCAACCATTCACATCAAAATGTTCCACACTGTGTTTTATAGTAAGTGCTTTATGAAAATGTGTTGTTTCAACCTTTATGAAGAACCTTGTATTATTATTAGATTATTATTATTATGAGCTGAACTCTGGATATTTCTGTAAACTCTCTCTCTCTCTCTCTCTCTCTCTCTCTCTCTCTCGCTCTCTCCGCCTGCAGCAGTGAATCACCTCCGCTGACATTCAGCCCACACTGCTGTCTCTCCTCTCTCTCTCCTCCTCTGCGTGCAGCTCGCTCGCCCCTCCCTCTCTCCTCTGCAGTGGGCTCCAGACACGACCAGCAACAGAAACACTGAGAGTCACGACGTCTCACCGACACAAATAAAACACACACACACACACACAGATACACTGGTTTTAACCGGTTTAGATTCCTCTTGAGCTGCCAGCGTCTTGCTCACCGGCCCCTCAGCAGTGCTCATGAGCGGGGATTGAACACCTTTGTGTTAATCCGGGATTCCTCAGATCAGAGTCTGTATTTTTTTTAAACTTCCTCGAAAGTTCATTCTCACGCTGGAGGCCCGACCGTCGGCAGCAGGGTACCTCAGTATGCAGACTGGAGGAGCTGGGGATTGAACCACAAACCTCTGGTTAGTGGACGACCCGCTGTTCCTCCTGAGCACAGAGTCACATGTGAGTTCTAGTCTGTTTCACCAGAGGAGCAACGACGATTCTCACATGAAGGTTCAGTGGCTGCTGCTCAGCGTGTCTGAAAACTGTGAATAAAGATGGATGACGTGACAGCTCCCAGTTCACCTGGATCGCCCCCTGGTGGTTGCCTGCTCTATAAAACCCCCGCCTACTCGTTAGCAAGTGGACTTTAAGTCAAGTCAAGACATCTTCGTTGTCCCCTGAGGGCAATTTGTTGCACAGCCAGCGAACAGTGAACGACAAAACCCAGGAGCAGAAAAGAACAATATAGATAAATGCAATAGAAACGAAAAAAGTATCTCAAAGACCAACGACAACAGAAACAAATCTTTTAAATCTGTGAGAATCCGCAGCAAGAGGAAGCAACAGAAACTCTTCTTGACGGCTTCATTCACTTTTTATTCGTGATGGACACGAACCCAAACCAACAGATGAAAGTAAACGTGACTCAATAAAACAAGAATTAAAACGCTGCTGTCGAGTCAAATCAACATTAAAGCTGCTGAGCCTCCAATAACAGTACGTTAGTTCACATCCAGTTTCCACGTGCGACTCAAAGGTCCGTCTGTCGTTGTTTCAAGATATTTATATGTTGAGATAATTAATATATTAAATTATGCACGACCTCGACAGATTCAACACAAACACACCTCATGACCTGATCAACATCATGACTCATGTCTTTCTTTCTTTCTTTCTCTCTCTATCTGTCACATTGTGATGACATCACTGTGTTGAGCTCGGTGCACTGACCTCATTCTCAGTGACATCATTGCTGAGACTCCAGAGATGATGTCATGATAATGGCTTCCCGTTATTGCTCTTCTACAAACCCCGCCCCCTGCAAGCCCTTGTTTATACACACGGCCGTTCCATTCTATTCTGTTCTGTTCTGTTTTCTTCTGTTCTGCTTCACATCCACTGGACAGAAGCAAAACTGTGACATAAAACATGTTTCTGCTGAACACACACACACACACACACACACACACACACACACACACACACACACACGGTGTGGCTCAGAGCTCTCAGCTGATTGGCTGTAGGTGACATCATCAGTTGGTATGTGGGGGTTTCTCCTGCTCTCTGCTGCAGCATCTCACTCACCTCCACACACACACACACACACACACACACACACACACACACACACACACACACACACACACACTGCAGCTGCATTACATCATCTGGTTCAGTGTGAGGACAGTGTGTTCTACTCTGGTGCATGATGGGAGCTGTAGTTCCCTGCTGTCATGTTTCTCACGTGTGCAGGTTTGAGGATTGTCGTCATTGTCACGGTTACTCTGTTGTTATAAAATATATAATCCTAATATAACGACAATTACTTTTTAATCTTCAGGACCGTTTACGCTGCAACCAGGGCTCAGCCTCAGCTGTCAATCATGACGTCTCTGCCCGTATTCATATCATCAAATAACTGATGGAAACAAACTGATCAGAAACGTGAACACTCAACGTGTGTTCTCACGATCATAACGTTAAAAATGTGTTAAATCTCTCTTTGTGTCTGTGGTCTCCCACGTAAAATCTTTTTGAGTTGAAAATCCTCAAGTGTGTTTAAGTTTGGTCCGTGTCCCATCTGCTAACATGGAGGGTGGTGGGGTTTATGACCTGTACTGCAGCCAGCCACCAGGGGGCAATTTAAATACTTTGGCCTCCTTTTCAGGAGCTGTCCATGCGTGTGGACAATGATACACTGCTGCAACTACAGGTGGCGCTATAGTGACTTAATACAAATGGTCACAACGAATGTTTTCCAAAAAAACGTTTTCCTCTGAAAAACAGCATCGAGATGAACGTGTTCGAATCAAACTTTATTTCTGTAAAGAAGCTGAAGAACGACGAAGAGGAGCTGCAGCGTCTGAATGAAGAGAGCGACAGACAGACGATGAGTTTATCTGCCGACTGCAGCAACAGATGGAGGCGTTCACACACACGATCACACAAACACACACACACACACACACACTCACACACTCACACACACACACTCACACACACTCACACACACACACTCACACACAGTCAGGATGAGTAACTGTTCATTGTCAGCCTTTAAATTTAGTGCTGACATTTCCTCAGAAACATCAAACTGACAAACCAGATCAAACTGGATGAAAGCAGCTCATCACTCTACCTTTTATTTCAGATTTTTTAATTCTGTGCGAAGGTTTTTTCTTTGCATGAGTTTGTGTCACGGCATCGTCCTGAGAACCGGAGGAACGATGCAGGTCAGCGAAGTGACCCGCAAACGAATTCTGCAAACACACGAGGAGAACAGGTCACTGACAGGTCAACATCACGAGTACACGATAAACACTACAGGTACAGGTACAAGTACAGGGGAACGTCAAACTACAGGTACAGGTGCAGCAGTGTAAAGCAACGTTATGAGCAACACTGACAGAGTGTGTGTGTGTGTGTGTGTGTTTGGTTGTCTTTAAACTTAATTATCCTCTTTATGAATAAAAATCATTTTCAGTTGATGTTTCTTCACCAGGATGAAAACAAAGATGTCATATTGATTTTTAAAGTTTTTATCTTTTTATTCAAAATTCTGTTTCTCACGATTGTGTGTGTGTGTGTGTGTGTGAGGAGATCAGGATTATTCCTCTGAACCCACTCCTCCTCCTCCTCCTCCTCCTCCTCCTCCTCCCCCTCTTCCCTCTGCTCTGCCCTGTTGGACCAATCACAGCCCAGTATCCCTGGCAGCCAATCAGATGGCTGCTGGGTGATGTCATGCAGCAGGCTGCCTTGTGGTGCTGATGCTGCTGAGCTGCAGATCCTCAGTGTGAACAGAGAGAAGAGAGACGAGCATCACTGCAGGGTGAGTGAGCCTCTCACACACACACACACACACACACACACACACACATTTCTACTTTTATTTGTTGTTTATTTGTTGTGTACTTGATGTTTACTTGTTTTTTAGTTGTGCACATATTTGCAGCAGCAGCTTTTCCTCAGATTCGCAGCGCAGACGAGCAGATGAACATGTTTTTCTGTTTTTGTTCTTCTCTCGTTTGTTCATCTGCAGCTTCTGCTCGTCATTTTCATGTTTCCTTTGTATTTCGTCTTTGTTGCATCTTTTATTTTCTTAATTTTGTATTTTTGGTGAGTTTAGTTCTGGAGCTCGGCTCTGCAGCAGGTGATGCGCTTACTGGCAACAATGACATCATCGCTTAGTCCTCATGCAGGCGCGCACACACACACACCCACACACACACACACACACACACACACACACAGTGTTCAGTTAGAGAAGAATCCATCTGATAATTTTAACAGATTCAAGTTTTTAATCTTGTTTCTGCAGAAAAACAAATGTTTTATTTGCTGTTTTTCAGTTTTTGCATCAGAAGAATCCATTTTTAGATTTATGATGTGAACTCATATTTGATGTTGGATGTAAATCTCTTGATTCCTGATCCGAACAGTATAAATAAGTTTAACCTGCAGCTCTGGGTCCAGTTTAATGTTTTAGCTCCATCGTTTAGTTAATTTGTGAGCTCGAGGCTCATGATGAGGAAACTGTAGATTCTGACCCAGTTCACCTTCACTGTTGCTCAGTTCCAGTTGCAGCTGCAGCTTCGTGTCTGTTTGCTGCTGATTCAGATCTTCACACCTCAGAGGATTTTAACCTGAATCTGAAGCTTCTGCTGAATCCATAACGACAGCAGCTCAGATTTGTGTGAACGAATCATAAAACAACAAAATCTGTCTCATGAACAAAATCTGAGGTTTGAATTAAAATGAAGTGAATTCATTTCTCAGTCTCTAAACAGAAACTCTAGCAGAAGTACAGAGTTTGCAGGAAACAACAATAGATCAAAAGAGGAAGTGATGCATTAGATCAGATGATGTTTCTACCTTTGAGGAAACTGAAGCATCTCAGTGTTTCCTGCAGCTTGAACAGACTCAGTTTCTCCCGAGTTTGACTCGTGTGTGTGTCTCTGTCCTCAGGACGTGACTCTACCTCACCACAGTGTCTTTGACTGGAAACTGCAGCACCATGACTCTGGCAGGTAAGACTCCTCCCTGATCACTGATTATTGATTTCCTGACTGATTACTTCGAGTTGATTATTTTTATTAAATGTGTCACCTGCAGTTTGTATCTACGCATGTTTCAGCATACAGAGAGAAGATGCGAGAGCTCCCCCTGGTGTCTCTCTTCTGCTCCTGCATCCTTCCTCAGCCCAGAGACACCACAGTCGACAAGAAGGAAGGTCAGTCCCACGCTGTTCTGTTCTCTTCTACTCTGTTCTGTTCTCTTCTACTCTGTTCTGTTCTCTTCTACTCTGTTCTGTTCTCTTCTCTTCTACTCTGTTCTGTTCTCTTCTACTCTAGTCGTCTTACGCTCAGAATCGTGTGATTAAACAAACCCTCCTCCTCCATTTTCCTGCAGAGCAATAAAACATATGGTTTTATTTCCTATAATCATAAACAAAACAAGTGGATTTCTACTGAAGCTTCAAATCAGATGAAACCGTTACTGAAACATTATTTACTTCTTCTTCTAAAGGTTCATCACATAAAACTTGTGTGAACAGAAGATTAGACACAAGTGAACAAATGTTTCTCTGACAGGAAGTAAAGTAATGTTGTTACGTTCTTCATGGAAATATTAATTATTTAAAGATGCACCGGGTTTAATGGCCTGTGTACAATAAATTAATATGTTCAGTTCACGCTGCTGCAGAACTAATTGTCCTCGTTTCACGGTCTCCTGTTCTTCTTGCAGCGGGCGTGGTGGACTTGAACCTGTGCAACATCCGGGACATGGAGGTGATCGAGCTGAGCAAGCGGGCGAGCGGCCAGGCCTTCGAGGTCATCCTGAAGCCGCCCACCTTCGACGGCGGCCCCGAGCTCAGGGCGACCACGCCTCCTCGCCAGAAACCTTCGCTGGAGGAGATCCAGAAGAAACTGGACGCCGCTCAGGAGAGAAGGAAGGTGAGTGAGAGGAATAGTAATGTATTTCATTCTGGTGAGATTCAGTGTGATGGATAGACTGGTGGAAAAGAAGTAGCACTAGACTTGATCCCTGAGGAACACCTCCAGGTATTTTACAGAGTTTAGTGATGATCATCTGTTTCATAAAGCTGCTATCTTTCTTCTCAATCAGCATCGATTCTGATTTAAGTTAAAGTTAAAATCAACCAAATCTTTTGGTCGAGAAATAAAAAGATTGTAAACTCTTTCTCCCTCTAGTGTCAGGAGGCGGAGCTGCTAAAACATCTGGCCGAGAGGAGGGAGCACGAGCGGGAAGTCGCTCAGAAAGCTCTGACCAAAGAGCGGCAGGAGCATCGCGCCGAAGCCAACAAGCAGCAGCGGCAGATGCACCTGAGCGCCTCACAGGAGCGGCTGCAGGAGGAGGTGAGGACTCGGGATGTTCCGTCACGTTTCACTCGCTCACCGAGACGATTCATGAATCTGTGACTGAGTTTGTGTTTCTTTGGTTTGTGTTCCAGGACAAGCACAGTGTGGAGGTGAGGACGACGAAGAGCAGGAGGAGGAGGAGGAGGAGGAGGGGTGGTGGGAGATGTGGCTAGCTTAGCTTAGCATAGCTTAGCATAGCTTAACACAAAGACTGGAAACAACTGGTTCACAAATAAACCTACCAACACCTCCAGAGGTCCTTAACGGACTTGCACTAAATGAAATGTGGACAGAACTGGTGTAATCTATTACACAGTAATAATAAGAACACTGTTGAGATGCAGGAAGCCACAGAGAACGATGTCCGAGACGCAATTCCAGAAACTTAATCAAACTTGATTTCAGAGCAAAACAAAGTCAGAATCACGAGGCAGTTAAACATGAACTTATTTTAATTTATTCTGTCGCCACAGTTTCACAAGTTTCTGATTCATTCAAATAAACTAAACCTTTGGCTGAAACATTTAAACCTTTGTTGTAGAGAAGAGTTGTCCTTGGACATGGTGTCCACACGTGTCCACACAAATATTCAACTGTAGTTGATCTTTTTAAAGAAGAGAAAGTTAGACTGAAACTGATCTCAACAATTATTGGAAACAATAATTATTTGAATCTTTATCCAACAGTCAGATCCGTCAGGATGAGGAGCGGTGTCGTTTAATCAGACAAAAATAAAAACAACTGAATAACAAGACACTGGAGGAAAGACTCTGAAACTGAAGCAACACAGAGATGAAAACATGACGACAAACTGACAAAGGAGGCACAGACACTTATATACACGAGGGAGGCAGGGCTGATTGAACACAGGTGAAACACATGAGGAACATGTGCAGATGATCACAAGGGCAGGAAACAAAGTTACAGACAGAAAAGGAACATCATTTCAAAATAAAACAGGAAGCGTAGAACTCAGGTAGAAACAACTGAACATAAACACAAGGAAACGCAGGTAAAAGTAAAAAAAGAGACAAAATGAAAAGTGTCCAACAGAAGAAACAGAGTCAGTGTCCAGACACAGGATTCATTTGCTGACTCCACTTCCTCTTCTCCTCTTCCAGGTGTCTTGATGGCCTGATCACAACACAAGCTGAACTTTCTTTGGAAGCCATTTTAGGGGGCGGATGAGCTGAGGATTGAACCCGGCGCTGCTCCGACTGGGAGGTCAACAGGAAGAGACTCTGGAAACATGAGAGAAGAAGAAAACACAGAGGAGGACCGAGGGCGGTTCCGAGCGCTCGACCTCCTCTAAACAACCAGGAGAAAAACTTTGAATGAGATGAACTTGTGAAACGACAGCTTCATCATTCGATGCTTCGCAGGGGTTTTACTGTGCTTTGTTGCCATGCCAACAGTGCCAATGTGTTCATGTGCGTGTGATTGTGCATCGAGGAATCAAAACTGTCGTCACAACACTGAAAAGTTGTACACGACCAACCAAGCTGACCCGACATCTCTCCGACAGACGACGGACTCAAACCCAAACAAGCCAAAGGATCAACTGGACCGTCTGCATCTGGAAACACAGCTCACCTGAGTGAAACAGCTCCATCTGCTGGACAGTGTCCTTCATTACATCTACTGATCAGGACAACGTTTTGAAAGGTTAAATCTCTGCAGTGTGGATCTTCATCCAACCGCGGCTGTAGGCCGGTACAGCAAAATCAGCCTGAGTGAACTCCGACGAGAGATGAGTCACCAACACTCACCGACAGAGCGATGAAACCACAGAGACAAGGGAACCCACAAAACCATATCTGATCAAGACGATCACAAGCTCGAGTCAGAGTGAAAACGCAAACAATAAAAAGACGATACGAAGACAAGCTCCGAGATAAAACGTTGATGCACAGATGAGACTTCTTCTTGAGGTCGAAACTAATCACAGTCAAAACACCAGAAAACAACTTCATGAGATCAGCAGACGTAAAAAAAAACAGACGGTGAAGCCAATGCAGACGTGTCTGAAACCTGTGTTCTGTGTAGTGACCAGCAGGGGGCGACTCCAGTGGTGGTTTCTATAGAAGTCTTTATAAGTCAGTTGGTAACATCAGTAAACTTTGTCCTCAGTAGTTTATGTCTCAGTCTCTAGTTTCAAGTGTTCTTCAACACAGCTGATGTCCATTTAGTCAATTATGATCAAAATGCATGGGGGGGGGGGGGTTTGATTGACTGCTAGTACCGTCCAATGGGTGCAGGTCTCAGGTGTAGGTGGGCGTGTCCTCAAGCTCTCAGTCAGGCTCCACCCTCCAGCTCCTCCAAATATGATCATTTCGGGTTTTAAAAAAAACAAGATGGCGCTGAACAAACACGTCGAACTGAGGGCGACGTCACGGGGGGGTCGCCATTAGATTGGAATGCTTTAACAACAAACAGACTTCATCAGGTTGTGGCAGAAACCATCTCATCAACACTGCGGATGAATGAATGAATGAATCCTACTGATGAACAACTGATAATCGATTGTGTCTAGTGTTTACAGCCGTGTGTGTGTGTGTGTGTGTGTGTGTGTGTGTGTGTGTGTGTGTGTGTCAGTGTGTTTCCCTGGCAACATCAGTGTAAAGCAGTCAGAGCGTGATGATGATGATGATGATGTACAGAAATCACATTATATTTTAAACTCAACAATAAAACAGTGACACTTTGCTCAGTTTCTTTATTGAATTAACACAATTGAACTTTAAATACAGTAACATTAATATGACATCACTTAAATAAAATGTCACTTCAAATAACTTAAAGCATAAATAGAACACATCCAATAATAATGTGATGTTTTGTAGTTTCTCCAGATAAATAAAATAAGATTAAATTCAATAAATATGGGGCTAAGAGAGACTAAATGATCGAATGGGTCACAGAGCAGCATGAAGACTTCACCTCATCACTTCAAATCAAATACAGGAATAAAAGATGTTAGCTGCCAGTTATAAAAAGGATGTGTGTGTTTATCTTGTCAATAATCGATGATATCTGAGTTATGATGTTATTTTCGTCATTGCTGTTGTTGGATTGTGGGCCGGACGCAGGTGCAGCCCACAGCGATGAGGCGGGACTCCAGCTTGTAGTGGTAGCTCTCCGCCGATGCCGACTTGACCCGTCGCAGCATCAACATCTGGTGCATTATGGGTCGGGACTCCAGGCTCTGGTCCTCCACGCCCTCCAGGTTGAGACAACCCTGCAGCAGACAGCGGGCCTCCGACAGCACCGGGGGGAGGAGAGAGGCATCATGGAAATTGCTAAGGACGGAGGAGGAACAAAAAGTTTTTACTTTGAATGTTTCAGAGCAGAATAACACTTATATGTATATATATATATATATGTATATGTTTGTGAGGACCACGTGTTCATTCGTACTTGTACGTCCACGGGGAGATGGAAGCGTTCTCCAGTGGTCTGACGTTTGTGGTAGGAACCAAAGATTTGGGGTCCAGTTGCAGGGGGACCATTCCTGCCGCAGCATCATCAGTCTTATTGCTTGTCTTCCCTGAGTGTTTTGATTGGCCGCCTCCTCTCGGCATCGCCGCCGCCTTGCTGCTCATCACCATCATCATCATCATCATCATCGCTACAACACAGGCGGCCTGAGGAAGAGGAAGGTGAAGAAGTTTTATAAAATAATCTTCATCAGGAGAAAATACCGAAGCTGCTTCATATACAAAATATACTATAGTTAAAAATACAATGAATTAATCATTTTAAAAAAGTCCATCACATATTTAATTACATTTAAATCACATTAAACTAACTACTCATGTTTCAATGAAGAACATTTCAAATGTTCTCTCATCAAAGTTTCCTAATAAAATGTTTTATGCAGAAATATTTACTCAGTGTTAAAGATTAAAGTCTCTGAAGATAAAATACATTTAAAATCAAAAATATCATCAAGATTGTTCAATATTAAATAAATATGTCAATAAATAACATTCAGGAAATATTACTCCAATAATCAATATATATATATATATATATATATATTTATATTTATATACTTCATATAACAAACATTCATATAATTTACTATAAAATGTACAATATCATAAATAAACTTTAATCGTATATTTATAAATGTAATAAATATAAAGAATAGATGAAGCATTTGTTTTTTGCATTGCTCTTTTCTAAATAAAAATAAAACCTGAGCTAAAGTTGAATTAAAAATTAAATTAAATTGTAAAACAATTCAGTAAAGTACTTGTTGTATCATTCATATCTTTTCATTTGTATATTCAACATCAAACACTTTCAAACTTCCAAACAGAAACTTTTCTAAAAACTTCTGAACACGTCGTTCTGGACTAGCGTCGTGATTTACGACTTTTAAAACCTCTGGAAGAAAGAATCCTCTTCACTTACGGTCACGTTCTTCGAGCTCGATGTAGAAAACATTCTGAATTCTTCTGCTTCACACGTCGTCTGTATCCGATTTGCTTCTCTTTGGTTCACGGTTCGGTTCCCCGGGTTCAGATGGAGGTGCAGGTGCTGGTGTCGGTTCTGCGTCTTCACTGATGCTCTGGTGGACGACGATCGAAGCTTTTTATCCTGATCAGCGCCGATATCTTCCTCTGATGATGTCACCTTCTGTCTAAACCACACCGACCGCACAGCATGATGATGGTTGACCCACTTTCCCAATCATGTTTCATACTTGGGTGAAATTACTCTGCACTGAAAAGTTGCAGCATATTTTAAATAGGTTGTCTTTTCCTCCTCGGCCTCCACGTTCAAACACACGATGCATTTTACATTTAATCTGATGAGTGTGAACTTTACCAACATCTTCATCAGCGTCAGAATCATTTCTACTTCAGATTCACAGTCAGTGTCATCCGTTTGTCCACCACGTCACACTGTGACTGATATATCGAGATTCAAACATCTGAACGTGGAGGGAAACGTTCATACTCAGTCTGACTGTCTGAGGTAGTTTAACTGATCTGATAGGGGGCGCTCACGAGCAGCTTAAGTAACAGCAACTAGAATGTCACACTCATAATTATATATATATATAAAATCATGATAAACTATTTGAACTGAACATAATGAGTTGTTTGAACTATGAGTGATTCTCTCTCCGACTATTTTTTTCAATTTTTTTTTTGGTTTGGTTCAGATTTTACGCGACATCTGCGTTAACGTCTTTAACGATGCAACAGGAGAAACTTGTCGGCAGTATGACATCACAGGGTTCTGCTGCGGGGGCCCCCGGTCACTCCGGGCCCCTGACCCAGTCGGGGCTCGTCCCCTCTTTCTTCATCCCTCCTGACTTGTTTCAGTAGCATCATGAGATGCAGGAAGTGAGCGTCTGACCTGGTTTACAGTCGTGATGTGACTCAGCTCGCTTCATGTGGGTTTTCTCAGCCCACGCTGCCGGCTCACCCCTGACCTGGTTTGATTGACGGGTCGATGCTTGTGACTGATCCAAGGGAGATTTCCTGCATCTTCCAAACGCTTACAGGCCACGTATAACATCATGTGTGTGTGTGTGTGTGTGTGTGTGTGTGTGTGTGTGACTGCAGCAAACTGGCTCACTTGCAGAAGCATGAAAAGTAAATGAATGTATGAATATCAATAACACTGAGGTCTGTTTGATGTTTGACTTTCTAAGATTCTCACTACTCGACCGAAGATCAGTGACTGGAAACACACACGTTTGTGAAGGTGTTTGTGTTTGTGTGTGTGTGTGTGTGTGTGTGTGTGTGTGTGTGTGTGTGTGTGTGTGTGTGTGTGTGTGTGTGTGTGTGTCTGACTCAGATTTCCGTAACATAAATCAAAATTCCTTCTTCTTTAGTTGTAATATTTCTCCCATTCAGGTTCAAATAAACTTCTCAATGTTTTTTAAATGACTGAACAATATTAATATATATATATATATATATATATATGTATATGTATATGTATATATATATATATATATATACATATTGATTAATATATACATATATTAATATTAATAAGAATCACACACAACAACAGCTGACAAACCGCATCTCCGTCACCATGGTTACAGTGATGATCATTCAGGGAGGTTATGTTTCAGAAGTGATGCTGGTTTGGAACAAGATTAGTTCTTTCTTATTGCCACAGGATTTTCTGTTGTCATGGTTACAGTCATTAAGTTGGTAATATAATGAATAAATACATCAAATATTGATAAATAAACCAGATCCAACCAAAGTGCTGCTCTGGGTCATAACCAGACTGTAAATAAAAACCAAAGCCAAAGCCTCGATTTGTTTCATCCAAATTAACGAATGACGGAAACCAATCGTAGCTGCTTCCTCTGGCGCCCCCCACAGGACAAATAAGTGCACAAGAAGAGCAGCGTGGTCTCCTCAGCAGCCCGCAGGCGTCGACTGCAGAGACCCACCAGTTTCCTGCTCAGAGTGAAAAGTGCTGACGGTGTTGACAGTAACCAGATGAAAATCTAGAGAATAATCAGATGCTGCAGGTTTCATCCGTCGACCAAATCAGGTCAGAGGAGAGATGCTGATGGTTCAGATTACATCACAAGCAAACCACAGCACACGCCCCCACTGCATCTACACGCAAACAGGAAGTCTCACAATCAAATCACAATGATTCATTTATTTCAAATCATCTTTGTTCACTATTCAGTATAATAGTCATAGAAATCTTCTTAGAAATTTTAAAACAGTTGAAACAAAAAAGTATTTTTTAGGGCCACATTTATTATTATTATTATTATATATTTTTGTCATTAATTACGAGAATAAAGTCATAAATATTCTAACTCGTTGTTTTAGAGGAGGAGAGAATGAGGGCCGTGGAGCATTTTGTGGAATTGTACTTTAGTTTAGGTTTCACAAACAAGGAGATACTTAATCTTTATTCTCATAATTTATTCCGAAAGTAATTTTTTTTTTAATGTGGCCCTAATACTCCGTCATACAAAATATATATAAGTGCAGATTTTTAATTTCAATTTTGCATCAGGAGAAAGATGTTTTTTTTAGTCCATCTGTCACAGTATCTGTTATCGCCACCAGGGGGCACAAAAGTTAACATGTTCACTAATTGTAACAGCTTCAAAAAACATCTTGGAAACATCGAGTCATAAATTAATCCTGAACCAACAAGTGACGTTTTTATATGAAGATCAGAAAATATTTAAGAATCCAGAGATCAGTGACTGGAAACACGTTTGTAAGTAGGTGAAGGGGTGTGTGTGTGTGTGTGTGTGTGTGTGTGTGTGTGTGTGTGGTGTGTGTGTGTGTGTGTGTGTGTGTGTGTGTGTGTGTGTGTGTGTGTGTGTGTGTGTGTGTGTGGTGTGTGTGGTGTGTGTGTGTGTGTCTCCCTCAGATCTCTGTAGCCTCTTTAAATCGAAATTCTCTCTTCTTCAGTTGTAATAAATGTTTTTCTCTCATTCAGGTTAAAATAAACTTCTAAATGTTTTTTAAAACCGTGACGACTGATCATGTGAAGTTTTCAGTCAGGAACATTACGTCGTGATTACAGTTGTGATCGGCGCTGAAGGCTCCATTCTTTGGACGTTCCCTGGATTAGCCGAGCAGCGTGCTAAGACAAAACAAGGAACGTGTTTAGAACCCCCTGTTGGTCGTCACTGTACATTTGTTTGAGATGAATATCGTTTAACGCAACCGTGTTTGGACGCGGCGCTAAAAGGTGGAGGCAAGTTGCAGCAGGCGCGGGCGGCGGTGTAGCTGAGCAGGGATCAGTGAGGATGAGGTCGTATTTAAAGGAACCGTCTTGGTGAGGGCTGTTTCCTCTGGCGCCCCCCACAGGACAATTAAGTGTATAAGAAAACAGCATCGTCTCCTCAGCAGCCTCCAGGCGTCGACTGCAGAGACTCGCCTGACGTTTCCTGCTCAGAGTGAAAAGTGCTGACGGTGTTGACAGTAACCAGATAAAAATCCAGAGAATAATCAGATGCTGCAGGTTTCATCCGTCGACCAAATCAGGTCAGAGGAGAGATGCTGATGGTTCAGATTACATCACAAGCAAACCACAGCACACGCCCCCGCTGCGATGTGACAGCACGAGAACCTCTGCGACGACCGTACATGGAAACAGGAAGTCTCACAATCAAATCACAATGATTCATTTATTTCAGATCATCTTTGATTCACTATTTAGTAAATTATTCATAGAAATCTTCTTAGAAAATTAACAGTTAAAACTAAATATGTATATATATCTTAAAGCTTCCAAGTGCAGATTTTTAATTTCAATTTTCAGTCTGGAGAAAGATGTTTTTAGTCCATCTGTCACAGTATCTGTTATCGCCACCAGGGGGCACAACATTTGAAAATTAAAAAATGGACATGTTGACTTATTGTAACTTAAAAAACATCTTAGAAACATCAGGTCATAGATTTGTCCTCAACCAACAGGTGACGTTTTTATATGACGATCAGAAAATACTTAAGAATCCAGAGGAAACACTTTTTTTCAAACAAGACCTTTGGGTCAAATCCGGAGAACTGGCTGTGGAGTTTGTCCCGATGCTCATGAAGAAGAACATGGGTTCACACGGTGCTCTGTCGGCTGCGGCCTCCACCTCCTTACAGACACCGTCAGCACCATGCTAACAGACATGCTAACAGACATGCTAACTGACGGCTAGCAGCAGACAATCAGAGTTGTTATTGGCTCAACAAAACACTTTCAACTCCCTTTGAACAAGTTAGATAAACCTGAGCCGAATCAGAATAGACGTTATCTCAAGACACTTTAAACAGAAGGTCGAGAGCAAAGTGGAAAAACCGAAAGTGAAATTATTGTTAAAGAAACAGTGAAGCTGGATCTGAGATCATTTTATGATTTTATGAAATATTGTAAAATGTGTAAATCCAAGACTTGAAAAGACAAATGAAAATATTCTACACTTTCACATTTCACCAAATTCTGTGGAGGGGAATTAGAACCATGTGAAATATGTTCTGGAAGAAAATGTAGGATTCTGGGTTTAACTAGAATTTAACAACACAAAGGACAAACAGGCTGCGAGCCGACAGATCTTTATCTGCAGAGATGTTGAGTCAGGTTGAAATCTACAGAACAGGGTGAGAACCATGTGAGAAATGATTTGTACTTTTTATATATAAGTTCTGTTTGGAAAACAAAATAATGAATTTGAATCTGAGATTAACTCTCACTTTGTTCCCAGCCTGTAGACCTGACTCATTTCTGTCGTGATGATATCAGTGAACGCTTGATTCCACAAACTGACACAGATAAATCTGAGAGATAACAGGAATCTCCCCGTCATGTCTGCCGCCGGTTATCAGCTCTGACATCGCTGTGATCTGAGGATCGCACATCTTCTTAAATGGAGCTGAACTCAGAGCCGTCACTCTCAGGAACCAGACCACGTCCACAACATGAGGCTGAGACGCAGCGTCGGGGAACTGCTGGTGAGCATCACGTTCATCCACTGACACCAACCGATGATATTTTGATGATTTTTATTTCATTACGTCGGACTGAGACATTCGCTGGAGGCCCTCACGGCAACAACATTCATAGGTGCACTTCCTCTTTAGCAACTTGTCTTCAAGTAAAAGCAAAATGATATCTTGTATCAAGTGGAATTACAGAGCTTTTATTCTGAAAAGTTGAGATTTTGTGTGTGAGGATTGTGTCGTTTGATGAATGAAAAATAACATCAGTTCTGTGAATCATTCAAACTTACAACGTGTTCTCACTTCACTCTGAGCCACAGACCATTTATAAAAAACACAAACAATAAGAAGTGACAGAATATTGAAGAAGAGTTTGAGGACGACAAGAAAAATTCTGACGCATCAACACAAGAGAAACACAACATCACACACACACACGTTCGCAACACACTCTGACCTGGTTAAAAACATTTCCTGAGTTTTGAGTTATAATCTTTCATCCTGTCCACAGGTGTGTTGCATTGCATTGTGGGTAGTCGTGTCCTCCTCCTCCTCTTCCTCCTCCTCCTCCTCCTCTGGGGTTAAAGCCCCCCCTCCTCCTGGATGTGACTCCTTGTTGGCGTTCTCCTCCGAGGTCGCCTCCTTTTCTGGCAGACAGAACAGCATCCACAACAGGTCTCTGTCTCCATGGAGGTGGAGGTCAGTTTGACAACACACACACACACACACACACACACACACACACACGCACACACACTGAGTGTCTGTTGTTTCACTGTGACCCGACGGTTGTGCTGCTGCTGCTGTGTCTTCAGGTCGTCCACCGTGAAGAACCGGGTGCCCTCCACCCTCTGGGAGGCCGAGTGCATCGACGTCTTCTGCTCCGGGCCGAAGAAAGACAGCTTGATGTCAGTTCCCATCTACCAGAGCGTCCTGGTCCTGAACCGGCAGCGGGGGGCGCTGTGCTTCACTGCGTCGTACATGTCGGTGGCCGTGGGCTGCACCTGCGTCTGGGCCAAAACCAGCGAGAACTGAAGCTGCAGCTCAGAGAGGAGAACATTCAACATCTGCCGATTGGTTGTGTTGATTTGTGTGATTGTGTTTGATCCTCTGACCGTGTATGTGTAATTAAAAACACACAATATGAAACTTGTCGACTTTACTTTGTTTGGTGAAAAGCATCAGAACCGAGTGGTAAAAGAAACTTTCTCAAACAGTGTGTGTGTGTGTGTGTGTGTGTGTGTGTGTGTGTGTGTGTGTGTGTGTGTGTGTGTGTGTGTGTGTGTGTGTCGAGTCTCATGACGTCTGAAATCCTCAGCAGAATGAAATTAGCTCTGATTAGTTGAAAACAAGAGCACACAGTGTGTCTGTGTGTGTGTCTGTGTGTCTGTGTGTGTGTGTGTGTGTCTGTGTGTCTGTGTGTGTGTGTGACAGTGGTGGCTGTGCAGCAGGACCAAGCAGCGAACAGCCAGTGACACGGAACAAAACAACGAAAAATCAGAAACGTTTTCTGAAGAAGAAGAAAGTCAGGTAGGTTTATGACTGTGTCTGTATGGAGGATAATTAGTGCCCTGTGAATTTTCATGAGTTAAAGAAAAGAGAGTTTTCTTTCTTTTCTTCTTTTTCAGAATTCTTTCTCCCCCCAAAATTTAAAAAGTAAAAATATTCCATGTGGTCCCGATCCTCCTCCTCCGTGGTCGTGTGTCATTGTCTTTATTCACAGTCTGTGGTCTTTCACCTCATTTCACTTTAAAAGTTCAGTGTGTAGAATTTAGTGACATCTAGTGTTGAAGTGTCATGTTGCAGCTGAACGCCCCTCCCCCCCTGAAACGAACTCGTGAAAACATCATGAGGATTATTCTTCATTAAATTTCCCTTTCACCTGAATCTTACACACTGGACCTTTAATTGTTCATTTTTCTCACAGAAATCATCAGGATTGTATCCCATCATGCCTCGGGTGTCGTTCTCCCCTCCCACTCTGTTCCTCCCTCTGCTGGAGCGCCTCCTCCCCTCCCTCCCCCCGACGCTGCCAGACATGGATGTCCCCCCTCTGTTCCGGCAGCAGTTCATCCTGTCCGGGTATCGTCCCGTGGACTTGTCCTGGCGCTGTTACGTCCTCAGTCTCTTCCAGCTCCACAACGAGACTCTGAGCGTGTGGAGCCCCCTGCTGGCCGCCGTCTACATGCTCACGAGGTTCCTGATGTTCGCCGTCCTGCAAGGGGGGGTACTGACACCGTCCTGTACTGTTTGTTTGGCCTCCTCGGGTTTGACCGCCACGTGTGTCTGACCTCTTTGACCTCTGACCCCCTCAGGGGATCCTGGGAGTTCGGCTGCAGGGTCCTGAAGGTCAGGGCTTCTCTGTGGACGCGTCGTCGCTGCCTCTGGTTCTCTACGTCTTCTCTGCTGTCACGTACCTGAGCTGCAGGTGAGGCAGTGAGTTATTTGTTGCTGCTCACACTGACGTCCCCCGGCAGTTTGTGATTCACGTTAATTCATCGGCTTCATTTGAGTTTAAAACGGAATGAATGGATCTCAGATCTATTATTGTTTAATCTGCCTCCGTCAGTTACAGATCAACACAACGGTTCATGTTTGAATCTAATGTTCTCATCATAATGATAATCATTATAATAATAATGTATAAATACAGTAAAATCAGATTAGGAGACTCTCATTAATGCAACATATGTTAAAGTCTGATCGGTGAAGCTGGATACAGACGTCGATGTGAGGTGACTCTTTAATCTGTGTTTGGTCTCCACCTCCTGACATCAGGCTCCTCAGTGCTCCACATGTTCTCCAGCTGTTCTGACTGAGCAGCTGTTCACGGACAGAGGCTGATTACAGATGTTCCAGTCATGTGATCTGTCACGACAGAAAGCTGAGATTCAGATTTGCTCGTTGCAGCGCTGCAGTCCACCTGCTTCGCTCCGAGCAGACGCATCACTCGCTCTTCTACCTGGAATACGTGGGCGTGGCCGTCTACCAGTACGGCTGTGCTCTGGCCCTGTGTCTCTACAGCTCTGACACCGCCTGGACGCAAAGCATGCTGGGACAGGTCAGTTCACGTGTCTTGCATCCATCCTCATGATGCGTTCAGGTGTCCTCATGAGGCAGGTTTTTCTGCAGATCTTCCTCCCAGTCGCCGCTGTAGCCTCCTGGCTCTCCTGCGTCGTCTGCTGCTACGCTGAACTTCATTTCCATCGACCGTACCCGCGGCTCAGGAGGATCTGCCAGGTGGTCCCGATGGGCGTGGCCTACCTTCTGGTCATCAACCCTGTCACCCACCATCTCGCCAGCCACAGCTGGATGAACACCTCCACACCTCATCTTCACTTCCTGCAGGTGAAGCTTCCTAGTCAACATATAAACACATCACTTCCTGTTTCCACTGAAGACAACTCCTCTAAAAGTCAGTGCATGTAAACGCACTTCTATCATTTCTCCACCAGGTGGCGCTACTTCTGCTCTCTGTCTTCTTTTTCTCCTGCCCTGTACCTGAGTGCTTCTCCCCCGGCCGCTACGACATCATCGGCCACAGCCACCAGCTCTTCCACGTCCTCTTGTCTTTCTGCACGCTTGTCCAGCAGGAGGCGCTGTTCGACGACTTCCTGTGGCGGCGGCAGGTGCTAATCAGAGAGTTCGGAGAAGAGCGCCTCCTGCTGGCCTGCGCCTCCTTCCTCGGCCTGACGCTCTGCTGTGTGATGACGGCGCTCGCCATGAAGAGAACTCATGTTCAGCTACTAAAAGAGGGACGATAGAAGAAGAAGAAGAACTTCAGACGGGATTAATTCATCTTGATCTAGAAGCCGGAAGGTTTGAGTTTGAGTTTGAGTTTGAGTTTGAGTTTGAATGTTCCCTGAGTTCGTGCTCCAGCTTCTTCTCACAGTCAACACATGCAGGTTGTTTGGTCGTTCGTCTCTGATCAGCCGGACAGAGACAGAAGAAAAAGACAGAGAGTCAAGATCTGCTCCCTCGAGAACATTCTTCATTAGCTTTACTTCCTGTCAGTGTGTTTTCTGTAGTTCCGTGTACAGCTCTGTGTATTTATACCTTTATGTTTCCACCCTTCAGTGCTTCCTGTGTTTTAACAGCTCACAGGTGATTGGTTCGCTCCTGACGAAGAACTCAGGTGACACCGATAGATGATTGTCCAGCTTGAAGTTTCACGGAGGCTGCTCATTGGCTCCAGACGTTCTGGGGTCCAAAGTTTTATTTTATATTTACGTGGATCTAAAAATAAGTCTAACAAACATCTGCACAGGAAACTGAGAAAAAAAAAAAAAGTTCCTCTTTGAGCTGAAGCGTAGACGCAGTTATCTCTCTCTCCCAGTTCTCTACCGGCCTCGCTCGGCCAGTCAAGCGGTAAGCGACAGTTGCAGTGTTCGGGCGGAGCCGCAGATAAAGTGTGAGTTTCAGTTTGAGTTGGACTTTAATAAGAACAGCTTTGTGTACTATACTGTGTGTACTATACTGTGTGTACTATACTGTGTGTACTATACTGTGTGTACTATACTGTGTGTACTATACTGTGTACTGACAGAAAAAACTATCCGCACACACACAGACTTCGACAAATAAATCTTCTTCCTTCATGTTCTGTAATCCAACATCATGTCATCATGTTCATATTGTGTGTTTTTAATTACACATACACGGAGCGGTCAGAGGATCAAACACAATCACACAAATCAACACAACCAATCGGCAGATGTTGAATGTTCTCCTCTCTGAGCTGCAGCTTCAGTTCTCGCTGGTTTTGGCCCAGACGCAGGTGCAGCCCACGGCCACCGACATGTACGACGCAGTGAAGCACAGCGCCCCCCGCTGCCGGTTCAGGACCAGGACGCTCTGGTAGATGGGAACTGACATCAAGCTGTCTTTCTTCGGCCCGGAGCAGAAGACGTCGATGCACTCGGCCTCCCAGAGGGTGGAGGGCACCCGGTTCTTCACGGTGGACGACCTGAAGACACAGCAGCAGCAGCACAACCGTCAGTTTTCATCACGCAGTCTGTTTGTCCAGTGGGTGGCGCTAAAGGAAAGATCACGGACTCAGAGCTGGAACGTGATCGGGTTCAGTTAGTCAGAATTTATTTATTACACCTTTCACAAAAGTTAGTGTCAAAGTCCGTCATGACTCACAGGCAGTTAAACAACTGCACAAAATACTCAGTGTCCGAGATAAAATACTGAATATGATTTTAAAAAACTACAGACATATATAAAAGTAGATAAAATATGTATATATGGATGAGGTTAGTCGACAGAAGCTAACAGGACACAGCTGACACAACCTATTTTGGTGTTGCTAGCTTGCTGAACTGTACGAACACGTTGCGTTATTTGGCATCCGTGTTGCTGTTGCCTAGCAACGGCAAACACATATACATATATATATATACGTATAACATTTGTGGGTGTGGTCAAATCTTTTGAATGCTTCATTTAATTCCAACCTAATTGCTAATGTTCAGACTCAGACCATGAATGTAACTGCTGAGTTTAATGTCATTTAATTAGAAAGAGCGAAGTTTTTAACTTTGAGCCTGACGAGGTCACGTTAGCTCGTAAACTCGTCTGTGTCTCTTGTTGGTGCAGTGAGCTTTTTAAAGAGAAGAGCATAAAAACCATCAAAGCTTCAGAGCTGAAGCGGCCGGCCACTGTTACGTGATTAACTTCCCATCGTCAAATGTGATCGGGATAGCGCCACCGTGTGGCCAGTTTCTAAACCAAGCTCAAAAGTGTTTGAGCCATTCAACAGTCTCCGACTCGGTGAGCTGCTTCAAGACCCGAGAACAAAAACACAAGAGAACAGCAGCGGAGAACGTGTGGAAATAAAACTCTGAATCATAAGATCCATCAGTGTTGACTTTATGGTTTACAAGACAAGAGGAGTGTCTCTGTGTGTGTGTGTGTGAGTGTGTGTGTGAGTGTGTGTGTGAGTGTGTGTGTGTGTGTGAGTGTGTGTGTGTGAGTGTGTGTGTGCGTGTGTGTCTTTAAGCAGCTCAAACAGCTCAGTGTTTGTTCAGTCTGTCAATGAGTAAACCTGCTGCAGGAACACCTCCCCACACACACACACACACACACACACACGGTGTCGGAGCTGTCACAGGTACGTTCACACTTTATTTCTTTGTTCATGTGAAGTTAATCACTCGGTAATAAAATGTATTTTTGACGTTCACACTTCTGTGGGATGTTCTTCAGTCGCAGGTTGTGATGTCGTTAATGTTGTCGTTATTTACTTTTGAAGAACAAATGAACAGAAGCTACAAACACAACGCACCGTCAGTAGAATCACACGTATCTGAGAATCTCCACAGAAAACCTGACGGAGACATTCATGTGAACATGAAATTATAAATGACGCACAGTATTTATTTATGTACAACAATATTATTCTGTTCTTGTTAATACTGAAGTTTCATATCTCATGAGGTCGTACTGAATATTTTAACAACAGTGGTGAAACTGATCAACCTCTTGATGCTGTCGAACATCAGAGTTCTGTTCGTTTTACGATTCATTTGTAAACTTTATTAGTTAGATTGTTTTTGCGAAACACAAAGAAGTAAATTGTGATGTGTTGTCACTAATATTTAGGTCCTCATTGTAAACGTGTGTGTTTGTAATGTTGTGTTCTCTTGTGTTGGTACTTCTGGTCATTAGTGAGTCGTCCTCAAACTCTAGTTTGTGTTTTTATAAACTGTCTGTGGTGCAGAGTGAAGTGAGAAAACTTTGTGTTCATCCTGCCTGGTTCATCTGCACTGAATGTTTTTCATCAACTGAAACTGAATTTTCTTTATCACTGTTCACGTGTGGTTTTTCTATTTTAATTTTTCCATGATTGTATGAATGTTGTTTTCATGATGGAGACAGAACCCGTCGAAGGTCGGTCCGATCTGGTGAAATGAAAAACAATTTATCAAAACTAACTTCCGGTCGTCGACCTCGGCTGTAGTTTATCTGAGGACCTAGAAGAGGACAGGCTAGCCTCATCCAAACGACACCAAACTCAGCACTGCACTTCAGTGAACCATCAAAAATACACACGTCAGGTGTGAAGACGATAAGTTGAACGGTTTAAAGATATTGTTCCCGCAGACAGACGGACGGACGTTTGTGGAATAATTAGAGATGAACTAATGAACAAAATATGGACAACACACATTTCAATGTGTTTAATAAACATTGTGTAAAAACTAAATCGTGTTTTCATCACACACAGACATGGAAGAGTCAGACAGACAGGACGCTTCATTCTTAAATTATTGACGTAAATGTATCGCAGCTCTCTGGACGTGTTCGTTTTGTTCAACTGTTGCTGATTCGAATGAGGTTCATGTTCGTGTTTCTTGAAACAGGAAGTAGCGACAGAGCTCAGCGTTGTCTCGTCCGAATCAGATTCATTTTTCTTCTCTTTATGTAAAGTGTGTTTTTATTTATCACTGAAAACAAAAGACCTCTTGTTCAGTCAGTTCTGTTCATTCACACGTTACTAAACAACTTGTCGTGAACTGCTTCCTGGGTTTCCTGTGTTTTGGGATGAAGCTGCAGCTGAAACATGAGTCGTAAACTGTTCACAGGGTTTGAACTTTGACCTCCTGTAGTCATCAGTCATGTTAATGAGCAGAACTCTACTGAACATTATCAGAGCGTGTGTGAGTCTGCGGTGACTTTTTAGAGACGTCAGTCGTTTCCTCCACACGACTCGAAAAAACTCAAACCAAACAGCCTCAAGCACATTTTCTTCTTCAGTCTCATTTCTCACGAGTGTCTGAGTGAGTTTAAAAAAAGGATCATAGTCATTTATTCAAACTGGTTTAACTTCTTTACATTTTCAAATATCAAAACGGTTACATCAGCGTGGAAACCTCCGAGCTCAGTCGTCGTTTTGATGAAGTGCAAAAGTTTCTGCTGAGAATCAACACACACGTAAACTCATCAATAATATTAGATCAATTAAAACTCCACAGACGATTGATGACTTTTATAAAGACTCACTCTTTATTCTTATAGTTTGATTCTGGATGATGAAAAACTTAGCTGCAGTGTCGCTTCCATCCACGAAGAAGAGTTCAACATGCATTTCCTCGTGTTGAGCTCCAGGAGGCGCACTCTGGAGATTGCTCAGAATTTCCGACACAAAACAAAACAAATCTGTGTAGAAACGAGGTGAAGCGGGTTTAATTATTTAAAAATAGAAAAAATAGAAGCACGGTCTAAATCTCCTGAAACTACAGACGAAGAATCAGAGAGAGAATCTGAACAGTGTCTCAACAAACTCCGCCCAGTGTGTTCAGGTGTGTCCGAGCAGCGCCGACCACGCCATCAGTAAACTGAAGTTCCTGTCAGTCAGACAGACAGAGAGGTCGCACAGAGGCTGATCGTCACATGACTCACGTCCTGCTCTCTCTCTCTCTCTCTCTCTCTCTCTCAGGGATAATGGCGGCAGTCGGAGCCGGGGTCAGCGGGGTCATCGGGTCGTGGTTCCTGCCATCAGGAGTCGTCGGGTCCCTCCTCCTCCTGCTCCTCCTCTCCATCCTGCTCACGGCTCTGTGCAGCGAGTGCAGCAGGTCTGATGAATCCGAGCGTGTTGTTTGTTTCTGTCTCTGTGAACACGAGCCGAGAGGAAACACCTCCGAGCCTCAGAACTTCACCGAGAGACGTTCAAACAGAAATCCTGCACCGTGATGCAACGAATCCACCAAAAGAATTCTGATCTTTAGTTCAGCCTCAGGTTTCTAACTGAGTTCAACTGGAAGAATCCAAATATCTCAGGATCTAATTCATTTGTACTTTGAGTGTAAAAAGCTGAATCTTCAGATGTTTCTTGTTAAAACTTTGTTGTTTTTTTTTCTTTCGTTTTCCAGACGTTCGTTTGAGCTTCAAGAATCAGAGAGGGACACAAATCATTCAACTCTCATCAGTGTGGTGAGAGACCTTTGACCTTTGACCTTTGACCTCTGAGCGTTTGTCTGTTAACGTTAAAGACCGAATAGACTGAACGTTTGACGTCGTGTTTATCAAAAGGTGAAACTTGAGGAACCTGTGATGGAGAGAGTCAACCCTGTGATCAGCGATATTCAAAACGACGAAAAAGGTGAGTGAACGTCTGAAAAGATGAACGTGTGAATGTGACTGAGGGGAAAGAGACAGAGACAAAAGTGAAAGTGAAAACCAGCTTTCATTTCTGTGGTTTTCAATCTTTAAAACCTGAAACCTGAGAAACTCAGAGACAAGAAAATAACCAGCGACAGATAATTTAACAGATGAGAAGTTTCTCTTAAGGACGAAACAGAAAATCCAGCAGAAAGTTCACAGAAAAACTGTAGTTGAACTGGTTAAAGTGAACAACGCCCACATTATATCAAGATTAAGGATTAAGATTCCTTTTTATATTAAATATAAACATATTAAATGTATTCGTATATTTTTATTCATTTAAACAACTTTAGAAAACACAGAGACTTTTATTATTAATAAATAGATTTTTCTTTTGAAGGAGACTCGCTCTCGTTCACCTCCTGGAGGAGCCACCTGGAGGCGCCACCCAACAACCAAGGTCTGTTAAGAATAACCCGCCGTGCTCCCAAGTGCGTTTCAGGGTTAAAGAAAGCTTTCAGCTAACTGACGGAGCAATGCTGTTGCCGTGGTTACCTGAAGGTTATAACACCTCTGAGTGATCTCATGATTGGTTTCAAATGACACCCGACAGCCTCACCCTGTTCCACATTTAAATCAGCTGCAACATGTACACACAGTAACTACATACATGTGAATATGTCTCGTGTGTGTGTGTGTGTGTGTGTGTGTGCAGATGTTCAGACCAATGGCTGTGCAGCAGTGATGGAAGCGTCTCCTGCTGGTCGTACGTCATCGTCCTGTTTTATAAACTTTTACTTTAATTGTTTTTTATTTCAAACACTGAAGCAAAGTAGAAACTACATTACTACATTTCCCATGATGCATGTGTGTGTGTGTGTGTGTGTGTGTGTGTGTGTGTGTGTCTAAAGAGTCCAGGGCTGTGGAGGAAAACTCAGTCCAGTTCACGGCGTGGAGGAGCCACCTGAGGGCGCCAGAGCAACAAGGTAGAAATGTGTGTGTTGGTAGAAAAAGGAACTTAGATCCGCTGCTGATAAATATGAAGGAAACACGTGTTCACAGTTTCAAACCAGTGAAAGTTCAATCTGTGCGTTCAGCAGCAGCAAGTCACTGTGAAGCAGTTTCACCTGTGTGACAACAGGAAGCGTTCACAGATGAGTTCACACTGAGCGCATGTGACACACTTTCACTTCTACACCAAACATTTTCTGGTTCCAGCTTCAAATGAATGATGATGTTGGAAAACCCCGGTGACATCATCATTTGCCACAGTTGGAGCGTTAAGAGCACAAAGTGTTTTCAGAGAAAACTCTCTTTGTTGTAAACCAAGTTTTTCCGTATTCATTTTTATTTTGCGTTGGACGAATAATTTCCTGTTTTACTTTATAGTTTCTATCGTTACGTGTCTCTTACACCTTTACTTCCTTCCTTGTCTTTTGAGTTTGTCTCCTCCGCCCTGATGACTTTCATCTGTGTCCAGTTTTTTTTTCTTGTGCCTTTATCCGTTGTTCGGTTTCTGTTTTTCTGAGGTTCGTTCTTTGAGCTGAATCACAAACTGTAAACTTTGAATAACAGAAAGTTTATCGCGTGTGAAAGAAAAGGAAAAAAAAAAAGAATGAAGGAGAAAGGGAAGAACATGTTTAATAAGATAAAAGCCTGAGTACGGAAAGGAAATAAAGAAAAGTGAGAAACCAACATGTCCTCATCAACATGTCCTCATCACTGAGTCTCTCAGGGCTGCGTCTTTCAGAAGCTTCAATTAAAGACCCCCCCCCCTCGGCCCATGTGTACTTATACACATCTGTACACAACTGCAGCTCAGTTACTAAGCTGGTGAAACTCATAATCCTCCCCCTCCTTTGACCTTTGCCCACGAAGGAATCGACTCCTGTGTCCTTTTACATGTGTGTCCAGTTTCCCGTTGTCTCATCGTCCATCCACACGCAGGACGTCTAGAAAAGTCTAATGTTACAAATAAGACTGTTTAAAACTGTGTCTCTCTGTCTGTACAGATGTGAGCTCCGCCGATTCACACTCAGACCACATCTACCATTCCATCGGAGGAGGGCGGGCGGACGCCAACACGGTGACACCACCGAGGACCAATCCTGACCAGGACGGAGGCGGAGACGACACAACGCGCCCCCCCGATGCACCGACGGTGGATTTTAGTGACAGAAATTCAGTTTATGCTCAAGTCAGCAAGAAGGTGAGACAGGCCCCGCCCCCTGCCCACACAGCTGAGGTGGGACAGGTGAGGGAGACAGAGGAAGGGGAGGAGCCTTTACCTCCGCTGCCTGACAGAGAGACGGAGAAGGAGGGATGATGGAGTGATGGAGTAAGAGGACAGAAAAATGAAAGACCAGAAAGATAAAACATCAGAGACAAAGGATATCAGAATAAATGATGGACGGATAAGACTTGAAAACACAGACAGACAAATTACAGAAGGTGAACAAAGAAGGATAAATAAAGACAAAGGACGAGGAGGAACCATGAGAGATGAAAGACGAGGAGAAGGGATAAAATACAAAGGAGGAGAAGAGACAAATGAAGGACATGAATGGAGGAAAAAAAGACGAGGATGAAGGACACATGAAGGACGACAGATGAGACAGAGACGTGTTAATCACAACTCATTGTAAATATGAACATGGAAAAATGATTCGGTTTAAAAGGGATGAGAGCAGGTTTAATTTAGAGCCTACATTTCCCATAATGCAAATGTGCAGTGTTTTCATTGGCTGAGGGATCTTAATGTGTAAAGTGGTGGAACGTCCCTTTAAAGAATCACGAATAAAAACATTTATAAAACAATCAGTCATAAGATTTATATCATCATGAAACCCATGTCCCAGCTGCTGACTGGGAGGAGGCGGCGTTTATGGCCTAACCTGCAGCGAGACACCAGGGGGCGATCCAGAGGATTTGGCTTCACTTATGGGAGTTCAGTTCTGTGTGTGTGAGTCAGAGGTCACATGATGCTGCTGTGTCATGAGTCAGTGTAACTGTGTGTGTGTGTGTGTGTGTGTGTGTGGTGTAACATCCTGTTGTGATTATCTGACTCAGCAGATCTTTGGGACTGACACGTTCGGCACGTCGACCATCATCGTACTTCTCTGACAGACGACACATTTCTTCACGGAGGGTTCGTCAACGTTCACAAACACAAAACCTCGTGGAGGGGAAGTTCGACCACAGTGAAGGAAAATCAACAAAGCTGCTTTATTTCTTTTTTATCCTCAAAGAACAGTTTGCAACAGATTTTCAAGCAAAAAAATCTGATGGTTCCATCTGAAACAGTTCAGATCGCTGAGTCTGTCCCAAGTAAAAAAAAAGATTGAAAACACATCAACTCTGCCAAAGATTCATCGTCCGCTCAAACTGACGAGTTTGAAAACGCTGCTGGACTGAGAGGTCGTCACCGATTCCTCTGCCGTCACATGACCTCTTGTCGTCACCAACAGCTGCTGTTCAGCTCGGTTCTGTGTTTCACAATCCGTCTTCAGCCGCTCGGTGTGGACGGGGATCAAAGCTCCATGTGTGACAGCTTCATCGAACACTGGACCGTCTGTGATCTGTCCGTCATGTCTGAAGAACTCTGTGTCCGTTCACTTTTGGCCAAATCGTGAGTCGGTCGGTTTTTGAGGCGTCGCCACAGAAACCGATCGTTGGTGAACGTCTGAGTTAATCAGCCAGTGATGTCATCATCAGCTGATCAAACAGAGGCGAACTGCATTCTGGGTGATTTGATCACAAGGTAAATTAACCTAAAACACAGAGGGAGAATACGGTTCACCCCCGACACACACACACACACACTCACACACACACACACACTCACACACTCACACACATACTCACACACACACACTCACACACACACACTCACACACACACACTGATCTGACATTTTAGTAATAATTTCAGGCTGGATAAAAAGAGCTGAGTCAGCTGACGGAGATGGAGAAACACTGATAATCACACGTTACAAATAATAATGATAATGTGAGCGACCCACCCACCATCATCACCACGGTGATTTAACGTGATCAGGTGATCAGGTGAGCGCGTGTGGTGTCGCCATCACCACAAGATGGCAGCGTTCCAATCATAGATGCTTTAGCTTCATCTCCGGGGCTGATGGGGATTTGTCGTCCGTCTTTATTTACAGTCTCATCACAGATTATCAGCGGTTGATCCTCTCACAGCTGCTCAGTGTGAAGATTCACACTCATTGTTCACTAATCAGGATTAAACTCGACAACAGTAAAACAGGATTAACACAAACACACTCATGAGATAATTCTCACAAACTTCACGTCTGTATTTTGTTGCTTTGATTAAATGTCAGTTTTAAATAAGTGTGTCACTTGTTTGAGTCCCGTGTGACTTCACAGTCAGCAGTGTCAGCACGTACACAACGATGAGATGTGAGCTACGTGCTGACACACACACAACATGCACACACACACACAGGGAGAGAGAGGGCGGTTGAGAGAGGAAGGATCACAGTGGGTTATGTAATCAGGGCTGATCCCCACCCACAGGCTGCTCTTTGTTATTACTGTTATTACTGCTACACACACACACACACACAGTTAAAGTACACACACTGACATATAGACATGGAAATACACACACTCACTCATTCTACACACTGACACACACACACACACAGTTAAAGTACACACACTGACACAAAGGCATGGTGATACACACATGCTACACACAATAACACTATAGATTTGATATGAAATCATGCAGCTGACACGTGACTACAGGAATCTGTCCTCACACACACACACACACACACACACACATGAGACATATTCACATGTATGTAGTTACTGTGTGTACATGTTGCAGCTGATTTACTTTAAACATGGACACACACACACACACACACACACATCTATACATGAAGTGTGTGTGGTTCCATTTCTCAGTCAGTAAACAACAGACCTCAGTGGGGTGTGTTCCTCCACGGATGCTCTCCACCAATCACCGTCCACCTTCCTCCCACGTGGTTCCCTTGTTTACTACAGACCCAGGAGCCACCGCGGGGGCTGCTGGGAAAACCCGGAGCAGGATCAGATTCGGGGTTTACACAGGAACAAACCGGTGTGAGTTCAGTTTCATCCCGGTTTCGTTGATCTGTGCACGTGGAGCAGTGACCTCTGACCTCTGACCTCTGACCTCCACGCTCTCAACCAATCCTGAGTCAGTCTCAGCTGTCAGTCATGACGTCTCAGCATTTTAACCACGAACACGAACACGTGAACAAACAGCGTGACACGAACTAACTACAAGGACAGACACCGTCTTAACGTCATCTATCACCAGTACTGCCGCCAGCCACCAGGGGGACGTCCGGATAATTTGGCTTCTCTTGCGGGAGCTGTCGTGACGTCCATCTTTATTTACCGTCTGTGGTGTGAAAGTGGAATCAACCTGAAGGTGGCGTCTTTCTAGAACGTCTTCAGTTTAGCGTCCAGACAGAAAAAAATCGAATCATCACAAAAATATTTGTCTTTTTATTACAAAAGTCTTTTTTTTAATTTATAACTATTACTACTGACAAACCACCAGAGGGAGTTTGAGTCTAAGTATTACATAATGGACAAATGTGGACAAACCAGAGCATTTAAAAAAAAAACTCCCTTCCAGATGTCCAGGTCTGATCCGGTTCAGGTTTTCAATGATACTGATGTGTGTTCAAACTGGCTGCAGCACACACACACACACACACACACACACACTAACACACACACACACTCCCAGCTCCCATTGAAGAGCAGTGGACACATCCTGACCTACTGGAAGTGTTGTTGTTGTTGAGCTGCAGACTGAGACTGTGCAGGTACGTGACAACACTCTCTCTCTCACACACACACACACACACACACAGACACACACACACACACACACACACACACACGTGCTTCAATCTGACTTTTGTGTTTCTGACTCCGGGGGTTTTTCCAGGAGAGTGAAATCATGGAACGTGTTTTGCAGGAGCACGTTTCCTCCTCAGTTCTCGTGGTGACTCAGGGAAAGTGAAGATGAGTGAAGCTTCAGAGTCTCGTGGTGCTGCTACACAACAGTTGTGTAGTTGTTCTGTTGTTTCCACTGAGGGAACAGTTGTGTAGTTGTGGTTCAGTCTGGAAACTAAAGACAAACACTTTGATTCCGGAAGGCTCCGCACATGAACTTCTGTCACTGGTGGAGAAAATAAGAGTCTGATTTGTGGCTGTTGTTGTTCATACAGGACTTTTATTGTGGAGGGTGTGAACTCAGAAGAGAAGGATTGTGATTGGTCCAGAGCTCAGCGCTGCAGACAGACAGGGGGGTGTGTTTGTACAGTACATGTACAGCATGTGTGTATTTATACTGCACCGAATCTGGTACTTCACTTCTTACTGAGCTGTGAATACTCAACATATCACAGATAATAAATACTTTCAGTGCATCAGAATATTCATTTAAAACAGTTTGAAATGTTTTACTAGTAACAGAGTATTTCTACTGTGACTTCAGGTTTGAATGTGTCTGTGGTGTCACCAACATACTATAATCACAGTAAAAGTATTGTAGTTAGAGTAAATGTACTTCACGTAGTTACAGTATCAGTTGACATACAGTAGTAACAGTGGAAGTACTGTAGTTACAGTAGAAGTACTTCATGTTGTTATAGTACCACAGCAAAAGTATGGTAGTTACAGTAAAACTACTTGGTGTACTTACAGTATCACTGTAAAAGTAATGTAGTTACAGTAGAAGTACTTGATGTACTTACAGTATCACAGTACTGTAGTTGCAGTGAAGCTATTTCATGTAGTTACAGTACCACAGTAAAAGTATTGTCGTTACCGAATGACTTAATGTCGTTACGGTATCACAGTAAACATACTGTAGTACTGTAGTACTGTAGTACTGCAGTGATCTGTTTGTCTTGTTCCCCTCTGAGATGTTACAGAAATATTCAAGTTACTAGTGTTAAGTACTGACATAAAGTACAAGTACTACTGAATGACTCCACTTGTAGTACTTTGGTTTTCTTCTTCTTCTGTCTGGAAACGTTATTCTGAGTCAGCTATTAACTGGAAACCAACTGGGGGGGGGGGGGGGGGGGTGTCACATTTCATCATGTTGCCACGGCGACACAGTTTAATAATGAATGTAATTATCATCAGCAGATAAAGAAACATTGATTCAGTCGAGTCCGTCTGTTCATTTATTTTAATCCTTTAGCTGCTCAGTTAGTTACTGAAGACACACACACACACACACACACACACACTCAGACACACACAAACACTCAGACACACACACACACACACCCACACACACAAACACACACACACACACACTGACTGTAAATGACTCTGCAGCCTGTGACTCACTCTGATCATCAGATCTATGAAACTTAGAACAGGTTCGACCGTCAAACTTAATCCAGAGCTTATTCTTTCCCAGCAGCCTTGTTGGGGGGGGGGGGTCTTCAGCTGCAGTTTTCAGGGGGGGGGGGGGGGGGTCTTCAGCTGCAGTTTTCAGTCATTTCTTCACAAACCATCAGAAATCTTGAAGTTCGAGCTCAGTTCCTTTAAATCAAACTTAAATTGGAGGCGTTTGCTTCTCGTCCTGAACTGAACTGTAATTTTCTTTCTCCGGCTCAGTTTCTCTTCATGTGATTATTTAAAGCACGTTGAATGTCCCTCAGTGAAAAGCTGCAACACAAACGTATCTGCTGCTGAGTTCTGGACGTGTGGTCAGATGATTTATGACGTGTTCTCTGATCGCTTCTTAATTTAAAACATCACATCTGCAGTTTTAGACTTTTCATTTACTGCTCCTTGTGTTTAGTTTCAGAAGAATCTCCACAGAACGACTTCTTTTAGATGCAGACGTTCATTTATAATTTCACTTTGATTAGTGAAAACAAAGATGAGGAACTAATTAAAGGAGCCGAGTCCAAAGAGTGTCAGTGATGTGACGTTCCACAACTTGTCTTGAGAACTTCTTCAGTTGTCGTCGTGACTTTTTAACTTTACTGACCTCTAGTGGAGGGATGTGGACATGCACATTCAATTGAATTCATGTTGTGACCGTTCACCAGTGTGTTTAGTCCAATCAGCAGCGAGGGTCTTTAAGACGATCTGTCCTCCACTTTGGTTCAGACCAGAGTGTCTCAGAGACAAACCTCTGGTTCAGACGCTCATGTTCAGAACTCATGATGTTGCTATGGGCCTCAGCTGCAGAGTTGCTGGTTGCAGGATAATTATCGTATTTGTACGACACCTGTGTACGATCATGATACATGATGTACGATAATTTGATCATTTTGTGACACTTTTGTAATCTGGGTGGAGAAACATGGATCATTTCTGTGTTTACGCATTCACTGAAACGTCCCATCTCTACTCTGAACGATCATTTTCAAACTTCTGGTACGAAACTTCAATGTTCCTTATCTGGCAACAGCTCCGGGCTGGTGGTCAGTGATGTTCAGCAAACCGAGGTGGCAAACATTCCTTCTGTTGAACATCACCGTCACTGTTAGCATGTTAGCATGACAGCGTCTGACCTTCTCTGAATCTCACGCAGACAGACGGACATGTTACCAAAGACCCGCCTCGGGAAGCGTTCTCCATTTGGTGCGTCGGTGAGCTCCACCTGCACGACGGCCGGGAACCACACTAACCTGGAGACAGGTGAGACTGGCATCGCCATGGCAACAGCAGCAGGACCACAGGCCGTGAGCAGAGTCAGACGTCACCCCGGACTGAAGGTGAGAACAGGAAGCGTCGGGTGTTTCTGCCCGGTGCAGCTTTGATTGACGGGTGTCTCAGCCAATCACACTGAGCCGTGGTGTTTCTGTCCTCCAGGTGTATTTTCAGTGCGGAGGAGGAGGAGGAGGTGAGTCTCCAGGTCGGGTGGATCAGCCGGACCTGATGAAGAGTGAAGTTTCTGTGTGGTCAGTGCCTCCGTCCAGCAGCAGATGTGTCTCATCCTGCATCGACGTCCCCAGGAGGTCAGACGTCTTCTCTGTGTCCCTGAGTGTCTCCTCACACAGTCCAACAAACAGACTCTAACTCAGTTTCCTCTCGTCCTGCAGCCAGAGGAGTCCACAGGACGTGGACATGGACGAGCTGATGGCGGCGATGGTTCTCAGCAGTTTGTCCTGCAGCCCTTTGCTGCACAGCTCGGCCAATCCAGAGCCGCCAGGTACGACAGCCAAGGACAACAGTAAAGACAGAATCAGGAGTTTTACCTCTCGTGTCTCATGATGTTGTTTCTGTAGAAGAAACTTCCAAAATGAATAAGAAAGAAAGAAAAACTCAATGACTCAAAATTATGATATTTGAAATTAATTGAGGCATTAATTAATTAATATAATGGCCTCAATTGATTTAAGTTTTAATTCATGTTTAAATTCTTCTATACAAACAGTAAACGCTGTATTTTGTGTTTCAGCTCCCCCGATGGACTGTGGTGGCGGCGAGCTCTCCGACAGCAGCAGCGGCTACTGGAGCGTCGGCCACGCCAACGGAAGCCCGGCACCCTCTCCACCAATCACGGAGCCCGACGCCAGCCCGGTCACGCCCCCTGACGAGGGGCTGGAGATGGAGCTGGAGCAGGTGTTGTTTGACGAGCCGGCGCCGCGGAAACGCAGGGTGAGAGGGCGTTTACGGTAATGACATGCGGCGGTGACAAGGTCAAGTGCTGATGATGCGTTTCGTCCTGCAGAACTCTGTGAAGGTGGCGTACAGGTGTCTGTGGCCGACCTGCGGGAAGGTGCTGACGACAGTGGTGGGAATCAAACGCCACATCAGGACAACACACCTGTGGTAAGAGGTTTTTCTGTTGAAGCTCATTTTTGCCAAAACGTTGAAGGAAAAATAACCAATAAAAATGTCGAGTAGTTTTATTATGTTCACAACATATTTATTTATTTTCATCTTCATCAACTGCTCTTCTTCCTTTTCTCCTCAATCGTATTTTTGAGTCCGCCATTTTGAATGTTTGTACAATCTGGACTCTAGAGACAAAGTTTAAGTTACGACCCGATGAACGTCTCTGACCTTTGACCTCCGCCCTCTCACAGCCGCAGCGGCGAACACGAGCGCTGTTCTCGCAGCGAGGAGGATTTTTACTACACTGAGGTCGCCCAGTGTCAGTCTCCTCCCCAACCTCCCCTCTGTGGCCCCGCCCCCTCCTCACCCACCACCTCACCTGCCTCCCCCTCCTCGCCCGTCAGCCCTGCCCCTCCATCTCCCCCCTCCTCGACCAACGACGCTCTGAGTCGCTCCGCCCCTTCCTCCTCCGGCAGCATCTGGCAGGTCCAATCAGAGCACTCCTACCAGGTATGGCGGGGCTTATCAGCAGTGATTGACAGTTAATGTACGATGTATATTTTAATAAGATAAATTTAATTTGTAACGTAACAGCAGTTTGTTTTTATTCCAAAGATTTTTTTCCTTATACTGTTGGAAAATACGAATAAACAGCCGATTAACAATTTGTGTTTTCTGACACTGAACTCTAACGTTTGATTGGTTCTTTAGGCTCCACCTCCCGGTCATGTGGTTTCAGAGGTAGCCTCCAGCATGACTTCCTGTCGTTGGACAGCCCCGCCCTCCACCTGCCACAGCAGACAGGTAACCTGTCAATCATGTTTATCAGCGAACAGAACGGAGCGTTTGCACGTTAGAGATTCTTCAGCGTTTCAGTCGGAAGCTTAAACTGTGAAACTCAATCGTTCATCAACAAACAAACAAACGATTTCATGGACGAAGGTTGTTTCCTCCCCCACGTTAACACTGACTCCTCCTCTCTCAGGGTTTGCCGTTTCGGGAGCGTTCGGTCAGCGTAGGAGAGCAGTGGCTGCAGCACCAGAGCGCCCCCTGCAGGTCAGTACACATGCTGCCTCCTGATGTTTCTGTGGACGGCTCCGTCTCTTTAAAGGTTGTGAAGGAATGAATCTGGACGTGGAGATGTGTGACTCAGAGGATCAAAACAAACTGTGATTTAAATCTAAAGACTCAAATAGGAAAAAAAAAATGTTTCACTAGTCTGAAAGAAAAATGCAGATCCGTCCAAAATCTCAGAATAGAGCATGAAATATGTTTTACTCTGTAGAGCGTCGGGATAGAAGGCAGAGACGCACTTAATGGTGTTAACAGTGATGATCAATCTGTGTGTAGGAGGATTCGTGGTGAAGCCAAGAAGTGTCGTAAAGTTTACGGCATCGAGCACAGAGATCAGTGGTGCACGGCCTGTCGCTGGAAGAAAGCCTGCCAACGCTTCCTGGACTGAACGGAGGAGGAGCAGTGGGACTTTCTTACATCTGAATCCAGATTCTTTTTATACTCTTTCTACATTTGCTAAAAGTGTCTTCTTATTCTTGAATGTGTAGTTTGTAGATGAACCCGTTTCCTGTTTTACTGAAAAGATTTGCGGCAGCTATGATGTGACCTTTGACCCTGAGGCAGCTGAGAGTGTTTTTGCATCCGGCCGACTCTCCTCAGGTTTTCTGAACAAAACCAGCGTCTGTGTCAGGATCAGAGAAATAAATAATAATAGTAAATATGCAAACGAAGGTGGACGACACGTAGACACGTCCCACAAACACATCAACTGTGTCCACACGACTCTGAGAAGTTTGGAAATGCCGTTGGTCTCGTCTTAGTTAGAAAACTACGGGGCTATGTTGGATGAACAGAGACAGAACTGTTTGGAAGCGATGATGTAGACGCTCACAGCCTCTTGCTGATTGGATCTTTTTCTGTCATGATGTTGCCGTGGCTGATTCGTCTCCTGTCACATGACAACCAGCATCAGCCTCAGCTACCAGAGTGGAACACGGAGAATCAGGGGTTACTGACCCTGTTGTCTTTGCTAACAGCTGTTGTGAAGTTAAATCCTGTATTTTTCAATGACACTAATTTGTACACGTGGAGGAGACGAGATGTTATTTGAGATTAAACCTGAGATTCCTGCAACTAACAACCAAATAATTCCTGTTTCACCGACTCTTGTCCGCCCAGTGTACGTTAGTGCAGACGGGGATTCAAGTCGTAGCAGAGCCGAGACACTTGTGTGGACAGAGACTGGTTTAGTTTGAAAATGTCTTTGGACGGATGAAGCCTGAACTGTCCACATGTCCAGATTAACCTGGGCCCCAACATGCCAAGATGGTGCTAGACAAAATGCCAAACTCAAGTCTTCGAACGGCAGCTCACACAGCAGCGGTCGACGTCACAGCGGTTTGAAGTTCAACGTCACGTGGCGTCCGACTGGTCAAACATTTCATCACATCGGTCTCGTTAACGTCCTTGGTGTCTCCACCGTGATTTTCGTACACGTCACCGTAAATATCATCCGTTCGTCTTTTCATTCCTCTTCAGCTCTTTGTTTGAAAGCAGAAGCCATGTCCACCTTCATGCAGTATTGATCCACACGTTTCATCACAAAACAGATATATTCCTTTATATTTCATATCTACTTTATCCTGGTGTGTATCCACAGATATTTACCGGGTCCATATATCCAGTGATTATTCCTGAAGTCTTCAGAAGGCGTCATCGATACAGAACCCGGTTCATTTGCAGTAAAAAGAGAAAAGTTGTATTTATCTTCTACGTGTTGTAGCTTTATGGAAATGTTGATCAATGTAATCGTATCGTTTTTAAGTTGCACTCTTTTATACATGTGAAATCCTGACGTTCTTTTAATAAACGAGATGAAAAACCTTCCGTCTGCTCCGGTGTTTTCTGAAAGTCGAGTGACAACTGTAGCGGACACTGCATCCCAGAATGCATCATAAAAGTAGCGTGTGATCAGCAGACGCTGTCAGTCATCATGTTGTGAAACTCAAACATGAGAAGAGGCAAATGATTTGATGATCAAAATAATTACACATCAATCAACCAACAGACAAAATAAATCTCACATCATCATTATTTCATTTACTGGAAGAATCTCAAGTAAATCATCAGCCTCCGTGTTTTAAATAAAGTTTTTATTAAAGATGATTGAGCTCAATTATAACAGCAACTGAACAAACTCCTGTAAACTGAAAATAAAAACAAACAGTGACTGGTCCACTCTGACACACACACACCGCACAAACACACTCACACTCACACACACACACTCACACATTCACACACACTCAGCTCTGACTCTGCTGTAATAAATTATATGTACAGTCCAGGTCCGTCTGTGGCTCCAGCCGACACATGAAGAGTCGTCACTCTGCAGCACTCGAGCCCCAGTCTGCAGAGATAAACACATTCAGATAAAATTTATATTAACTAATGATACATAAAGTCGATAAACACGAATTCATGTTGAAAACCTGAAATATTTCATATCGATCAAGGTTTAACTTTTAAATACAGGTGAGTGTTACTGGCAAAAACTATTCATTATTAAAACTACGAACTCACAGGAGTGTGAGTGTGTGTGTGAGTGAGTGTGTGTGTGTGTGTGTGTGTGTGTGTGTGTGTGTGTGTGTGTGTGTGTCTTTTACACTTACTCATTTATCACTCTTGTTCTGGGTCGACTCACTCTTTCCGTCACAGGCAACGATCTTGACCTTGTCGACCTTCACCAGGTCGGTGACCTCTCTGAACTCCACGTCGTTCAGAACAAACGTCCACACGTTGTCGCAGAACCTGTAGGTGTTCAGAGAGCCCTGCAGGGGGAGACACACCACAGCTCAACCACGACACACTGATACGTTACAAAAATAAAACAACGTCCGCGTAGTGTTGTAGCTCCGTGTCCACAATAAACCACATCCACACTGACACGCCTGAAAACATGTCGCGTGACCTTTCACCTTCACTGGTCATGAGGCGTAAACAGGGAGGAGACCGTCTACTCTGCTTAGTTACAAGAAATACTACGGACGAGGAACCGCGATGGTGAAAAGCTTTTTTCGACGAAGAGGACGGACTCACCCTGAAGTTGACCCGGTTGCGGACTCTGCTGGCGAGCGCCGTGTTGATGGCTTTGTCGAACTGAAGGAGGACCTGAAGAGCCAGCTGAGGGGTGATCTGCTGGGTCTGGAGAGAGAGAGAGGGAGGGAGGGAGGGAGAGAGAGAGGGAGAGAGATTAACACTTCAGCTCAATCCAAACCACACAATCCCAAACCATCATCACATCAGGTGTTCAGAGGTTTGAGATGAAGCTGTTTGTTTGTTTGTTTGTTTGTTTGTGTGTTGGTTGGTTTGTTTGTTTGTGTGTTGGTTTGTTGGTTTGTTTGTTTGTCAGCAGGAAAACATAAACACTGTTGAGACTCTTGATGGAAGAACGAGTCACGAGTCAAAACACAACTCAACACAACGTTGGCACAGATCCAAACAAACGTGTTGTGTTCTTGAAGAGACCTGGACCACCGACCCCCTCTCTCTCAGTGACCCGGGGGTCGGAGCCGTGAACACCTTCACTCTCTGAGCTTGATATAAACCCGCACGTGCTCTCGGCGGAGGTGTGGGATCGTTTCCACCTGATTCACGAGGCCGAGCGAGAGAAAAACCATGACGCCGAAGTTACATCCAGATCTGGTGGGTTCACGCGCTCCTGGGTTCACGCTAACACTCTGATCTGAGTTGAGCTGCAGCTCCTCCTCCTCATCTCCACAGTAAACTCAGAAACACGAGAGAGGATCCGTCCAGGAGCCAAAACAACACTCAGCTAGCCCGCTGGGAGCTAACCAGGCTAGGAGTGGCCGTTAGCAGGGAGCTAACGCGGGCTAGCTGCGGTGCTCGCGGCGGGTGTGAGTCACCTGGATCAGCTCGTCCAGACTCTCCTGCAGGCTGTTTCCCAGGGTGGTGTTCCGGTACAGCTGGTACGCCATGACGGGAACAGCCGAGGGCGCGAAGGACTACAGAAAACTATCGGAGCTAACACTCTAACAGGCTAACTGAGCTAACTGAGCTAACAGGCTAACTGCTTCCCTCCACTACGAGCTGCTGAAAGCACCGGAAGCTACCAACGTTTCCGATAACACATTTCAAAATAAACATCGACTCCCATTTTTAATTTCACACCAAGGATAAAACTTCGACAAAAACTACTACTACTCTGGGTACCATTACTACTACTGCTACTACTGCTACTACTACTACTGCTACTACTACTACTACTACCATTACTACTACTACTACTACTACTACTACTGCTACTACTACTACTACTCTGGGTACCATTACTACTACTACTACTACTACTACTGCTACTACTGCTACTCATCATCATCATAATAACAATAACACTCAAATGTTTAAGTATTAAATTATGTTAATTTAGTTTTGACTAAATAGGTTTGTGAACTGTATATCTCAGAGGAAAACAGATAAACAGATAGAAAGATAGATAGATAGATAGATAGATAGATAGATAGACAGATAGATAGATAGATAGATAGACAGATAGATAGACAGATAGATAGACAGATAGATAGATAGACAGACAGATAGATAGACAGATAGATAGACAGATAGATAGATAGATAGATAGATAGATAGATAGACAGATAGATAGATAGATAGATAGACAGATAGATAGACAGATAGATAGACAGATAGACAGATAGATAGACAGATAGATAGATAGATAGATAGATAGATAGATAGATAGATAGATAGATAGATAGACAGATAGATAGATAGATAGATAGACAGATAGATAGACAGATAGATAGACAGATAGATAGATAGACAGACAGATAGATAGACAGATAGATAGACAGATAGATAGATAGATAGATAGATAGATAGATAGACAGATAGATAGATAGACAGATAGATAGACAGATAGATAGACAGATAGACAGATAGATAGACAGATAGATAGATAGATAGATAGATAGATAGATAGATAGATAGATAGATAGACAGATAGATAGATGTCACTGTAAAGAAATAGGTGCTAATGGAGATATTGACAAACCAGATAGTTTAGGTATGAGTTGAGTATTGAAGCCAAATATAAATACAGATTTAAAGATAGATAATGGCTCAGCAGATGTAAATGTGTTTTAGAAAAGTGAAAACAGAGCAAGAGCAAAACTTTAACTGCGAGAGTAGAGATTTAAAAACTGTAAAATGAAATAAAGACAAACAAAGTCAGTAATGGTGACACATGAAAATGAAAGATACTTTGTGTGTTTCTCTAGTTGTGTTTTCTAGAGAAACACACAAAGTGTTTTATCCATGGTGAGGAACCATGCGCTTTAGTTTCTGGTTTTATTTTGAAGGTTTTGACTCCTGCTCACTTGTGGAATGTACGGAAGCTGGAAAAGACCAAAACAGACTCAAACAATAATGGTTCATTTGTTTACTATTCTATTAAAGTGTCACTTCAGTTTTTTAATTCGTGTATTTAATTTTTCAATATTTCTCATTCATATCAATCACTTATCACTTTAGTTATTGGACTTGCTGAACTCTTACATTATTTTACTAAACTTAATTAGTTATTTAATTAAGTTGGATGATTGATGTTGAGCATCAGCCTGTAACATTTTCATGTATTCATCTTTACTCGTGAGAAGCTGTAAAGTAAATGAAGGGTGCTGTTCAAAAATCTCGCCACTAGATGACAGCACCACATCAAATACTGGAACCACCTCAGCGTGTCTCTTCTTCTGTGGTGTTTCCCATCTCACACCTTCTTTGTGTTTATTTTGACTTCCTGTGTGTTGTTGGATTAACAACTAATAAATCACCTATACAATTTAAAACCATCATTATTGAGTTGGCCTGACATTACTTTACTTTCAGCTGTTTGATGTCTTTTTATTTCTCTACTTATTTTTAGTGAACTCCATAATTTAATTTGCTGACTCCATTGACGTCCTTTATTCACCTGTGACGTTTTCTGTTTACTTTAATTATTGTTGGTTTTAAACTGTTTGACTTCTGTTGCGTCCCAGAGAGTGAGCGCCACATCGTTCTGTTTTCACAGCTGACGCCCTGACGTGTTCCTGAAGTGATCTGGAGGTTCTGGATGTGAGAACATAAATATTTTTCAAGAACTCTTCCCGCAGCCTTCTAGTAAAATGTCTTTCTTTTTCTCAATCTTTCTTTTCATGATCCAAGCGACTGAAGCCTGCTGACCACGACGCTCTGTTTATGTGATGTCATCACAGTGTGTGATGACATCACAGTGTGTGTGAGGATGACACGGCCTCAGACTGCAGTGGACGCAGCTCGGCTGCTGCCCTCAGCGATCCTGTCTGATGGATGAGTTCTCTGAGCGTCGTGGGCGGAGGTTTGTTAATGAACAGATCTGTTTCTACCAGACACTCCCCTGACCTCTGACCCCACTCCGTCTCCACACGCTGAAGGCAAATAAAACACAGCAGGTAAATACGAGGCAGCGACGGAAAACCCAATTATCTCCAGGGAGGGAGTGTCGGCTCAACACAAAACTAAACGATTAAAAATGATCCATGAATTTAGAGACGCAGAGAAAAATAAAGTGAAGCTGTTTGAGTCTGTGTGAGAACAGGAAGCTCTGATGATGATGGATTCACTCACTCACTCACTCACTCACTCACTCACCCTCTCACTCACTCTCTTACTCACTCACTCTCTCACTCACTCACTCTCTTACTCACTCTCTCACTCTCTCCCTCACTCACTCACTCTTTCACTCTCACTCTCTCACTCACTCACTCTCTTACTCACTCACTCACTCACTCACACTCTCCCACTAAGTCACTCACTCTCTCACTCACTCACTCACCCTCTCACTCACTAACTCACTCATTCACTCTCTCCCCCTCTCACTGTCTCACTCACTCTCTCACTCACTCACTCACTCATTCTCTCACTCACTCACTCACTCACTCACTCACTCTCTGAGTCACGCACTCTCTCACTCACTCTCTCACTCACTCACTCTCTCACTCTCTCACCCTCTCACTCACCCTTATAACACAAACAGCCTGTGGAGACAAGAGGACAGAAGGGGTGGAGCCTCTGAGACGATGCTGTCGGACACTCTGAGCGGTTGCAGGAAGTGAAAGTCAAAGTTTTTCCCGTCAGTCATCGGGGTCATGACCTCTGACCCGCCGAGTGAGTGGTGAGCAAATAATCTGTCGGTGAAATCGCTGCGTCATGAGGAGTGAGATCGATGACGCGACGGCTGCTCGGTCCGTTAACATCCGTTTACAGCCAAGTTCATCATCGGAACATTTTTCAAAGCTGCGGAGAAATCAAGTGTTCACCTGACGTCACAGTGAATGAGCTGATTCACGGTCACATGATCATCAGCGGAGCTCAGACATTAATAATTCAGATTTATATTCCCATCACCTGTAAACAGCTTTTACTGATTCACCTTCTCTCCATCATTAGAAGCCTTTGTGTTCCATGAATGGAGCCGTGTTTGTGGGGTCGGACCTGCGGCCTCGTGATGGATGATCTGAGTGAAACACTGTTTAATTGTTGAGTGTTGATCAGTGTGTGTGTGTGTGTGTGTGTGTGTGTGTTAAACAGCTGATTAATGGGAGGCTGCGGCTCCGTCTCTCAGTCTTATGTTAATGAGCTCATTAAAAATGCAGATTCAGTCCTCGGAGGCCGCTCAAAATTAATTGTTCTCATTGACTCGAGTAATTATTTGTTTGCAGATTTAATTTGGGGATTTAGACGAGTCGTGTCGTGGCCGCATGATTTGTGTGTGTGTGTGTGTGTGTGTGTGTTTGTGTGTGTGTGTGTGTGTGTGTGTGTGTGTGTGTTGTAATCCAGACTTGCTGCAGAAATAATGAAAACTTCGTAAAGACTCAAGATTCACCTGTTTTCCAAGATGGTTTCCAGAAATGAGCAGAAATGAGAAACTCTCAAAGAACAATCAAATATTTAAACTTTATTTTCACAAAGAATTAAAAATTGAACTTCTGTGTTTCCTCGTGAACCAGCGGGTTGATTGACAGCACCACAGGAAACTGTGAAATGTGCTATAGTAGGTGAAAATGAGCTCAAATCAATATTCTTTAATGGTTGAAACACATCTGGGGATAATGACAGATGCACATCTGTAGCACGGTTGTTTTGTGGGTTGTTTTAAGATGTAACTGGAAACAAGAGTTTCAGTTGTGATTCAGAAGAAAATCATGTTTTCAGCTGAATCGATCGTGGTTAGCTTCTGTTTGCAGTGAACTCAGTGATGTGAACTGTCACTGGATCACATGCTACTGAAGGAAACTTAAAAACATACATGAAGTTCTGCTCGTCTGCTCGTTTTAATCTGTAAGTGATTTCTATGTGACGGTCAAAGCTGCTGCTGCTGCTGCTGTTCTGTTATGTTGAACATTTTAAAATCACTTTTGAAACAAAATTCTGCTTGTGGTGACAGCGTGTGTGTGTGTGTGTGTGTGTGTGTGTGTGTGTGTGTGTGTGTGTGTGTGTGTGTGTGTGTGTGTGTCGTCAGATGAAGACAAACACACTGTGTGTTGTCTGTGTGATTTTGGTGGATTAGTCCTTTAATGAAGCAGCTGTGATCTCACAGAACAAACATGGCGGCTCTAATTAGCCGGTTTGAACGAGCTGCTGTTGACGTTGAGCTGAACTGATCCTGAAGCTTCGTCCTTCAGGTGAGTCGAGACGAGAAGAGAGAAACTTCACGTTCACTCCAGCTTCAAGTTGGAACAGAAATACGTCGCTGAAAAGCCTGAAAGTGATTTCAAAAACAAAACCAACATGAAGTCAGACGACTGTGAGGCAGTGAGGACGCCAGGCGTAACCATAGCGACTCGATGAGGTTCCTGAGCAGAAGGTGTCTGTGTGGACGGAGCCTCTGTGTCGGTGAGAACAGAATCTGCTTCAGGACTCTGTGACGTCCACTAATGTGTGTGAATGAAATGATTTGGTTTTATTTTGCTTTTAGAAAATATTTGATTTGTTTCATCATCATTTAAGAATTTAGGTCAAATTAAACAAAGAACTGAAGTCAGATATGTTTTACAGTGTGTGTGTGTGTGTGTGTGTGTGTGTGTGTGTGTGTGTGTGTGTGTGTGTGTGTGCGTGTGTGTGTGTTGCTGCAGGACAACTGTCCAAAAAGAATTAATAACTGTAATTCAGCTTTTTTAAATGTGCCACTTAATAAGAGCTGAGACATAATTAAATTTGCGGCCGAGTGACCTTGAGAGTTAAAACATAAAAACATGATGGATGGAAGGAAGACGCACACACACACACACACACACACTCACACACACACACACACACACCTGAAGTTCTCTGTGTAAAAAGATCTTTCTGTGTAAAAACAGTTTTCACGTTGAACAGCGGAGACGTTTTTAAAGTTTCGACTCTTCTCTGTTTTCCTGTAAACAGCTGCTGTTGTGATCCTGACGTCATGAACCTGTAAATTACTTCCTGTCATCGTCATGTGACAAACCTCAGAAAACGAGACGTTAAATTTCTTCTTCTTCTGTCTCTGCTCCGTCGACTCCTGCCTGAGATAACTGGTGTCGTAAGTCATTCCTTCACACTCGACACCGCCGACCTCCTCTCACAGTGTTTTATGAACGTAATCAGACGCATCAATCACGGCGAGGCGGCGGGGCCTGCGCTAATCCTCGCGGTCTGGAATTAAATGGCCCTCAAGACTAATGGAGGAGCAGCCTGAGCTTTCATCTCCTCTGTCACCGCTCACTCGTTTAGTAATCTGATTACACTCGTTAACTTCACGTCCACGTCGCTCGCTCCAGACATGAGTCCAGGTCCGATCAGATCTGATCAGGTCTCAGTTCCTCACGGAGAATGTAGATTCAAACGTTCGCTCACGTTTCACTGTCCACGATGTTTAAACAGGTTAAAGACACAAAACAAAATGAAACAACTCGGATACGAACACTGCCATCTTGTGGTGAGGACATAATTTGCGGCCAGAGACTGTGCAGCAGTGATCACGGAGTGGAGCCGTGTTATGGAGGTCCCGCCCTGTCTGTCTGACAGTGGATGTGGTTGGACTCTTTATTTAAATGACTCTGAGGTAAATGTCAGGCAGGATGTGACGACGGCGGTCACAGCTGTCGTGTTGAGCGAGCGCCGTCATTGAACTGTGCGCCGACGCAGACGTGTCATCAGACGCTGACTATCTGTCTTTGTCTCCTCGTCTTTCACCAAACTTGACAGAGAGGAAGCACCGGTCACAGAGAGGAAGCACCGGTCACAGAGAGCGGTCGAACCACCCGCTGGGACTGAGACTCATCTGAGGAAGAGGAAACGACTGGTTGGTCACAGTCTGGAGGGAACGCCACAGGTGAACAGACGTCTGCGGAACAGGAAGTCTTCACACGTCCTAAACTTTAGACTTGGACTTAAACTCACCTGCATGAATTCAGTTCATGAAGAGCAGAGACCAGAGGACGTGTTTCAACCCCCCCCCTCCAAATATGGTTACCTCTGGTTCGACAAAACCAAGATGGCGCTGGACACGATGTCAAACTGAGGCTTCAAACCAACAGGTGACACCACGGTGGGTCGATTCCTGCTATCAATGTTCAGACGACCCTGAAGCACATTGGTCAATAAGCATGAGTTGCAGTACCGCAGATGACCACTGGGACAGGACGTGACTCATTACTGTCGAAACTGACATGATAAACACAGTGTGTGTGTGTGTGTGTGTGTGTGTGTGTGTGTGTGTGTGTGTGTTGATGGATGGACGGATGCTGCACTAAACCATATGTTCACGAACACGAGGCGACACCATAATGTGCTCGTTGGTCGGTTTAACTGGAACGTCAATACTGTATCGACCGAAACGTCAGACACACGGAGACCTTCATTAACCTGCCACACACACACACACTCACACACACACACACACAGGCTGCGTGTGTGATGAAGCTGCTGTTTTCTGTTTCCTGAAGAACAAAGTGAGCAGCAGGAGAGTTCAGCTTGAGTTAAGTTTTGGAATGTGTTTGTTCATCAAGGTTTTAACATTTAGTTTCAAAGTGTCAGTGTGAGACGCAGCCTGAGATGTTTCTTCTTCTTCTTCTCTCAGACATGCGATCGGATGCCGGCGACAACAGAAGAAGAAGAAGAAGAAGAAGAAGTTTTCATGAAGTTCAGGTTTTGTAAACACACGAATGAATATTTGTTGGAACATGAGCAGGTTCCGTCTCTCAGCTGTGGTGGTTTGAAAACGTGTTTTGGCGGCGGCGTCTCGTGGACAGCGGCCTCACTGACTCGTCTTCAGGGACCCGTCTCAGTCGGATAACGGACAACTTCCTCCCTGGTCGTATTTAACAACCACAGGCCCCATTTTGGCTCCATCGCTGCTCTGTGGTCCTGTGGTCCCTGAACACATCACAGCTGTAATGCTGACGGTTCAGGACCCCCCCCCCCCACACACACACACACACACACCTTGTTAAATCCCACTTTGTTTGCGTCCCTCGTCCTCTGACAGTTAAGGAAGTGACGAATGGCCATTATTATGGAAAGAAGGTTACTTTTATACACGGCTTGCGGCGCTGAGGGGGGGCGCCGCCGCCTGCTCCATCACTGTCAGGGAAACTAATGATAAGATATCATAAGACACAGGACGGCCATGTTAAGATGGAGTGGCCTCCTGCCGAGTTTTCATCAGCCGCCGTCTGTCTGCGCTCAGCATTCATCTTGATTCTGCATCCGCTCGCACTTATTTTGCTTCTCAGCTGCAGAAATGCATCAAACTCTCAGAGACTCGTGGATTTATAAGTGGACGGAAATCTACTCGCACATTTCAAATCAGTCATGATGATAAAAATGTCGCTTTTAGTCTTTGTTTCTGCAAACGTCCCTGAAGACGCCGCTCGGTGTTAGTACATCAAACTGCGACGGACTGACGGGCGGCGTGGACGTGGACGTCTCAGACATCAGGTTTAATCAAACAGTTTCATCCAGAACAAATAAAAGAATCAGAGCAGAAACAGTCGAGTCTGAATCGACACTTCTTCTTCTTCTTTCACCGGAATCGAACGTGAACGTTGATGAAACTTGAGAGGATCTGCACGAGGTCACTGTGACCTTTGACCTCAGTTCATTAGTCTAACTCGATGTTTGGAGACATTGGGTGGGCCATGTGGACGGAGGTTGTCTCAGTGTGTGGACGGAGGTTGTCTCAGTGTGTGGACGGAGATTGTCTCGGTGTGGACGGAGGTGGTCTCAGTGTGTGGAAGGAGGTTGTCTCAGTGTGGACGGAGGTGGTCTCAGTGTGTGGACGGAGGTTGTCTCAGTGTGGACGGAGGTTGTCTCAGTGTGTGGACGGAGGTTGTCTCAGTGTGGACGGAGGTGGTCTCAGTGTGGACGGAGGTTGTCTCAGTGTGAACGGAGGTTGTCTCAGTGTGGACGGAGGTTGTCTCAGTGTGGACGGAGGTGGTCTCAGTGTGTGGACGGAGGTTGTCTCAGTGTGGACGGAGGTTGTCTCAGTGTGGACGGAGGTTGTCTCAGTGTGGACGGAGGTGGTCTCAGTGTGTGGACGGAGGTTGTCTCAGTGTGGACGGAGGTTGTCTCAGTGTGGACGGAGGTTGTCTCAGTGTGGACGGAGGTGGTCTCAGTGTGTGGACGGAGGTTGTCTCGGTGTGGACGGAGGTGGTCTCGGTGTGGACGGAGGTTGTCTCGGTGTGGACGGAGATTGTCTCGGTGTGGACGGAGGTTGTCTCGGTGTGGACGGAGTTGGTCTCGGTGTGGACGGAGGTTGTCTCGGTGTGGACGGAGGTTGTCTCGGTGTGGACGGAGGTTGTCTCAGTGTGGACGGAGGTTGTCTCGGTGTGGACGGAGGTTGTCTCGGTGTGGACGGAGGTTGTCTCAGTGTGGACGGAGGTGGTCTCCGTGTGGACGGAGGTGGTGGTCTCAGTGTGGACGGAGGTGGTCTCAGTGTGGACGGAGATTGTCTCAGTGTGGACGGAGGTGGTCTCAGTGTGGACGGAGGTGGTCTCCGTGTGGACGGAGGTTGTCTCAGTGTGGACGGAGATGGTCTCCGTGTGGACGGAGGTGGTCTCACGGAGGTGGTCTCAGTGTGGACGGAGGTTGTCTCAGTGTGGACGGAGGTGGTCTCAGTGTGGACGGAGGTTGTCTCAGTGTGGACGGAGATGGTCTCAGTGTGGACGGAGGTTGTCTCCGTGTGGACGGAGGTTGTCTCAGTGTGGACGGAGGTGGTCTCAGTGTGGACGGAGGTTGTCTCAGTGTGGACGGAGGTTGTCTCAGTGTGGACGGAGATGGTCTCAGTGTGGACGGAGGTTGTCTCCGTGTGGACGGAGGTTGTCTCAGTGTTTGGACGGAGTTGGTCTCGGTGTGGACGGAGGTGGTCTCAGTGTGGACGGAGGTTGTCTCCGTGTGGACGGAGGTGGTCTCAGTGTGGACGGAGGTGGTCTCGGTGTGGACGGAGGTGGTCTCCGTGTGGACGGAGGTTGTCTCAGTGTGGACGGAGGTTGTCTCCGTGTGGACGGAGTGGACGCTGAGGAGGAGTTTAATAAAGTTTGGTTCTTGTTGAAACAGTCGATGATAATCTATTAGAGCTGTGCTGCATTCAGGGTCTGCAAAAAAAAAAGAGCGTCTTTGTCCTGTTTGACGGACGGATTAGAGGCTGTGATTGTTTTCATTGAAGTTTCCTCTGAATTAATTGAACGCGTGTGACGTTAAGCTCTGGAAAAACACTTTCAAACACAACGTCTCCGAGTTTTCGGCGGTAGAGTCCTGAATCGGAGCCGGTGGTTTGGGGACGTGTTTGAGGAGGATTTTGATTTAATTATCAGACGCACACAGGAACCAGACGGAGCTGCGCTGCTTTTAAATCAAAGTTAATATCAAAACAAAAGCACATGCTAATCTTTGGATAATTGAAATCCTTATTTATGAGACAGCTTTTATTTGTTCTGCTGCAAATTAATGAGACCAAGTCAAACCTCGTCTTCTTTGAACCAGAAAGTTTTTAGTCTGGACTTCACACAAACTGATGGTTGTTGATACGGAGTCCCAGAGGTGACAAAAGTCTCTAATTAAAAAAGAAGAGTTTGTTACAGAGTTAAAGAAAGAGACGAGACTGGACCCACACGTTTGTCTGGACGTCTTTCTGATTTCCGTCCTCACCCGAGTCTTTCACTGGAAACCTGGCGGAGATTTGTGTTGGTTTGAATCTGCACGAACACAAACAGTGAAGAAACATCTTGATTCGATGGTTGATGTGTTCTTCTGTTTCAGTGATTTGTTTAAATCGAGGAAAGTGAAAACTACACTGAGCAGGAAAAAAAAATCAAAAACAAACACTTTGATCGGTGCGTCGTCGTCCACCATGTTTATTTACCCAGAATTCCTCCTGACAGATGTGGTGCGTTTTGAATCTGCAGGAGACTTTAAATTTAAGGTTAATGTGTTTCTTTTTTTTTTTTTTTTTTTAACAAACTCAGACAAATGTTTTAATCTCGTCTCTGCTGCGTCGTCTTCTCCTCGCCTGGATCTAAACGGGAGATTCTCCTCACGCCGTCGTGTCGGCCTCGGCAGAGACACATTCGCTGTGACTCACAAACGACTTCGCTGTGTAAAGACCATCATTTCCTTTTGTCCCGCACCGTCTTCTGTCTTTATTATTGCATAACAGAGGAGTAAATACAACAGATTTATCCTCTCTAATGACTTCCTTGTCGGCCGTCCCTCCCTCGACACCGCGCTCCGCTGTGATTAATGCGGCGCGGCCCGGCGAGTCCGAGCCGACGCACCGGGGGAGGACGGAGGGGGTGAGACGGAACAACAAGGGGAGGAAAACAAAAAGGTTGTGCAGAGATCACGGGAGGATTGTGGAGGGAAAGTGTTGTGTATCAGAAACATTAGGAGTGTCATGTGTTATTACAGCCGCCTTCCTCTGGGCTCGGCTGATAATAGAGCCGGGCTTTACGACTCGTCTGACAGCGAACACACCGCCACCGACGAGGGCCCTCGACGAGCCGCCGCCTTAATGCCAACCGAGCCTCCGGCCTCAGGGACAAAAATTGACATCGTCTGGAGAGCGAAGCAATCATCCGACCCGGTATTACCCAGCATTTATGTCTGAGCCGAGCCCGCACAGTAAATCTTGACCTTAAAGAAACCAGTTATTCCATTTTCCTCCCAGACGACTCAGGAGCTCCTTTGAGCGCGGCGGGCGGCGAGGATCTCCTGCAGGTTATCTGTGGGTTTAATTCACAATTCACAACAATCTGTTTCCTCCCAAAGCCGCCGAGGCCGAGGAGCGAGCGGCAGGAAACAGAAAAGAAAATATGAGGACTCTGATGTGTTGATGCACGATCCGACTGAGCTTCTGTCTTTCAGATTAAATACTCTGGAGATCGGCTCGGGTGAGTGAACGATGAGCCGAGGATCAGCAGAGGAATCATTTATTAACTCATCGGATTTATCAGCTGACAGGTCGAATCTCCGCAGGAAGAAACAACACTTTATTTAAAAGCTGCAGAAAGAAAAGAAGAAGAGACGACGGAAGACTTTCCTGTGGAGGAAACGTTTTACTCAATAACATCATAATAAAAACACGGGGACAGGAATTTGTTAATTAGCAGCTAATGTGAACATCTTGAATTCTGCGGGTTTGGACAAAATAAAATGCGAACTGATGAAACTTATGATGAACAAAATTATGAATGGTCAATGAATAAAGATGTCGTGACAGCTTCTAAAGCATCTGGATCGCCCCCTAGTGGTGGCTGCAGTTAATAAACCCTGCCTGCTCCATGTCAGCAGATGGGACATGGGCCGAACTAAAAATATCAAAGTAGACTTGATTAAGTAAATTTTTCTCAAACTGTTCCTGTAACTTTAGGTCGTTCTGAGACGTCTTGATTGAACCTCGATACCCTGATGTCACCACCACAAGATGGCAGCGTTCACATCAGAGACACTTCAGCTTGATGTTTGTACAGTGGGAGGAAGAGGAGACGCGTCGTCCATCTTTACTTCTGGACTTCACTGATCATAAAAAGGTCAAACGGTGGAGTTGATCAGGTTGTAATGTTCTGCTCCACAGCGCCCTCTGCTGGGAGGCTGCTTCATTACATAAAAACAAGGATCCTGAAAGGAAACAGTTCAAGATGTTTCAGTTCAACGAAACAACTTTCAGATGAAATAATTCTAGAGAATGTACTGAACCTTATGTTCTACCCCCCCCCCATTCTCTCCTACTTCTTTTTTCTTCCTTTCCTATTTCCTCTCCTGATTCAACTGTCCTTCCTTCCTTCCTTCCTTTCATTTATTTTTCTTTCCTTTCCTTTTCCTTCTCACCATTGTCCCACTTTTCCTTTCCTTTCCTTTTACTTCTCTCCTTCGTCCATCTTTTCCTTTCCTTTCCTTTGTCCATCCTTTCCTTTCCTGAATTCTACCTGAACTCTCTCTTCTTGACCTTGTGACCTTCTCCTCTGTGTAAATGAAGGAATAAAGAAACGCTGTGAGTTTTCCTCCTGATGTCTCCTCTGGTGGTGTTTCGCCGTCGTGCCCTGGGATCCGTCCCGACAGTAAACACCTTCGGGGTCGACCTGAGCGTCGAGCTAACGTCCTCTCCAGTGTCGTTTCAGCCATCAGAGCTGTGGACTCAGCCTTCGCTGGGAGGAGACGGCCTCATTTCCTCGTCCGTCCTCCTCCCGGGACCCCGGCGAGCAGTTTAAGTGATTTCTCTCCGAGCATCCCCATAAGTGCAGCAAATATCCCCCTTTAAAGCCTCTGAATTGTAAAACATGATGTCTGTGATGTTACTTTTTTTTCCCCGACGCGTCTTTTTAAAAAGCTCAGCCATCACCGCCGCCATCCGAGGAGATGAGCTAATTAAATTGCTACATTTTACAAGTCTTACTCAATAAATCTGAATAAATTAACAAGGCATTACTAAGGCTGCTACATTAAATTTGCATAGTGCATTTAATGAATATGCAACCGCGAGTGAAAGGTCTGCCACTGTGAACCCCGGCGAATTAGCATAACTACTTCCAGCATGTTTCTTAAATAATGCTCTCATTTGCACATCACTGAGTTGGCTAATTCTGGCTTCGGCGAGGGCGGCCTCGTAATTAAAGAATCCCACTTTAATTTTTAATGAAGTTTATGTTACATCAATCCTGACAGTAATGAGGGGGACGTGGAAACAAAAAGGCTGCTAATAATTAAATTCACAAACCAGTTTGAGGGATAATAACTCCTGAGGAGGAATTACATGACTAATTATTAATTAAATATTCATAGCATCGTGCAGCACTGAGAGGTGGCGGTGGCGGCTCGCTGTAAGCAGCCGTCCTGACGCTGGCGGAGCCCAGATGCCAAACGGCTTTTATCTGTGAAGGACTTGAGAGGCTGGCGGCGGCGCTCCATGCCGTCATTAACTGTGATGACCCCTGAAACAAAACCAGGCTGTAATTGGCGGCGGTTCAGTCTCGCCGATCTCTGAATCTGTTTTTTTAAAGAAACAATGATAAAAGTGGCAAAATGTGTTTGTAAAATAAGTAAATAAATAAACTCCACTCTTTTCGGTTTCCTCCCAAAAGCATCACGACCTCTGGACATTTAAACATCTCACATATAAATAAAGAACATCAATGACTGTAAACAAAGACGACGACACATCACTTCCTCCAGGAATGAAGCCGCTACCACCGCCATCTTGTGGTGATGACGTCAATTGGAGTCAGAGGACTGATCGTGGAGAGGGGCGTGGCATTGAGGTCCCGCCCACACATACACTCAACCAATCCGGACTCAGTCTCGGCTTGTTTTCATATCATCAAATAATGGAAAACAAAGAGATCAGAAACATGAACATGTGATCAGAACTATCTGAAGTGTAAACAATTACAAAACTCTCCATGTTAGCAGACGGAACATGGACCAAACAAAAACATCCAAACGTTAAACATTTGGGGATGGTGGTAGGAAGTGGAGATATGTCGTCCATCTTTATTTTCAGTCTGTGGCGTGTTTGTGTGTCATATTTCTGACTTTTTGAAAAACGTAGTTTTCTAATTTTGATTAATTAATTTAATTTAAATTAGAGGAAAAAAACTCCAGGTCGGTTTTTAACTTCCAGTCCAGGTTTTCCTCCTCATTGTCTGAGTCCAGGTCAGGTTTTACCTCCAACCTTCAAAAAAACACGAAGTGAACACGAGACTGCAGGAAGTCACAGCGGAAGAGGAAGAGGAGGAGGATGAGGAGGAAGAAGAGGAGGAGGAGGATGAGGAAGAAGAAGAAGAGGAGGAGGAAGAAGAGGAGGAGGAGGAGGAGGAGGATGAAGAAGAAGAGGAGGAGGAGATTCTGATTCCAATCCCACGTCTCGAGTCTCAGGTGAGTTTCCCGCCACTTAGTTTTTAAAAAGACAGGTGACGTACATCCGAGTGAAGGAGAGAAGGAGTGAGTGAGTAAAGGAGAGAAGGAGTGAGTGAGTGAAGGAGAGAAGGAGGAGAAGAAGTGAGTGAAGGAGAGGAGGAGTGAGTGAGTGAAGGAGTGAGTAAAGGAGAGGAGGAGTGAGTGAGTGAAGGAGAGAAGGAGTGAGTGAGTGAAGGAGTGAGTAAAGAGAGGAGGAGTGAGTGAGTGAAGGAGTGAATAAAGGAGAGGAGGAGTGAGTGAGTGAGTGAGTGAAGGAGTGAGTAAAGGAGAGGAGGAGTGAGTGAGTGAAGGAGAGAAGGAGTGAGTGAGTGAAGGAGTGAGTAAAGGAGAGGAGGAGTGAGTGAGTGAAGGAGAGAAGGAGTGAGTGAGTGAAGGAGAGAGTAAAGGAGAGGAGGAGTGAGTGAGTGAAGGAGAGAAGGAGGGGAAGAAGTGAGTGAGTGAAGGAGGAGAAGAAGTGAGTGAAGTAGAGAAGGAGTGAGTAAAGGAGAGAAGGAGGAGAAGAAGTGAGTGAAGGAGAGGAGGAGTGAGTGAGTGAAGGAGTGAGTAAAGGAGAGGAGGAGTGAAGGAGTGAGTAAAGGAGAGGAGGAGTGAGTGAGTGAAGGAGAGAAGGAGTGAGTAAAGGAGAGAAGGAGGAGAAGAAGTGAGTAAAGGAGAGGAGGAGTGAGTAAAGGAGAGAAGGAGGAGAAGAAGTGAGTGAAGTAGAGAAGGAGTGAGTGAGTGAAGGAGAGAAGGAGTGAGTAAAGGAGAGAAGGAGGAGAAGAAGTGAGTGAAGGAGAGGAGGAGTGAGTGAGTGAAGGAGTGAGTAAAGGAGAGAAGGAGTGAGTGAGTGAAGGAGAGGAGGAGTGAGTGAGTGAGTGAAGGAGAGGAGGAGTGAGTGAGTAAAGGAGAGAAGGAGGAGAAGAAGTGAGTGAAGGAGAGGAGGAGTGAGTGAGTGAAGGAGTGAGTAAAGGAGAGGAGGAGTGAGTGAGTGAAGGAGAGAAGGAGTGAGTGAGTGAAGGAGTGAGTAAAGAGAGGAGGAGTGAGTGAGTGAAGGAGAGGAGGAGTGAGTAAAGGAGAGAAGGAGGAGAAGAAGTGAGTGAAGGAGAGGAGGAGTGAGTGAGTGAAGGAGGAGAAGAAGTGAGTGAAGGAGAGGAGGAGTTTGTGAACTTGCTTCTTTCAGTAGAAACTTTGCGTCCACAGTGTTTTGGCCTCAGTTTGAATCTGTTCAAACGAACACACCTGAAAATGCAGCAGGTGGTTTTCTGCTCCGTCTGGATTCCAGGACTGTTCCAGACTGTTTCCAGTCTCACCGTCTTTTCTCCGGCTCCGTCAGTCTGCTCCAGGTCGTCTGGATGGGGGGGGGGGGTTTCTGTCTGATTTCCAGTGTGGTTTTAGTCTGGTTTCAGGACTGACTCCAGGTCTGTGCGGCTGCAGCTCTGCTGTGATGCGACGCTGTGTTTGCGGCCCGGTGCCGTCATCATCTGTCAAAGTGACTCTTAATGAGCGCCGGCATCTCATTCGCTCTTCAGACACTAATCACTCCTCTAATTAGCATCTCTCCTGAAGACGCCGTTCGTTTCCTAATCAGCCTCCGATTTGCTTAATCAGCGGTTTAATTGGAGTAATGGCCTCCTGCTCGCAGTCACTCGAGTGTGACACCGTGTGAGAGGCTGCTGGGAAATTGAACCGGTGATCGCAGCGGCGTCGTTGTTCTGATTGGTCCAAATGTCATCGAGAACAGAGTTGGCGCCTCCTGCAGGCCTCGGAGATCATTACAACCTCCTGATATGATGTTTGCTGTTCGTTGAGTGGAAGCAGAGCTGAGTTTAAATTAAAGAATCAGAATCCGCTGAATGGATCAAGCTCCTGAAAAGTACAACTACTTCTACTGTACTTCCATAGAAGTAGACATCCAGCTGTGGACGAGGACACTGAAGAAGAAAGTTCAAGAATGGAAGAAAACCCTTAATTATAGCTGTGGATGCTCTGAACTGTTCTGTTTATCATGTGAAAAGAAAGAAGGAGAATGATTATTAACTTGTACTAGTTCAAACATTCAGATATTTCTGATATTATTAGACGAACGAAAGGATCTTAACAGTCTCTGCCTTATCTCCCCTCCCTATATCGTGAATAAAACATATGTATAATTTAAGAATTCTTCTTCTTTTAATATCTCCAGAGATACTTCAGAATTATTCCTTGTCATTAGTGAGTCGTCCTCAACTCTTCTACGATATTCTGTCTCTTTTTCTAGTTTGTGTGCAGAGCTTTTTATAAACAGTCTGTGGTGCAGTGAGAAGTTGGAAAACTTTGTGTTCAAACTACCTGGTTCATCTGCACGGAAGATTTCATTAGTCAGACCCAAGTTCACAACTTTTCAAAATAAAACCTCTGTAATTCATCACCGCAAAGGACAAAGACAGACATTTGTAGCTCTCTCCTTCAGTTCTGAACTTTATTTAAATGTGTCAGCGGACATTTCTAACAGAGATGACTTCCTGTGTAGGTTTCTGACGAAGACCTGGAGGGGGAGGGGAGCTGTAGGCTGATGGAACCATGAACAGACTGAGGATCATCGGTGGAGACGTCGACACTTGGACATTCATGAGGTAAATCCCACACTCAAGACGCTCACGGGTCTGAGAGTTTGACCTCTGACCTTCCTCTGAGGAGGGAGGATCAACTGAATATTGATTAGTTGTGATTATTCACAGCGACTTTGTTCTGATTTACGTTAAAATTAACCGTAAAGCGTGATTGCATGGTTTCCGTGCGATTGACAGCAACTACCATCCAATGGGTGCAGGTCGCAGGTGTAGGTGGGCGTGGAGTGTCCTCAAGCTCTCAGTCAGACTCCGCCCCTCGCTCCTCCAAATATGGTTACTTCTGATTTTTTTAAAAACAAACCAAGATGACGCTGAACAAAATGTCAAACTTTGGCTTCAGAACAGGAGCTGTGTGTGTGTGTGTGTGTGTGTGTCCATATTTAAACAGTGTAATTGAGTGATTTACGTTGTTGTGAATCGTCTCCTCCTGATAAATCAGCTGCTCTAATAGAGGGTGTGTGTGTGTTTGTGGGGGGGTAGTGGTGTGTGTGTGTGTTTGTGGGGGGGTAGTGGTGTGTGTGTGTTTGTGGGGGGTTGTAGGCAGCGTGCTGGGTGGTAACGGCCATGACACGTTCAGTGGCACCCATTCATTTATTTCATAATAAGGGTCTGGATAACCTGCGGAGGCAGCGGTGGGGGGTGGGACGGGGGCGCGTCATTAATCCGTCACAAATTGGAAACATGGCGGCGGCTCCATGAGTCACCAGCAGAGTTTAACCACACACAGGTTCAGACTCATTATCTGATGTTTGCTGTCGGAAGCTCGTCAACGGTTACCAACGGTTACCAACATGGACGACTGTAAAATTTAATATGTATATGTTTTAATAAAAACATAACAAGACCATCACTGACTGTATATAAAGATGATCACTGACTGTATATAAAGACGATCACTGACTGTATATAAAGATAATCACTGACTGTATATAAAGACCATCACTGACTGTATATAAAGATGATCACTGACTGTATATAAAGATAATCACTGACTGTATATAAAGACCATCACTGACTGTATATAAAGACGATCACTGACTGTATATAAAGATGATCACTGACTCTATATAAAGATGATCACTGACTGTATATAAAGATGATCACTGACTCTATATAAAGACAATCACTGACTGTATATAAAGATGATCACCGACTGTATATAAAGACAGTGACTGTATATAAAGATGATCACTGACTGTATATTAAGACGATCACTGACTGTATATAAAGATGATCACCGACTGTATATAAAGACGATCACTGACTGTATATAAAGATGATCACTGACTGTATATAAAGACGATCACTGACTGTATATAAAGATGATCACTGACTGTATATAAAGACCATCACTGACTGTATATAAAGATGATCACTGACTATATAAAGACGATCACTGACTGTATATAAAGACGATCACTGACTGTATATAAAGATGATCACTGACTGTATATAAAGACGATCACTGACTGTATATAAAGATAATCACTGACTGTATATAAAGACGATCACTGACTGTATATAAAGACGATCACTGACTGTATATAAAGATGATCACTGACTGTATATAAAGACGATCACTGACTGTATATAAAGATAATCACTGACTGTATATAAAGATGATCACTGACTGTATATAAAGACGATCACTGACTGTATATAAAGATGATCACTGACTGTATATAAAGACGATCACTGACTGTATATAAAGACCATCACTGACTGTATATAAAGATGATCACTGACTGTAATTAAAGATGATCACTGACTGTATATAAAGACGATCACTGACTGTATATAAAGACGATCACTGACTGTATATAAAGATGATCACTGACTGTAAATAAAGATGATCACTGACTGTATATAAAGACGATCACTGACTGTATATAAAGACGATCAGTGTCTGTATATAAAGACAAAATATTTCAGACCCATCTCGTGGTGATGACATCATTTGGGGTGTGTACAGTAGTGATCGGTGGGTGGAGCCTGTCGACCAGAGTCAGTCTCAGCTGCAGGTGTTGATCCAGATGTTTCCTGTTGTTTATATCACACAGATGTGACAGATGCAGACGAGACTGAGTGAGGTTTTACTCTTACACTCAACTTCTTAATTTAAATAAAGTTTAATAAACATATATATGTTTTATTTTAATCAGATAAATCAAAGCAGAACCACAGATTCGCCAGCGCTGATTTTATTCTGAAACTCCAACCTCATCAGATTAAAAAAGATAGGTGTGTGTGTGTGTGTGTGTGTGCGTGTGTTTAAAATGCAGAGTAGCTGCTCTGTTGGAAACACTTCAGCACGTTCCTCATCATCCAGCAACACTTCAGCTGCTCTCAGAGAAAAGAGGCAGACCACACACACTCTCACACACACACACACACACACACACACACACACACACACACACACACACACACACACACACACACACACACACACACACACTCTCACACACACACACACTCTCACACACACACACACACACACTCTCTCTCTCTCTTTTTCTTTCTCTCTCTCTCTCTCTCTCTCTCTCTCTCTCATGTCACTCTCTTCATTTGTAGCTGCCTGATCTTCAAAGATCCTCAGTGACACAGTGTGGGGAGGAATCACTCCTTAGAATATCCATTGATTGATCAGTTATTGGTGATGGGGGCCGAGTCCTCTCACACCAAGTGTCTGATACTGAATCTCACACAGAGACGTCTGTTGATTTATTAGTTTTGTTGTCTGACTTAAACACGTGTTCACTGAACCTCAGGGCAGCAAGAGGCCCAACTCCTGTGTGTGTGTGTGTGTGTGTGTGTGTGTGTGTGTGTGTGTGTGTGTGTGTGTGTGTGTGTGTGTGTGTAGCTTGGTGACTCTTCTGTGGCTGCAACGTCTGAAACACAGAAAAACAACATATGACATTTCTCTTCAGTGTTAGAACACACACGCACACACACACACACACACACTCACTGCGTCTTCCTTATAATTTATATAATTAACTTTTAGAATATTTATAATATTAAATTATTAGAAATATGATTTATAATTTTAATTAATATTAACACAAACAATAAACAACAAAATAAATGTTTCGTTCTAATCACTTATTATTGTTCTAACTATTATTAACTAATTACATAATAACTACATGTTTTACCCAATTACAATAAAAAGAGTCTTTCACTCCAGTGTTTTTCTCTCCGTGCTCTCTGATTGGCTGCTTTGTGACCAATCATAAAACTGTGGCACAATGACAGAGGCCTTAAAATTTAATCTCCAATCTTCATTAATATTTACACACATACACGTATATTTATATGAATGATTTGTGTGAATGTAAAAATATGCAGAGAAGGAAAAACCTTAATTCATACACAAAGTAAGAATCTGAGTAATATCAATGTATTTTAACTCACACACTGGACTCTATGAATAAATTGGAAATCTGTCAAAAAAATATTTTAATTTGATTGAAATCATTGTTTATTTTAAAATAGATTTTATGAATGAATTTATCATAAAGTGAAATAAAATAAAAACGCTTCTAGAGTTTATTTCATTAGATTTTTCTTTATTGAAAAATGAAAAAAAAACAGAATTTCACAGAATTGTTTTAAATGATGAAATTAACAAAACCAAAGATGCAAAATCTCTCAAACGAAAAAACGCAACAAACAAAAGAACCTGTCATAAAAATCAATGCTGTTGATTGATGATTCATTCTAATTTACAATAATTCAGATTTATTTTTTCTCTCTGTGATTTAGACTCTGAGTGTGTGTCTGAGTGTGTGTTTTGTGTTTTCCGAGCATGTGTGTGCATCCTGAACGCTCCTTCACATCCTCAGCTCCCAGGTCAAAGGTCAGACGTGTGTAAGTCCCCCCCCCCCCCCCCCCCTCCCCCTCCCGTGGGGATATTAAATCTGTTCATCATTAATTTCCATCATTCAATCGTCTCATGTGAAACTGAATTTTAAAAAACCAAACATCAACTGATTTATTTTTACTAAACACTTTGTCTTAGATCGGATTAATTGTTTTAAACTAAATGATTTGTTTGATTCTCTTATTGTTTATTGATTATTAATTGGTCTCGTAAAATCCATAAAATCAATCAGACAGACAATTAACTAATGACTCTCACACTTAATTAAATTACTTGCTAATGGGTCCTTTCAGCCCCATAAATTCATTCAGAGCCACTCATGGTTTATTACTTATAATTATATTAATATAACTGTTATCCTGATAATAATAGTTTCATAGCTAAGATGTTAATATAACAAGATTAATAAAACAAGGTGCGGTTCAGAAAGATAAAGATATAAAACATGGATAAACGTTCATCATCTGTTAAATTCTGTGATTCTGAAGAATATTTTTCTATAAAACGTTTAAAAGAAATGCGAAGTATAAATACAATGTCATATATAGTTTAAATAAATAGATGGAACACGTGAAACTGAACCGTGAAAAGAATCTTTGTGTTTGTGATTAATGATGAATCTTGGTGTGAATGAAGGTCGATGCTCAGTCACGCGTCTCAGTTAAATAAACCAGCTCGTTTAATCCTGTTAAATAAAAGACGCAGTGATTCAGAGGTGAGCTTTTAAAATAATGAACAATTGAAAGTTTATTTTAGGGGATGTTTGCTTTATTCACAAACACAAAGATCTTAAAAAAAAAATCTGAAGAAACTGAAAATCCTCCACAGAACATCCCGTTAAATTCGGTTTAACTGTCTCATCTGCACGTGCGTGAGTTCCGTTTAAATTACTGTGGATTTCAACAGGTTTATTTTTATTTAGTCTTCATGTAAATTCTAATCATTTGTCTTCGTGATGAGGATTTGAAGAGAAGAGGAGCTGAAATTAAAACACAACAAACTGCGGATGCATTTATCCCCCAACACACACACACACACACACACACACACACACACACACACACACACACCCCGTGCGTAAAGTGTTTCCAAACAGACCGACATACCTCCACAGAGCGCAGCGCCGACACAAACACCCCGGGACTCACGCCTCTCCTCTCGGCTGCTCTCGGCTCTTTTTGCCGCTGCGTCTTCAAATGGAAACGACTCGTGTTGCCTTCATGTAAATAAATGGAACCATAGCGCGCCCCCGTCCCCCAGCCTCACCCCTCCCTCCCTCCCTCCCTCACCCCTCCTCCTCCTCCTGGCTGTGATCATGTGATGGTGGAGAAGTGGCCCATTAATGAAGCTCCTCTCCGGGGGTCTTTTCTGCTCCTGTCACCGCCGTCCAGCCCGCACACGGGACACACCGACAGAGGGACATGGAGGAGGCAGCAGCCGCTTAGCGCAGCTCAGCAGCGGGAAGGAGGAGGACGGGACACCGCGCTGCACCTGCCGGGGACCCGCAGCAGGCAGGCGGGTAGGAGAGCAGCGACCAGCCGCTGCTTCTTCAACTTTTCAACCAACTTGTCGGCGGAGTTGCGGCTCCAGGTCTGCGCGTAAAAGACGGAACCATGCGTGCCAAACACCAGGCGAGTCTCCTCCCGTGCGCAAAGCACTTCTGAAGAGTTGGGAGTGTTTGGACAAAGTTTGTAAAAAGTGAGGCGACTCTTTTCTGCAGACTCAACTGATACTGACCCGGCTCGGCTCGGCTCGGTCCGGCTCAGCGGAATAATGCCTCGTCCGGGGAGGAACACGTACAGCGACCAGAAGCCTCCGTACTCCTACATCTCCCTCACGGCCATGGCCATCCAGAGCTGCCCGGAGAAGATGCTCCCCCTCAGTGAGATTTACAAGTTCATCATGGACCGGTTCCCGTACTACCGGGAGAACACGCAGCGGTGGCAGAACTCCCTGCGCCACAACCTCTCCTTCAACGACTGCTTCATCAAGATCCCGCGCAGACCGGACCAGCCCGGGAAGGGCAGCTTCTGGGCTCTGCACCCGAGCTGCGGCGACATGTTTGAGAACGGGAGTTTTCTGCGGCGCAGGAAGCGCTTCAAGGTGGGCAGCATGCAGGCCACGGACCCTCTGGCGCCCAGCAAGCCGCAGGACGCGGCACATTACCTGCAGCAGCAGGCCAAGCTGCGGCTCAGCGCGCTGCACGCCGCCGCGCACCTCCCGCAGATGCCGGGTGGATACAACCTGAGCTCCGTGTCTCAGCCGTCCAGCTTCAAACACCCGTTCGCCATCGAGAACATCATCGCCAGAGAGTACAAGATGCCGGGCGGGCTGGCGGCCTTCTCCACCGCCGGGTACCCGCTGCACAACCAGCTGACCCCGGCCTGGCCGCACATGTACGGCTCCGGGGTGATGGACACCACGGCTCCCATCTCCATGGCCAGCGACTACTCTGCCTACGGCATGCCGCTCAAATCCCTCTGCCACGGCGGACAGACTCTGCCCGCCATCCCGGTGCCCATCAAACCCACGCCCGCCTCGGTGGCGGGGCTGCCCGGGCTGCCCACACACATCCCGGCTTTCCTCGCGAACTCGCCCCAGTCTCTGAGCCCCACGTCCCCGCACACTGCCACCGGACAGAGCAGCCCGGCCGCGCCCGGGGAGGCGCTGCCCTCCTCGGCCTCGCTGCAGTCCGTGGTGGCGGTGCACTGACCGGAACCTGAACTTTTCTCTTTTTATATATGAAATAAAAACAGTGAAAGGGAAAATTAGAAACTTCTCCAAAGCAGAGTTTTTGTCTCCAGGACTCAGACACGAGGAGAACGTGAAGAAGCACCGTCCTGAAGTTTGTGTTTTCACATGATGAAACAGCAGCTTGACCTCTGACCTCCGACAGACATTGATCATGACATCATAATAATAGTTTTTATTTCAATTATTTTCTAGATCTGATTTAAAAACTGAAACGTTGAGATTCAGGGTTTTGTTCCTTTAGTTTTTTGTTTCTTCAGTTTTTTGTCTCTGGACACAAATGATTCGGATCTTTTGTTGTTTTTCAGTCTTTTCTCCTCAAACTGAAAGAAACAGATTAATGACTTTTGTCTCGTCTGTTCTTTCTTTTCTGCCACAGAAGAAAAAGACGTTAATTTAAAAATGTGTATTAAAAAAAAAAAACCCAATAGAAAATTCTTCATCAAAATGCTAACTTGCATTTAATTAAACCAAATAATGATGCAGTTTATTTCCTTTTTAGTTCTTTTATTTTTTGGGGATATGAACAATCGCAGAGAAGAAGAAATAAGACTTGAATCATATATTTATGTCAGAGGTTCTGCACTGTTTAAAAAAAAAAACCCACTGCAGATATTTGACCATGAATGCAACGCTGGACTGTCTCATGCACTTTCTAAAAAATGAACCTGGATGTTTTGAAGCTGAAGCCGTGTTGGTTTAATTTAAAGTTTTTTGAAAGCTGTGGAGTCGAGCCGCTCTCTGTGTGTTTGTATTTGCTGCATGATGCTCAACGTCAGAAAAAAGGAAAAATATTTCAGTGTTTGTAATTTTTTCTTTTCTCTTTTTCTTTTGGGCTGAAATCATAAAGCATGAACATGAACAACGACTGAGCTGTGACTGCTCATTCACATCCATTAAAAAAAACCTTCATGAGAAAACACATGTGAAGGAGCCTGTTATTATCACAACATCTGTGCACAGCTGGACGCTGGTTAAAATTGAAATTGAAATAAATACATTTGTCGTCGGGTAAAAATCTCCACGTGTTTGATAAAACAGACTTTTCTTCTTTTCTCTTTCAAACATGATTTTAAACAGTTAAATCTTCCGTCAAATCTAATTTCCTGCTGCAGGATCTCGTTCAAACACAAGAAAGATGAATTCAGTTTCTTCAGTCGTCACGTCAACAAAACCCACAACTTGTTTTTATCTTTTTAATTTATCTTCATGTGAATTTCATCCTGAATGAACCTGTCGTACATTAATCTTCATGTGTCTTATTTTTAACGACGTAAAAGAGGGAAAATCTGTAAACGCTTCACAAGATAATAAATGAGTTCATATCAATTACTTAATCGATCATTAGTTTCAGCTCGAAGAGAAACACAGTTTGACTTGAGCAGAAAATAAAATTTAATTTTCCACCTGTCGCAGATCCAAGATTCTTCCAAGAACCAAAGTGGACGTGTGAGTTTGTCACCTGAAATATTTCTGAGCGTCAGACTCTCTGTGACACGTTGCACTGACTCCAGATCAGTTCCTAAGGACACATTTTCTTAAACATGTTTCTGACACAAGCATCAAACAGACATTTAACGTTTACCCGTTTAAAAGAGACGACGCACATTAACTAAAATAATGTAAATCGTTTTTCATCTGCACGTTGATGGTTAAAAAAAACAACTAACATACTGACTCATGTATAAAAAACACACACAGACATTCAACATGAATAATTAATAACATGTCTCTACACCCTGAAACAAAAAAATCCTGGGTTGAGGTCTGGTTGTGATCTGAATATATCAGCTGATCGTCATTTAAACTGTTTATTCTGCATCAGCTGCTTCACAGTGGGACCTGTCAGCTGGTGGGTTGTTGGTTGCCGTGGCGATGACAGGTTTTATTACAGCAGGAGACAGAATAATAATTAACTTGTAAATTTGCAACAAAACTCACAATGTCACTGTGAATGAGTCTGTTCATGAAACTTCAGTTAAAACGATAGAGACCAAAAAAAAAACCCCTCATGTTGTGAATATTACGACAGATTTTATGACTTTTTTTATTTATTTAAAATTTTCATCTTCACTGGAAAAACTATAAAAACTGAGTTTGTTTTTAACTTCACTTTAAGTTGATGCAGTCGTCAGTCAGTTCGTCTCTGAACATTTAGTTTCTGCAGCAGATCTTAAAAAAACATCTTTTCATGAAGCTTCACAGTTTAGTCGATCCGGTCCTGAAGCAGTTTTGTCAGATTTTTCAAGTTTTCTGCAGAAATATTTCGACTTCAGGAAACTGTGACATCATCACGTGATCCGTCTCCTGATCACTCGTCAATAACGGCAGCTCCTTCAGTTTGAGTATTATTAATTAATTTGAAAATATTAATATCTTGATTAATTATTGAGCTACCACTGCAAAAATCCCAAATCTCTGCATATTTATTTAACAATGATCCAATTATCAGCTGATAACATCAGTCTGTGATTCATTCAAACATCTTCACTTTTCAAATTGTTATCTACTTTTAAATCAGTAAATCTTAAAATCTGTTCATTGTAGAGGGATTGAACATTTAAACGTTAAACAAACTGATCAGTGTTTTATCAGCGTTAAGAGAATGGAAACAATCGGAGTGTGTTCGAGGCTCCGATTGGACGGTTTGATCTGATGTCGACGTCTGCTTTGTCTCAAACGATGAAAATAAAGAATTAAACCTTTGACGGTTTTTTATTAGAGTCGACTTCAGGATTCCAGACTTCACATTGAAAAACCCTCGGCTCCGCCGCACATCATTTGTCTTTAAAACTAATTGAATGAGTTTCAGACACGTTTGCTTCCTGATGTAGGAAATAAAATAAGTGAGTGACTCAGTTTTATTTCAAACACGGACAGAAAACTTTGATGAGGTTTGAATTATCACAGGACGACTGCTCGGCTGCGTCTTCCACATATAATCATGATTTTCTTCAGAAATCACATTTTATTAGATTTCATCCAAACAACTAGAAAATATCCACGTTGTCCACATTTTACCCAGAAACAAGATTAGTCAGCTGATTTTCATCAATTGATTTTCTTCCAGTCGACTAATTAATAAATTAATCAAATAATCATTTCTGCTGCGTTGGTCTGACCTGAACCGCTCCAAGCTCCAACTGTTGCTATGGTAACACACGTTCAAATCAGTAACTAAAAAAAGACCAACGAGAATTCATCGTGGGTCACATGACTCTGAGTCAGTCTTGATGGAGCGCTGTCGGACGCAGTGCGACGCTATGATGTCAGAGAGTTGAAGAAGGTTTCGTCGTCTCCGACTCTGTTTGAAACGTTCAGGCTGCTGAGTTTAAAGATGAGAAAAGAAAAGTTGTCGCTCGTCTCCATGTTCGTGATGTTGGACGTAACGTGACCTGAGTCAGTTCGGTGCGTCAGTTGTGCTCGTCCTCAGAAGTCAACATAATGCAATACACACATCAGCGATAGGGGGCAGCGTAGGGGCAGGTACGTCACGTATCGTCTACGATGACAACGTCGATCACAGACGTTACCGCCGACGAACCTCCTCCAGAGTCGATAAGAGTTTTATTTTTATTATTTGCAGAATGCTAATCTGGAAGTTCTATACGGTCTGAGTTCTGTGGTGCGCCCTCTAGTGGAATAATTCAGTACGAGTATGTGAAGAATTCTTTTAATTACTTTTAAAGCCAGACATGGGCCGGCCCCTCCCTTTATTTCAGAACGCTTATCTTCCTACGAGCCCGGACGCAGCCCGAGATCCTCTGGTCAAGTGTCGCTGTAGCCATTCCAAGATCTGTGGGCTGAAAACCTCATGTGCACTTAAAGTTACTTGCATTGAAAAGTGCTCCTCAAATAAAGTTATTATTATTATTTATGTTAATTGCAATCACGACACATCAGCTCGTCAACATGAGCAAGTTTTCCGGTGACGGGAAAGATGTTTTTAAAACACCTGCATTTATGAGATCAGTGTTGTGAACAGGTTCGTAGTTTAATAAAGTTTAATCACTTCAGTTTAATATTAAGATAATTAACTGAATCTCTTCTTTTTGTGTCTTTAAAGTGAGTGTGTAACCTCAGAGTTCCAGGTTTGTGTGTGTGTGTGTGTGTGTGTGTGTGTGTGTGTGTGTGTGTGGTGTGTGTCTGTGTGTGTCAGCCTCTCCCTCGGTGACGGAGGTCTGGTGTGTAAACACTGGCCGGTTTGTGGCGAGCGGTGAATTAGCAGCAGGCAGCGTCTGAGCGGCCGTGAGGGATTAGCCAGTTAACACCTCCCCGCTGCCAAACGCTATTGTGCTCCGTCAATGCATATAGGTCTTTGAGTGCGTTGCCGAGAGACGACGACTGTTGCGGTAAAAATGTCAGTTAGTGACTCATACACACACACACACACACACACACACGTTTAGTGACCACACACGAGTAAAACAAATGAGGTTTAAAGAGGAAAACTCTGCTGCTGTTGACTCAGAGAAGAAAAGAGAAACTCGACAGAAGTAACTCAAATATTTACTGAGCTAAAAGTGATCGAGTGAAAACACACGGAGGATTTTACAGAATTCAGACCGACCGCGACGTAGTGATCGTGGAATGGAGACGCAGCAGCGAGGTTGTCGACCTGGACGTCTGCGCTCGGTTTTTTATTTCATCAAATGAAAAAACGTATCAGCGACGTGAACAAACATCAGCGTGAGAGGAACGACCTGAAATAACAAACGTTTATTTAACATCTCTCGTAGTTTTGTCCACGTCCCATCTGCTAATTGTAATTGAAGCAGCGCACTGAAGTATTTTGTCTGATATACGTACGTCCTGTCGTCGTCACGTACGTGGTCGGTTGTGTCGTCAGTTGGGGGGGGGGGGTAGTCTTTCTATTCAGTTCAATTCACCTTCAGTACTACACAGACTGCAGCTGCTTCCTCTTCTTCTTCTTCTATGGTTTAATGTGTCTCTGCTTCCTGTGATTAGTCCAAACTGTCCATCAAAGTGTTTTCACTGTGAACCAACAGAACCACGGTTCAGTTTGATCCGAGCCCAGAACTCCTCCTCTGGTCTGAGGAACCGTTCACGCCTGATGTTCAGCTTCAGACTGAACTGAAGAGTCTGAAGCTGTGAAAACGTCCTGAGACACAACCTGAGTTTTCCAAACACAACGAGAGCAGCAGCTCCGACAGGTCTCTGCTTCAGAGGCTGGGAAAGTCCAGAGTCGAGTGGAATGTCAGTCGTAACCATGGCAACAGTGATGAGTTTCAAAAGTGTCGGTGTGGACGGAGCCTGAACCAAACAGGACAGAGTTCCTAAACTGAAAAACACCTGAATCATTGAATTTCCCTGAGAATCTTTACAAACTCAGTGTTAATGATCATTTCTTCAACCGGTCACGGCAAAATCAGTTCCATCTCTCTGAGCTTTAGGTAGCTTAGCACAAAGACTGGAAGCAGGGGGAAACTGTTAGCCTAGCTCCCTCAGGAGAAAAAATAAATAAAAATACAACTCCAGATCTACACGTCTTTTTCCTCAGAAACAGAAACTATAAGACGCCGTGTTTCTCGCAGCAGCTGAGCTTCACCAACATAAACTCTGTGACTCTGTGTCTCTGCCTCGTCTGTTGGTTTCCCTTCGGCGCCGTCAGGCAGATCACCAAGAACACAATCTGTCACCGAGCGCGGCGGCTGCCAGCGTCTGAATAAATCATCCGTCTCAGCTAGAGGTGAATCTGTTTGATTTCATGTGTGACCCAAATAACAAGGCTTTCCCCTGTGAGACGTAAATGATGCAGTGACGAGGAGAAACCTGAGATTCTGTTGAAACAGTCGTGATTTCTGACCTGGTTCAACACGACGCTGAGTTTTCATCAAGAAACAAAATTTATAAAAAGCTTTTTGTCCTGATGCTGAATATGAAATAAAAATTTTAATGTTTGGTTTAATTTATTTTCTTCTTTTTCGGGTGATTCCTTCTTCGTTTCTTTGAAAGTTTGGAAAAAGATTTATTTAAATTTAAACAAAATAAAGCTCCAGATAAAATGACAAACAGATCTGTGAATTAAAAAATTAACATTTTCATTGGGAATAAAATATCTCTCTCTGTGTAAGTTATATTGTTGGTTTTCATCATTTCTTTCAGACACTTTGGTGGATAACACCTTTATTTTGTAGTTTAGTCTCTTTTGTTTTGTTGAAAGTAAAAACTTTCAGGTCTTTAAAGAGAAGTTTTGTGTCGACACTAAAACACAAAGAAACACGAGTTAAATTGAATTCACTGAATCTCTTGTTTGGTTCACACCTGAACTAAAGATCATTCAGGACTTGAAACCATGTTTGAACAAAGTTTGTCTTCCACCTGTGACTCCGACCCTCACAGCTCCGAACTCCAAATAATAATACTAGTTGTATAATGATAAACTTTATTAGTACAACACTTTTCAAACACTGCAACAAAGTGTTTTACATGTTTGAAACTGGATTAAAACATTTACAGACAAACCAAACTGCTGGCGGCTGCAGGCTCCTCCCCCACAAGGCTGACAATTAGTCCTGGGGGGGGGGGGGGGCTACTGAGAACAGCACTGCCTGGGAACAGGAGGGGGAGGGGGGTGTTCGGGGGAGGGATTTTATTGCAGATGAATTAGAGTCGTTTTCTTTTCACACGCCCACTAACTAACCTCCCCCCTCCTCCCCCTCCTTGCTCTCTAAATGGTTTGCGGCGGGCAGCTCCACCCTCCCATAGTGCACCTGTGCATGATGATGATGATGATGATGATATGGAGGGGGGGGGGGGCTGCAGCCGTCAGGTGGGTTGAACGCTGCTGTCAAACCTCAGTGAACTCATGAACCCAGAGATAAACTATAAACTATACTGTAAATAATATTGAATTACAGTTTTCGTAATTCTGTTCACCGTCAATTAGAATGTTGCATTCCTTTTTATGGAGCTTCTATTGTGGAACGTTGAAATAATCCACATGTCAAACTTATCTGTAAACCACAGACATGAACAGTAACAAAGAAAATTCAATGAGTATAAAATCTTCGGTGCAGATAAACCAGGAAGGATGAACACAAAGTTTTGTGACGTCACTCACAGACTGTTTATTGTAGAAGAGTTTGAGAACGACTCACTAATGACAAGGAAGAATTCTGTATCAACACAGGGCGGGAGAACATTACACACGTTCACAACAGGGGCTGGAGTAGTGATGTAAATAACATTAACAGTGTTTAATTATAACTTATTTGCTTATGTAATCAAAAGGGCTGAAGACCAAACACTGACGTTATGTTCGAGCCTGTATCTGTAGAATCTGCAGGTCAGGTGACCAGTGCACACTGAGTTTGTTTTGAACCTTTCAACCGTGACATGTTTTATTTTAAACCGTTTAATTCATCGAGTGCAAACGTCTGATGTGAGAATTTTCTTTTACAGTAGAAATAAAAACAAATCTTTGCATTAATAGTTCTTTATTGTGATGTTTCTCTCGGCTCAGTGAACGTTGCCCTCGGGCGTCACGCTGCAGGTTACAGTTGTTTGGTTGTAAAACAGCCTCTCTTGTATTTGGAGAATGTGTCAGGTGATAACAGACTCTGTCAGCTTTAATAACCTCTGTGAGCTTTTGCCTCCAGCTTTAGTTTTTCTGTCCGTGCTGAGGAGTTTAATTTACGGCCCCGTTCAGGAATCTTATCTGCACCGGTGACCATAAACTAACACCCAGCGCCAACACTTCAAAGCCGCTGCGAGAGGCCGAGGTGTCAGAAACCAGCCCAGAGCTGAGAGGGGAGAAACGAGCAGATTGATGAGGTGTCGTAGATGATTGTTGGGAGGAAAGAAGCATTTAGTGAAAGAAAAGAACTGGAGCTCGATGTTCCTGCAGCTGCGAGGGAAAAGGCCACATCAGGCCTGGGGGGGTTTGGAGGAGTTTTAACAGGAAAAGCAGCTTCCACATGAAGAGGAGGTCGATCAGCACCTCAGGACCGACAGTCAGCAGGTACCGACAGAGATCACCACCGTCCGACTGATCCTCCGGAGTTAGTTTGTCCTGTGAGGCAGCTGATTGTCCGGTTTCAAGAAACCGTTAATAAGACACTTCCTGTTTCTGTCGCTCGTCTCTTCATGTTTCATTGACGACAGTAAAAACACGCAGCTGCTTTCACAGCGTTTCATCATCTGATGATTTTATTCTCTGATGTAAATAACGCGTGTGGTTTGACAGCGGGGGGGCGCTCTGTGCACCTGTGTGTCGCCGTCTTCTTCTTCTTCTCTGCTCCTTGTTCTCTCTCCACACACTCGTCTGTGGTGAAGAGAATGTTGGTTAATTAACGTTTTGGCGAGAGAGAGGCCCGACGCTGTCACACGTCTCCCTGAAGTCTCTAATTAACGGTCGCTAACGACAGCGAGGACCTCGTGATTAATTACAGCTCAACAACGTCGACGCTGGACGCCAGCTGATATTTAACTTTAATTGTTTTGATATTTTAGACCTGAATCACGTCTCGTCCCGATTCACTCGACCGAAACTAATACGTGTTGTTGTCAAAACAGTGATGACAAAATGTTTCTCAGCCGGTTTGTGTTCATCCTACCTGGTTTATCTGCTTATCCGATTTTATAGATGTTATGGTTTCATCAACCGAAACGAACTTTTCTTTATTACTGTTCATGTGTGTGGTTTGAATGATTCCCTGAACTGATGTTATTATATGTTATATATATATATGTGTTCTACACACAGACAGACGTTTGTTTGTATTTGTCTCTGAGTCAAAGTCAAACTGACTTTCACTCTTCAACTTTAAATCTCTTCTCTGTCACCTCTCGTGTTTCACTCCTCAAACAAAACAACTGGAACTAAAATTTCAAGCGATTAAACGTCCAATCAGATCCCAGCGAGACACATCAGTCATTCTTGTTTCTGACAGAACCAATCAGCAGCATTTCTGTCGACTTTGAAGTTCGATTACCGCTCACGGCTGCTTTGAGGTTTGTTTCTGAGAAACGTGCGGGTCGACAGGTCAGAGTTCCCTCGCAGGTTAGCGATCGGTTTGCCTGTCCTCTGACGAAGCCGCTCTTTATCCTCAATATCTGTCTATCCGATCTTTTCCAGAAAAAGATGATACATCAAGGATTTACACAGTTTTCTTTGAGATCTTAAAAAAGTAATTACAAGTATTAAGTTGATTATGTAAGTCTGTAGTAAACCAGTATTTGTAATGTTGTGTCTTATTGTGTGTCCGCTGACCTCCCTCGTCAGGTATCCAGGCGCTGATGGTTTGAGGTGGGACGGTGGTGATGGTGTTTTGGGGGCAGCAGCCGACGAGCTCCATCAAAGCTCCGGCCTCCTTCCTTCTTTCTGCAGTTTGTTTTTGTCTGTTTTTATGACCCCCATCCTGCACCTGGAGTCCTTTCATCAGGCGAGGAGGACGATCTGAGGCCGCACACAATCACATTCTCAGTTACACGGAGAAGATTAGACCCAATTCAGGGTCTTTTCTCTGTGCTGAGGCCGAGCCGGGACGAGGGGAGGGACGGAGGGAGGGAAGAAGAAGTGAAAGGAGGCTGAAAGGCAGAGTGGAGAGAGAAAAGAAAGAGGGAGGAGAGAAAACAGAGACCATTGTGTTTCTCTTAACAACTGATTCACCACTGATTCCTCTTAATGCACTCGTCAGACTCTTTTCAATGTGACCGTTTGCATTCAAATGGCCTGAGTGTAGCTTTTTAATGACGCCGTCTTTTTAAAGGTGAGATTGAAACAAGAGCTTTAAACACTAGAACATCTCGAACCTGCTCTGGATGATGTTTGACACAAAAACAACAGAAGTGATTTTGACAATGACAGAAGTCGACATTTAAAATTTGATGCTTGTCGATTTGAGGTGTTGTGGTGCGTTCTTCCTGTTTAGTGGCTTCAAGCACTTGTTATCGTAACACCTGAAATAGATAAACACCGAAGGCAACTTCCACAAAACTGCATTTTAGTTTTAAAAGGTCTCAACTGTGCTTCAGATAATCCTGCGTCCAATCTACTCAGGGTTTTAAGAGCCGCTAAAACCAAGAATGTTTGCACATGTGGGTCCAGACTTTCTGCTGAACTTGTCTTTCACCTATGAAGCGGAGGTTCTCCAGTCAGATGCGTTAACAGCTGAAAAGTCTCCGGAGCCTTCAAGTGAGGGTGGAGCAGCAGGAGGCTGGACATGACGTCTAAATTTCTTCTTATCACCAAAAGCTCTGGAATCTCCTCGTCTTTCCAAGTTGACGTCTTCGTCTTCGTGTACGGCTCCTCTTCTTCATCCTGAGATATTTGTGTTCTAGAAACCTCATCAACACGTCCACGATGTCCACAGACGTCTCTGTTCTCACATACTGCTAAAGTTTGGTGTAGTTTGGGTTTTTGACGGTATAACTGAATGCAGTTTCAAGTATATTTACCTTAAATATACAAGTATGAATAAGTGCAAAAGGCTCAAACATTACAAAGTCATGTGATAAATAAAACCTAAACTTTCTCGATCTTGATTTTCTTGTTGTATTCTCCAGGTGGGCAAGAACAACTTCAGGCTAATTTTGCAGCAACTGATTTGGAGGTTTTTGTTCTCACACACAGAACCTCCAGAGCATTTCAGCAGATTATCTGGAGTTCAGTTCATGAAGGCAGCTGAAAGTTGAAACAACAGAACGAGGGTCTCATTTCTCTCACTTGTTCCATTAAAAATGTGTTCAGTGACGTTGGTGCGTTATGTGTCCGTGAGGAGGAAATGTTGAATGTTGGGAAATGATCTCAGTGGCCCCTCGGCTCTCGTCTGCTCTGAAGTTCAGTTCACTTTTCTTTACACTCTTCACACTTTAAATCAGTAAAACTAACAGAGCTCTTCCAGCCGTATTTGCTCGCACTCATTCAGCTCGACACAAAACACGGTTCAATCACTTTCTTCCACAAGTGGAACTCACGTTTTGTTTCGACAAAATAAACTACCGGAGCTGTCTTTTCTTTCTTTCAGCCTCCTCGCAGCTTTTATTTCACGGCTGCCCCGACTCTCAATGAGAGTGTCAGGGCTGAAGAATGCCTCGCCCTCCTCCTCCTCCTGCTCCGCTCGCCGGGATTCAGCCACCGTCCAGCCGGCTGACAGCTTCCCCACCACATCGCCTGGCGACTGAAGGGACCACACACGCTCCATGTTCTCCATGCCGGGGTAATTCTTCTTCTTGGCTTTTGGGGAGGGTGAGACTATTCGCAGCCGCAGGTCTTTTCTCTCCGGCAGCTTTTTACCCTCGAGGACTTCCAAACAAATTTCAAGCGTGAGTGTAAAAGCTGTCGAGTGTTGTTAGACAATGACAATGTCCCCTTTTTGTCTTTCAGGTCGAAACTACCCGACACTCGTATCTGTGTGTGCGGAGGCCGCAGCTCAGTAAGTGTTCACATTGTTCACTCACCGTCCACAGGGAACAGTTTGTGACCTGTCAGGAAACCTAAGAACCAGACCTGTGTGTTTTACCAACTAAAGTGCAAATAATGCTCTATGCCTTTAGATAATATAACGTAATAAAACGAACGATGACTGATCCCATCACACGGTCGTTTTATTCAGGTCGTAGTCAGAACACACCTGTAAACTGTGACATCACTTCCTGTGTCAGACACATCAGCAGCTAAAAGTGTTTTCATCCGAGAACAAACCTGATTTCACTGAGTGAGCTGCATAAACAGAAAAATATTCAGAGAATTTAAACTAGGATCTCATTTTACGTTCGACTAGTTCAGTCCCTGTTGTGTGTGTGTGTGTGTGTGTGTGTGTGTGTAAGGTTGTGTTCTCTTGTCCTGTGTTGATACTTCAGAATTCTTCCTCGTCATTAGTGAGTCGTCACTTTTTGTTGTTTGTGGGCAGAGATTTTTATAAACAGTCTACGATGCAGAGTGAAGTGACAAAACTTTGTGTTCATCCTACCTGCTTCACCTGCAGTGAAATGATCTGTCTGTTTATTCAAGATTTATGACAATGGCCACTAACGATACTCAAAATGAACACTTCACTAGATATCAGATCTTAAACTGCTCATATTTCCACTCATCTTTATTTGTCTCAAACAATGAGATTCTTAAGGTAGAATTAAGACCCAGAAGAAAACTCAATATATGACATTTGTCTTGGCTCGATCTTGAATCTTGCTCCTTATTTCTCAGATGAGAATTTAGTAAACTAAAATTTGTGAACATGATTATTTTTCATGAGATAAAGAAAAGACTGCAGTTGTTTCCATACACAGTGTTGTTTCTCTCCTTTACATACTTTTCAGTTTCAGTCATCAGAGTCTGTGTTGAATTTGCTCGTGAACATCAGATTGTAACGAAACGATCCAAACGATTTCCCTAAATTTCCTTCACCCTGAATCACACCTGCTCGGAGACATTCTGGGGACGGACTGATTGATGGGACGGAGATCTTATTATGTTTTTTATTTATTCTCCTCCTTTTCGTACCAAACATGACAGACTGTGGGGAATATGACACCCAGACGCGCTCCGGTCGACGGCCGACTGACTGACGGAGGTGAAAATAAATGGGCTCGGCTGCTGCCTCACAATCATTCTTAAAAGTTAAACAGCCATAAAAGGCTGCGGGAACTCTGACCTTCACAGTCTAACCGAGCAGGAAAAGCCAATGATGTGTACAAGGCCCCGCTCGGCCTCGGCAGATTATGATAAAATATGTCTCGGCGTCACAAAAAGATAACTGTACGTCTCCCTGTGACAGATACGGACCCGCTATTTTAATAACAGCCCAATTTCTGTGGCACTAAAATGTTTTACTGTCGGCTATAAAGCATTCAGCGTGTGACACGGGGAAGCACGCGTCGCCTCCAAACGCGTGAAAGTAAGATGGACCATGTGGAGCTGCAGGATTTAAACCACACGATCCAGAGGTAAGTGCCATGACATCATAACATGTAAAGCTCCACCTCAGCCAGACACTTTTCACCAGGAATCATTTCTTTAAAGAAAATGTCGACGCCATGATCTCACAAAGATCCATCACCTGTAATTATCACACAATTGATTTGTAGAAAAGTTACCAAATCTTCTGCTGACCTGTACTGAAGCCAGCCACCAGGGGGCGATCCGAATGCTTTGGCTTCACTTTGTCGTGTAATGAACATCCATCTTTATTTATTCTTTGGCTGAAAGAGTTTAAAAACCTCTTGATGAAGATATTCAAATAAAAACATGTGTACTTTACACTCCTGCTCTTGATTTTGATGATGGGGAGTTTCTAGTGTCTCAGTGTCATAAGAAAAAAAGATGTTGTGAAATGTGAGTTGTCAAACCGACACAAAGCTTCACCATCACTCCACTTCCCTAACGTTGCTCCTGCAGCGCCCCCTGTCTGCCCGCTGTCACACTCTGAACATTTGTCTGGGTCTCGTGGGACGTCCCATCTCTGCTGCCGCCGACTCTGTTTTATTCACGTTACAGTCTCTTCCCTCTTTGTGCTCATTAAATATTTAATGGGGGGTTTAAGTGTTTTCTGGGATTAGGCTGCAGCCTCCAGGGAGAAGCTGCATTGTTTCTCTGCACGGCTGCAGGTTTACAGTCTGTCTGTTTAATCTGCAGTTTACATCTCACACTTCTGTTCACACATATATATATATATATATATTTATTTATACATATATATACACTTTTCTCATTTGGTTTCAGATTTATTATTTTACTTCAGTCCACTCATAGTAAAGGCAACACTGAGATACATAGTGAAAAGACCAACTGCACAATAAACACTATATAAATATAAACTTCATTGTATCTGCCAATCACTGCTCACCCGTTCATGAACTATTATTTTAGTGTTATCAGTAAGACCGGAAGCTGATTAGTTTCTGTTTCTAGTTTGACCAATCACATTTGAGCAGACGTTGGTTTCCCGTTAGACTTTGAATATGAACTTAATTTGTATAGCACTCATAAATAGACACAAAGGCTCCTTGAGGAGATTCTAGAGACACCTCTAGTCAGTTCTTGGGTTCTCTGGTTGGTTCGTGGGTTCTCTGGCGGGTTCTTGGGTTCTCTGGCTGGTTCTTGGGTTCTCTGGCTGGTTCTTGGGTTCTCTGGCTGGTTCTGTGGTTCTCTGGTTGGTTCTTAAATGCTGTAGATGTATCGATGTGCACTGTGAAAGAAAAGAGAGCAGAGTTGTAAATGTGGATAAAGTCACAGAAACTGCTGCCAGCGGTGAAATCTTGGCATCGCCTGTGATTGGTGGACGTGGTGGTGAAGTGATTTTCTCTCAGAGGTCTGAAGTGTTGCCATGGCCTCTGGGTTGGCAGGTTTTGGTGTTTGCATGTGTGGACTTGAACCCAGTTTAACAGAGCGGTTCACATGTGACTGGCAGTCCTGCTGTCTTTGTTGTGGCAGAACCCTAAAAACTGACACCCCGGGGCTCTCGGGGGCCGGGGGACGTTAGTATTGGGGGACTGTGGGGCCACGCCTTCCAGCCGCCATATGCTCGGGATACCAAGTCAAACACGGGACTCTTTTCTTGGCTCATTAAGATGTTGGACATTTGGCAGGAGACAGCGCTGTGTTGTCCTGACCTATTTTCCAGAGAGGAGTCTCAGCGACGTTTCACTTCCACACTGTGAATGAACAGAGCGACTGACGCTGACTCTGCATTATCCACCTCCACCACATCAGGGACCAATCACATACCGACGGACAACTGCTCCTCAGACGATCCGATTACCTGAAGGTTCTTATCACATCTGTGAACATTGATTAATGGTTTGTGGATTTAGTTTTTCACCGGATACACTGATGGTGACAAGTTAAAGAAAACAAACAACCAAACATAATAAAACAGAACAGTGTGAAGCTGTGATTCTCTCTGGACTCGACCAGAAACATTTCATCTGTCATCCGACTGCACGGAGATAAGATCAAAGTTATTGATTCTATGAAGGGAAACACAAAAAAAGCAGCGGTGCACTGGGAAACAAATAAAAACAGAATCCAAAATCAATTAAATAATTTATATTTATAGATAAAATAATATAAATGATAGATTTGAAAGAACTTCAATCTACCATATGCACAATGGATCAAATCATATTTTTGTTTTGGACTTAATAAATCTTGACAAAGTGTTTTGATTTCACTCTCTAGTAAATGTGACATATATTAATTTTCATTTATAACAGCCTCTCAGTCTGTGTTGACTTGTTTTTAATTTCCACGTCTTCCCTTGTCCCAACATTTCTTTAGAATCAATAAAAACATAAAGAAAAGAAGAAAAACCAACAGGAGTGAATTAAAGTGAGTCTATCTGTGGTATTATTATTATTATTATTATTATTATTAATAATAATACGTCCTCCTCCTCTTATTGTCCCGGCAGAGCAGCGTCTCCTTTTATTACCCTGCAGGGTCATTTACAACCCGTCCCATCTATTCATTGGTTGAGGAGATAATCCTGTGATAAATCCTGCGCCGTGCCCTTCACAGTTGTCATAGCAAGACCATAAACAGCATTTATAACAATCTGAAGTGGGGGGGGGGGGCTCCTCTGCTTAGCATGCAGAACAGATTAAGATGGGACGGGTCTGCCGAGAGCCGCCGCTCCATCCGTGACAGACAGACGGACTCATGGGAAATGTTCCATCGCCCACCCGTTTACTCTCAATGGGAAATGACGGCTCACTCAGGGGAGGGAGACGCAAGAAACGTCCTGATTTATCGAGAAAAACAAGTTCAGTGCTTTTGTCGAAGGATAAAAAATATAATGTTATATGATGCAAAAAATATTTAATTCATTTTCTTTAAAATCAAATAGACTTTATATTATATTTACATGTATTTATTATTTTACTGTCTCATACTTAATATTTTTGGAACCGCACTTCCCAGAATTATTAGACGAGAAGTAAACTCATGAACAGAAGCTCAATGACTGTGATCAGCTCCTGTGATCAGCTCCTGTGATCAGCTCCTTTGATCAGCTCCTTTGATCAGCTCCTGTGATCAGCTGATGCACAGATCATGTGATTGTCTTTAAATCACATGATCTAAAGAGAACAAACAATGACGTATTCAAATATCTGCTTTTATCATCATATATTAATTAAAAATGTATTGTGCAATAAGACGACTCAATCAATCAAATCAATCAAATTTATTTGTAGAATATTCAAAAGTCACAGTTTGCCTCTAAGGCAATTCGAAGATTCTTCTAATGATCATATTAACATATAACCACAAAATAATCTGTTTACTGTTTTTATAATTTCAGCCTCAAAAAAACTGACAAGTGGAGCCGTCGCAGTGTGACAGCATTTATCCAGCGGCGTCCAGGCTAAACACTGCCGGAGGACTCCTCACAGGTACACAATTAATCTTAATTAAAGCTGAGTGTGACAAACAACACCACAGAGACACCCCCACCCCCCACCCGCCTGCCTTCAGTCTGAATGAAAGCTGCAGCGTCATCATCATATTTAGATTCTTGCTTCTGTTTATGGTTCATAAAATAACATTTTAAGCTCTGTGAGTGGACGTTTCGTGCCAAAATGCACCCTGGGAGTCGAAAAATTAAGGTCGAGGTTTTGTTGCCACAGAGGATGGAACCGTGAGAGTTTTTCATTTTGTAATAAAAGACACGAGTTTTTATTTCTGCTCGTTTTGTTCTTGTTGAAAGACGACCCTGGTTTTAAACTCGTCTGATTGGTCACAAGTTTTCAGCGTCAGTTACCATGGTGATTTTACACTGAAAAGTCAGAGTTTAACCTGAAGTTCAAAGATGATGAACAAGATTAACAAACCATCAAAAACATGTTTCCTACATTTTCTTCCTCAGCGAATATCAAATAATATAAACGCCCCCAAATACTTTATAAATAAATTAACCCTGTTCAACTTTTAAATGTTAAAACAGCAGTTTGATTAAAATGCGTTTGATGGTTGAGTGATTGTGAATATGGAGAAAATTCCCTCTTTTGTTCCCACTCCTCACCCCGAGAGTCAATCCTCCCATTCAGCTGCGGCAGGTTGAAGAGAAGCTGAACTGTAGATCAGTTAAAAACACCAGAAGTTATTAACAACCAGAGTTTATCTCCAATAATCAGCAGGAAGCTTTAAAATATGAAGAATTCTGAACAGAGTTTGGTGGATTTGCTAAAGCAGCAGCTCTTCTGGTTCAGGAAGCAGAGCATCATGGGTAATATCAGTCGTGTTTCAGTTCTGTCGGTGACGAAACAGTCAAAGCTCCAGATTCGTTTTTTTCTCTACATAAACACCACATCATCGCTCGGACACGGGCAACAGAATGAAATACCAAGAGTGGCTGCAGGGGGCGCTGTTGCTCAGTAAAACTCACATAGTGTTGCTTTAAACCGCACTAATAATGTTTATTCTCCTTCGTCTCCGCTGACGTGATTCTCCGTCCTCCGTCCGTCCAGCAGTGACGCTGAATCCTCACTTGAATATTTGCGGAGGGTGTTTCCTGCTGACGACTCTGTAAAGAAAACAAAGGACAAAAAAGCAATTAAGAGCAGTAATAAAAGCCCAAGTACCATAACATGCTACATTAAATATCTGTTGAGCTCCATAAATTAACAGCAAGCAGCTTCTCAAGCAGTTTGTCTCCTGAGGTTGTTTACTGGAGGAACAAAGTTTGACTGTTGGGTTTGTATTGACCCGTACGGAGGACCACTGCTGCCAAACATATGTGCGGTTATCTTCATTCAGTCTTTGTTACGAATTCAAAGTTCACTATTGTGAGTCATTTTCTCTTAGTTCTACATTTACATGATAAACTCTTGACTGTATTTGTCGGTTTGTGTGTTTAGGAAATACATTTTTACAAGTACTCACATCCTGTACTCAATTAAAAGTACTGATACTACACTGTGAAAATACCGGTGGTTTTCCGTTGTGATCAAATCTGGACAAAACGGCTCACGTCACAGAAATGATCTCAGTTCTCCGCAGGTTTAAAAAAGTGTTCACGCACTTTATGTGTTTTATTTATTTGTGTGTTTCTCTTCCTGCTCGGCTCCTTCACATTACGAGTGTGATTTAAAAGTTTGTGTGGAGGAGTTGATGTGTTTGTTTTCGGGTCCCGGTGGAGGAGTGGCGAGGAGATGAAGGTGTGTGTGTGTGTGTGTGTGTTGGGGGGTGTTGTTTAGTTTTGTTTGTCGGGACTCCTCCTCCAGGGAGTGATGGAGGCAGCAGACTGTGGAGGGACGAACACAGGAGCTTTAAATCTGAATTATCTTCATTGTTCCAGGAGCTCACACACACACACACACACACACACACACACACTTAAGTAACTTGAGATGAAATGTACTTAGTTCTGCTCCATCTCTGGACTCGACTACCGGCACAAGTACAGTTTGAGGTACTTGTACTAAACTGCTTTAAGTATTTTCTGCACAGGGAGTTCAGGTGATGGGTGGAGCAGCAGGCAGAGGCAGGATGTGACGTATTCATTCCAAGGTCACGTTAGAGCGTCAGCTCTTATCAACAAAAACTCTCTTGTCTTCTTCGTCTGTGTCTTCTTCGTGTGTCGCTCCACTTTTTCACTGAGGGACATGTATTTTTGATTTTTGGATTTCTGCGTCCGTCCTGTATTAGAAGCGTCATCAACACAACAACTTACTGGCGGTGAATCCTGCGGAGGATCTCCTCCTGTGTTCTCATGTCCACTCGTTCAGACTCTCTGCAGTGTTTTTACGAGGGAAGCTGTCCGGAGATGTTCTCTGGAGCCTCTGACTCGGACATTTGCGTTCACACATTAATACACAAACTAAAGAACGTTTGAGGATGATTCCGAGTTCAGTCTGAAAGCAGCTGAACGGGGCCAATTTGCATTAAGAGCAGTTTTACTGTGGAAACTTTGAAAAAAAATGATGTTGATGCTATTAAAACTCTAAGAAAAGACACGGAGATAAAGAGATGTAAAATCCTGCATGTTCCCTTTGAGATAAAAGAGATGGACCCACAGATTAAAAAATATAAATGAATCATATTTAATAAAACTCAGTGTGACAGTGAATCTAATAACTGAAGCTGAAGTGTCCTCATGATGAAATCAGTTATTTCTCTCACGGAGGTTAAATAAAACTATAAACAGACTCGTTAAAGTAACTGAATAGTTTTAATTATCAAAGCAGTCGGGGCTCATTCACATTAATAACCACAAGAAAATCCCTTAATTAATAGAAGCTACATAAAGAAATCCCTTACAAACGTTTCGATATTCCGCCTTAACTCCGCCGCTGCTTAATAAAGAATTCATCTGGATTTAATGAAGAAATTAAGGACATTTAGCGCATTAAAGGAGCCGTGTTTTGGTTCATTCAGGGGCCATGTGGGCGATGAAGAGAGTCCCGTCAGAATAAGAGCACAGATCTGGAGGAAGTCAAGGAAAGAGCAGCACATTAGAGAGGAAACGCTGAGAGTCGAGTGTGAACTCACTTTGTCTCTGAGCTCCAAAACAGCAGCCAGCATGGTGCCAATTAGCACGGAGCACGCCAACATACGCCCCCCCGCAGCTTCTGATTAAAGTGCATATTGATGGTATAAATTACGTCCTGCTACAACAGATAGGCGAGCATCTATATGTAAATGTTTAATTAACCCGTGGCTGAATCGCCGCACCGGTCCAGAGTGGAGGTTATTAATCTGATGATGGCGGCCATAACGCCGGGCCAGCGCCGCCACAATGAGCCGTCTGGACGCGGGGGCAGATTCATCAGAGACGCCGCCTCGTTTCCTAAAGTGCTGTTTGTTCTCAGTGATGAAGTCAACAGCACGCCGCGCCGCTCGGTCTGAAACAGACGTTTACCTGCTCGCTCCCTGCAGAGGTCACGGGACGAAGCTGAGAGGTCGCGATGTGTTCAATAACACAGGAAACCAATGAACAAAGGTTAAGATCTTCCTCTAATATTTATAAGTTGGCGTGACGTCGGAGATTTTATTTATTTCCTGCAGCAACAGTTTAGACTGAACGACGGGAGAGAGGAGACTGAAGCTGTTTTCAGACATGAACTCTGGAAAACCTCCTCACATGTGAGGCAGCAGCAGAGTTTGGTCTTCTTCTACATGTATGACTCTTTTTATACTGTTCCAGTGACATGTACGTCACGTGTTTAGAAACATCATCAACACGCCCACTCGCTTTACTGGACACTGAAATAAGTCGCATCTCTGAATCGTAACATATTGATCCACAGACTCGCTGAACAGTTTATGACATGAATCTGTTTTTAGTCGTTTCACTTTTATCCATCTCTTTATCCATCTCTCTCTCTCTATCTATCCGTCCATCCATCCATCCATCATCCATCCATCCATCCCCTGCATTCCTCCTGACAGTGAAACATTTTCCTTGTAAACACGTGTTTTAAATATTTGTCATATCGTCGTCGTTAAAGAACAAATACTCTGTTGACACTTGAGTCACAGAAGAAGCTTCATGAATATTTCATGTGCAGAGAAAGACGTCGAGTAGTTTTCAGCCTGCGGAAAACCGAAAAACAACAGAGCTCCGTTAGTTGATTAGAGGAGACGAAGTGAGAGACAACAGAGCAAATAAAGCAGCGACTGAAGCGAGTCGACGTGTGGAGGTTAAAAGATTCTTTCAGGAAACAGCTGCTGATCCCACATGTCCGTCTGTGTGGACATGGCACGTGGACATGCGTCTCACAAACCGTTCATCTGGTCGACTCCACACTTCTCTATTGTTAGTGCTCATTAGAAGTGCAGTGATTTTCATGTGCTGCCTTCACTATTATAAAATATACCAGAGGTCTGTATCAGTCAGTGGGGGGGGGCAGTGTGTCTTCAGTCTGTGGACCCAGTCCAACATGTCTTCTTCTAGGTCCTCAGATAAACAACTGGGTCAAAATCACCACTTGATCATTTCATTATTTTGACTTCACCATATCGTTTTTTTTTTTATTTCTCTCCACCTTCTGCTGTGTTGTTCAGGTGCTTTATTGGAATCAACCCTGAGGGAGACGATGGCCGGTCGGGGGCAGGACCTCCTGAAGGCTCAGCCACCAGGGGGCAGTCAAGGTGAACTGGCTTCGCTTTCAGGAGCCGTCGTGTCGTCCATTTTCACAGTCAACGGTGAGTCAGCAAAAAGATTAAAAAACACCCGATATTAGTTTGTACTTCGTTCTGCCAACGACTCGGCTATGATCTGAATTTCAGGTTTACTTGAGAGGATTCAAAGTTTTGCGGCTCATTAGTTCAAAACAAACAACTTGTCACTAATTGTGTAAAAAGGTGAAAAACAGCCTCATATTTCAGTTCATACAACAAATAACGTGAACGTGAGCTGAGCTGAGGCCTCAATGTTTTTACTGTTCAGTTATTAAGAAGTGATTCAATCTGCTGCTGTGACTCTGGATGAACGCACGGAGACGAACCCGCCGTGGCGTCTGCTTCCTGTGAGCTGCTGTGGATGTTTCCTGTCTCATCTGGGGCGTCAGAGTCTCAGACGGAGAAACTCATTATTCCTCCGTGTGTGATCAGAAACACAGATCACATGTGGAAAAACCCTCTTTCCTGTCCTGGCTCTGCCTCCGTCAGCGTCGCACAGGAGAGGAAACGTCGCCGTCCTCCCTCCCTCCCTCTCTCTGCAGGAAAGTGACAGCCCACCTAATTGGGATTAATCAACTGGCAGCTCCAGTTGAGTGGCGGCGTCGCGATCTGAAGAGAAATGGCATTGACCCAAAGAGAGAAGGTGTACACCGCCCTGGGGCTGCCGCTTGTACCGATTCATCTTCCTCAGCATAACATTATTATTCCCAACTCCACCACAGAAGAAGAAGGAGCCTCTTTAGGAGAGCTGGGTCAAGAACAAAAAGCCAGAGACGGAGAAAAGAAACTCAACTAATCAAAAAAGAAAGAAAAGAGCAGAACTTGACAGTTTTTTTTTTTTTCTTCCACCGAACAAAAAAGAGAAAGCACCAGCAGGAGCAGCTACATTATTCTTTTTTATTCTCTCTCCTTCCTCTCGCAGCGTGGCTTTGAATTACAGAGGGAACGTTTCTGCTGAGAGTCAGAAGCTGGAGAGGAAAAAAATCAAAAATTCATCTGAGAGACTTTCAGAGAGAGAGAGAGAGACATAGAGAGAATCAGAGGGAGAGAGGGAGAGAGGAGGGTTTTGTGCTGGAACCAACATTTGCAGAAAGTTCCAGCTCCTTAAGCAATTATTAGCGGTGATAGTTTGACATGTTCAAGAGTTGTCAACAACTGGCTTTAAACAAAAGAACAAAGCAGAAATAAACACGGCCCGCGGTGGAATTAACTTGAGGGACGTGCAGGTCCATGAATTAAACATGTGCTGCTGCCTCTTCTTCTTCTGTTGCAGCCGAGCGTTCGTGTTACCGGGAGGCTCCGACGCTCACACTGCGTTGATGTGGAAAACACAGGAACACTGTAAAAAAAAATCTCACAGCAATTTAGTCAAATCAGATCGTCCTCTTATCTCTGACGGGTCAAAGGCCCCGCCCTCATCTGTAGGAGCCAAAAACGGACGTCATGTGGTCGTTTGTGTCGGAAGGTGCTTTGGGATTGATTTGGCAGACAGCTTATAAAACCCAACTTTGATGGACACAATGTAAAAAGTTTTGTCCCGCGTTCATGAAACCACGAGGTCCGACTGTCTGCGTGGACGGTAACAACATCACGGACCATAGAGCAAGCACGCTGTAGCTAGCAGGAGTGCGACTGCAAATGACGCTGCAAACAAAGAGTTAGAGATGTTTTTATTAGAACAGGACAAATTAGAACAAGGCGAGACGCCACAGTTTAGATAATTAATGATTATAAACTTCTTCGTCTTCTTCATCTTCTTCGTGTACGGCTCCTCTTCTTCATTCTGAGAGATTTGTATTTTTATAGTTTCACTGAATTCTCCTTCGAGTCACAGCTCTTTATTTTCTCTTTTCTCTGACTCTCCTCTCGTTTTCTCTGCACACGATGAAGAGTTTAGGTCATTTGTTCTTTTTCTAATCGCCTCCTGAAAGACAGTTGTTGCATCGTCGAAGTTTCTGTCGCGCTTTGATTAGATGAAGGAGAATTTTCACTTTTTCTTCGTTGTGTCTCTGAAATTAAACTCGACAGTAAATTGGACACTGAGTTGATTTAATGTGAATCTAATAACGCTGAACAGAAATGATTGTCATTTTTTACAGTGCAGATCAGTGTGCAGCTTCTTGCATCATTTCCATCGACATGTAATGAAACGACCCTCGGGGGGGTCGTTCATTCACTCTGTTGTTTTCAGTCCTGTGTTTTATTCTGACTCCATTTAACAGAACGTCTTCACGCCGTCTCTGCTGCTACGCTAATTAGCAAAGTGCTTCAGTTTTATCTCTTTAATCTCTCGTAGTTCCTGGAAATGAAAACGCTGCTTCCTCTGGGTTTTTTTTTTTTTCTTTCATGCAGTTCACATGTAAATAGCAGCTGAAAAAAACTCAGCTTTTGAATATTATTATTATTATTTTGACTTTAAAAAAGGAAAGTTTCTGAAGTAACGAAGGTTAAAGAACAAGATGAATCATTTTTCTTTTGAAGCTGTGGTTCTGAACCAGGAAAGAAATGATCCGACAGTCTGTGGTGCAGAGTGAAGTTAAAAAACTTTGTGTTCATCCTACCTGGTTTATCTGCACGGAAGATTTTAAAGTCAATGTTTTTCGACATTAATGTTTGTCTCTCTGAAAAACTGAAATTGTCATTTTCCAGACATTTTCCTCGGACTGAAGGAAAAGTTCTGGAAAATATCTGGAGCGAATTTTGTTCTCACATACAGAACCTGCAGAACATGTCAGGAACACGTCAGGAACACGTCAGGAACACGTCAGGAACACGTCAGAGTGCTCAGTAGTCAGGGTCTGTTAAAGTGGGGCTCTTCGTTCCACTGAGACTTTAAAAAACATTACAAACTTCAAATATCAAATATCTGAACAAAGAAAACTCAACATGATTCCATCAGAAGTTTGTTGTTGTCGTGGAAACAGCAGCTTCACGCGGTTAAAGGTTTGATTCTCTGACTCACTCGTTCATTCTGTGACTTTATTACTGAAACATCATCATGATGGAGAATCCTGCCGAGTGCCGCTTTAATCCCGCCAGGTCGTCTCCAGCAGCGCTCTGAGGAGGGTGGGGTTAATTCAGGCGACGCCGACGCCGAGCGGAACAATTCGAGATCGCTGCTGTCTCAGCGTACAGGAATATTATTAACAGGAAGTGGTTGAGCGGGTGGCGTCTCTTCCTGATTTAATCCCACAGACCGGAATCAGAGAGGAGTTATTATCTGCCGCCGTGGACGTTCTCCGCTTCTCTGCTCGCCAACCTTCGCTCTTCATAATCCATGACGCTGTGATCAGACTCTGTTGATTGATTCAAACGTGTTGGATCATGGAAGCAGGAGGTAGATTTACAGTAATGGAGTCTCAGACCTCGTTCGCTGAGCAGACGGATGATGGGAGCGTCGGCGGGCCGTACATCGAGGCCCGGCGCTCCATCAGTCCTGACGCCGTGAGATAATATTTGAAGTGCGATGGATGTTCACGTTCCCTCCCCGCGCTTCCTCTTTTTTCTTACCCAGAGTGCCTCTGTGCCGATCTGCTGCTTGTTTTCCTCCTCAGGTGAAGTCGTGTTGTCGTTGGTGATGTGACATTAATGAGCTTCCTCTCGCTGTGTTTTCTGTTACGCTCTGTGGAGCCCAGATCTTCAAAATAAAATAAAGGCCACGAGGAATCAGCCAAACTTCACTCTCTCCAAAACATGAAATTCAGCACAGATTCATAAAGATTTATACGTTTATAGAGAAAACAGATCAAAATGATTTTACTACATTTTGATATAAGACATTTTAATCATTTTCTCTGCATCATGTTGATTTTTAACTGTAATAAAACTAAGTAAATAAATAAAATCAGTGGTTTTAACATATGCAGTAAAAGGAATGTCCTGTAATTTAAGATGTACAAACTTTCACTGAAGAGTATTATTATATTATACATAATATATATTATATTATATATAAAATATATTATATTAAAGTCATAGAATAATGTGCTAATGAGTGATGTGTCCTGATTGGTCAGAACATGAACACGTTGACGGGCCGTTACTGCTCTTGTCTAAGATTTTTGCTTTGAAGCATCTTAACATGAGAAAATTCTTTATTAACAAACAATTAAAACACATTTTCCAGAACCAGAGCATCTGTTCTTGACTCTTACAGTTTTTTTTAATTTGAACAGGAAATTGTAATAAGCTGCATTAAAACACGTCACAATCAGAAACTGTGGATCAACTAAAACATTTTCCCAACCAGAATTCTCCGTGGCTCAATTTTTCTCATCATTTCCTCGGGAGGAAAAATGAAAACTCCTCTTTGTAACTGTCGGGATGTAAATTAATATTTGTGGATCCTGAGATGAACCAGAGCTGGAGGAGGCAGGTATCGCCGCCGCCGCCGCTCAGACTCACTTCTCTCATTTATCAGGAGCTAATTCACCCCAGTACAAACCTGCACCGCCTGAAAAACAGCCATAATTTTGTCCGTCCTTATGTATTTATCAAGATGAATAATCAAGATGAAAAAGCCCCCCCTCCTCCTCCCTCGCTCCTCGGCGCTGGGAGCGGAGGATCCTTCACCGACGATCGCTCCGCCACATCAATATTCAGACGATCAGCGGCCCATGAGTAAACAGAAAGAAGCGCTGGCCTCGGCATATTTAAAACGCAGCCATTTTAGCGCGGCGCCTATTAACTGATCTCCCCGTTATTTATTTCCTTTCCTTGTTATTAACGCCGGACGTGATATTATTCTAATTATATCAGGCCCAATCAGCAGTATTGCCTGTCTCTGGCTCATTTCCATTAGCTTTGTCTTTCACACTGTGATACTAATTCAATGAGACATCAAACATTTAAATGGAGCCGAGATGCAGAGGTCAGGAGTTTTTCTTTTTTCCTCTCTGCTCTCGGTTATTGCTTCGCTGTAATTGTGTTTGTCCCCCTGCCGGATGACTAATTGTGCCGCGCCGCCCGTCCCATCAGATGAGCTGCACACTAATATGTTAGTTTGCTCTCTAATGCTAATATGTGTTTTGTTGTGGACGAGGCTCCGCTGGACACGCAAACACAAAACCTTAGAGGACAGAGTGAACAGAGAGAGGAGGACGAGAGGACAATAAGAGAGGGGGGACAATACGGACACCAAAAGCTGATGGAGAGGAGGAGGACACGATGAAGAGTCCAAGACGTAACTGATGAACAGAATCAGAGGACGTGATAAGAGGGACGGCACTGTAAGACGTCAGAGAGGACAGAACAACAAGATGGGAGGGATTAAAAGACAGAAATAACAGAAGCAACAAGAGAAGATGATCAGAAGGAACGAGACAATATGACGCAGGGACAGTGAGCGAGGTGGACATGAGATGTCTCAGCTCCGCGAAAATGGAAAAACGATAGGGAGAACTTTACGAGAGGACATGTTGGACAACAAGTTAATTTTTTATTTGTCCGAAGAAGCCACTGTATATAAAGGTGATCGGTGTAAAGTCTCAGACTAATCGAGAATGTATTTGTATTTATATTTTAGTATTTGAAGTATTTCAGGCTGTTTTTTTATGTTAGTTGTGTACGTACTCGTATTTCTATCTATGTGAGGACCAGGTACAGACGCAGTGAGGACACATAGTCTGGTCCTCACTGCGTCAGTTTGAGGGTTCAGGTTAGAATCAGGTTTAGGTTTGTGTCGGTCGGATGAGCAGCTTTATGAGTGTCCTCACTGAGATAGAGTTGTGTGTGTGTGTGTGTGTGTGTGTGTGTGTGTGTGTGTGTGTGTGTGTGTGTGTGTGTGTGTTGAGGTGGGGGAGGAGTCTTGATAATAGTATTTAATTTATCACGTAAAGTGGTGAGCGACCTCTGGGCGTCCCAGTCCCTCCATCACCTCCTCAGCTGCTCCTTTTAATTGTCGGAGCCGAGAGAGTAAAATGAAAATAAACTGGCCTCATAATGAATGGAGGCCATTACTGTGTTAAAGCGCACACACACACACACACAGACACACACTCACACACTCAAGGTTTCCTATGAAAGGTCCGAGGGAAGAGTTCGAAACCATGGACCGTCCATCGTTCAGTCACAACAAAGAGAAGCACTGAGGTCAGAGGTCACTGATCCAGGCGACTGTATACAGAGATGATCAGTGACAGGGTGATGGAAGCAGTTGACCAATCACAGCACAGTGGACCAGCTGGCCAACCAGAGCAGACTGGAGGGGGGGGGGGGGGGTCTTAAAGAGACAGGAGCTAAAGAGTTTGAGACAGAGGCTGAAAAGAGGAGCAGCAGCGATGGACAGTCTGAGGACAGTCTGAGGACAGTCTGAGGACAGTCTGAGGACAGTCTGGGGTTTTCTCAACATTGAAGCATGAAAACAGTTTCCAGTCATAACACTTATTGAAATGATCCACCTGAATATTTATTTAAGTTCAGTAACACAGTTACTGCAGTAATCAGATTACTTCCATGTGACCACACAGTGACTCTTCACCTGAGCAGGACGGTGTCGCTCTGAGGTTCAGCTCCGGAGCAGCAGAGACAGATTTGTGGACGAGCGTCTTCACACAGGACAGTATAATGAAAAGCCTCAGAGTCGCTCTGCTAAAGAGTTCATTACGCCCCGTCATCAATCCTTCCTCTTTCTGAAGCATTACATTCATCAGGAAAATTAAAAAAGTGTCATGTCTGCGGTGATTTGTATTCTTCCATCAAAAACACACACCGTCGAGCCGCTGCAATTTGCATATTCTCAGGATGTAATAATAAGTCACTGAGGCCGAGCTCAGCCCGAGAGACTCAGCAGGAGGAGAGACGAAGAGACGGATGAAACCATGGAGACAAGATCTCACACACACACACACACACACACACACACACACACACACACACAGAAAAGCTGTTTTCAGAAATATAAACAACCTATGTAAATATATAAATATATACTAAAGATGTAGAAAGAAATAGAAAAACACTTTCAGGACTTCATAGTTTTTAAAGTGAAAAGGTTCATTATGTAGAATTTAGTGACATCTAGTGGTGAAGTGTCGTGTTGCAGCTGAACACCCCTCAACCCCCCTTTCAAACATGAAAGAGAACCTGCGGTAGCTTCAGTCGTCATAGAAACGCTTTAGTTAGTCCAGTTGGGGCTACTGTAAAAAAACATGGCTGCCTCCGTAAAGAGGACCCGCTCCTGTTTTCAGACGTGAACTCAAATCTGCACACGTTCCTGGAATGTTCTGTATTTAACAACACGAATCTCCAAGTCGGTCGCTCCGGACGATTCCCTTCAGCCTCCTGATAACATGTCTCGAAAGTTTCAGAGCGAGCGGACGTGCCTCTGAGGTTTCTAACACGTGACGGACGTGAAACTGGAAGAAAACAAATCTCTCAGAATGAAGAAGAGGAGCCGTACACGTAGAAGACGAAGACGTCAACTTGGAAAGACGAGGAGGTTCCAGATGTTTTGGTGATGAGGGCCGACGCCGGTGAGGAAGAGCTGTAAACAACAACACTGATCTTTCCACAGCGGAGTTTAGACGCCAGCTGAAACTTAAACCTGGTAGTTCAGTGGGGCCTTTAACACTCTGAAGGTCGGATTGAATAATTACTGAAGACTCGGTGTCTCGTCACACTAGAGGACCAGAGTCTTTATTCGTTTCCAGCCTACGTCCTTTTTTTAATCTGCGTACATACATGTTCTTTGGCTGATGAGCTCTGCGCCTGCAAACAACATCAGATGGTGAACGACGAGCGCTTGACTGGAGCGCTGGAGTCAGTGTGCCCGTGTAGTTTGTTTTGAAGTGCTGAGCAGTAGCCGAAGGCGGGCGTGGCGAGATTCTCCGCTTCCCTTCGTTCGCTTTAATTTTAATGATGCTCTTCCTCAAGCTTAAGTAAAGTCTTCCACAGTGGGCGCTGGAGCCAGGGAGGGTTTACAACTCCTTTGAAATCAGATGCAAGTATATATTTAATTTTGCTGCTGGATGGCTGCAGGCGCACGCAGACTCAGATTAATTGGCACAGCGTTATGTGCCCTTATAATGTTACGGCTCCTTCATTATCTGCAGAGTGAGATGTGCCTGGAATGAAAGTTTGCTGCTCAGTGAGCTCTTCCGCTCCACTCACCTGAAAGTTTCTTGACTTTCTGCTACTCGTCAGCAGTAGTGCACGCCGCTCGGCGGGAGCGACGACTCCTTCAGTAAACTTCCAGCAGATTGCTTTCACTCTAGAATGTAAATAAGTTGGTGTGAAATAAATCATGTGTACAAGTATATCTCGTAAATGCATCGAGGGAGATTTGCCGCACGTCGTCACGTAGGCTTTTGGCCTCGTAATCAAACTCTGCTCGCTTTGCTCCCAAATATGTTCAATAAAAGATTCCACAAAGGCGACATATGTTTGGCTGTTTGCTTCTCCTGCTTCATCTTTTCACCTTCATGGGGAGAAAAGTACACTTTACAAAGGTTTGTCATTTTCCGGCATCACTCAGTGACATCTCTGGGACGCGATCAGCCGGATCCTGTTTCAGCTGCACCAGCAGGGGCGACGCAGGGCGGAAGGAGATGAAATATTTATGCTAATTGTTGCAAAACTTCCCACAAAAGACGACAAGAGGTGCGTGACGAGGAGCTGTCAGGCGGCGCTGTCATTATGACGAGCCTGAAACCCACGGAGGAGCAGGAATCAAAGGCCCGCACACACAGCGCTCGGGTCCCGGACGGGGCGCGCAGGAGGTCGGAGCCCCTTTAAAAATATTTCTAATGAAGGGCTGGCATCAGGAGCACGTCAGGGTGAATTAGCAGACGGCGCGTGTCACGGCGCTGATTCAAGCCTGCGGGCGAACTCTGCTTCTACCTGACTCCTCAATCTCTTTCAGCGTCTGTCACAGTCTCAGTCAAGAAGCCGAGGCCTCACATGAAAGTCAGGATGCAGGCCTGATACACTTTGCATATTCAGGAGCAGGAGAAGAAGAAGAAGAAGAAGAAGAAGAAGGAGGAGAAGAAATGGGGAGATTAAACATGTGCAACTCAGTAGGCGGGCATAAATAAAAATTTTAAAGTTCCATATCCCGGCTTCATTTGCATTTGTCTTTGCAGAGACGGAGTCACAGAACCAGAGAAACGTTCGTCTTTGTTTTGACTCAAACACTTTTTCTTCATGTGTGTAATGATGATTCAATATGGATCCTGTTTGTTGTGAAATCTGCCTGAGTCAATTTTTAGTTTCCTGAAAAACTGTGTGTGTGTGTGGGGGGGGGGGGGCCTGTAGCCAGGGGAAACGTGTCGTCACGGGGCTCGATCCTCGGGCGCCGCTTTGATCAAAGGCCCGATAAAGAAACCCCCTTTAGGGTGAAGAGAGAAAGACGCTTGATCTCTGAGCTTAATTAGCGTCTCGCTTCATAATTGTTCATTTTACAGATCGGGGGGGGGGGGGTGGCGGCCGGCTGTTCTCATCAGAATTCATGACTTGAAGCCGTGATTTGAGCTGAAAAGCCACTAAATGGTCTCAGTGAAATCTGTTGTGGTGAATTAAACATGAACGATTTGTTGTCGTCGTCTTATCTTCTGGGTTTTAGAGGAATTGCTTCGTCCTGAAAATCAGCAGCCGTGAGACGAGATCTTCATCTGTTCTGTGAAGAGAACAGTGCATCTGTTTGGGCACAGCTGACGGTGACAGAAGGATCCTTCGCTGCCGCTCTGTGACGTCGTCCAAACCAGTGACAAGAGACAGAAGAGAAGAGTCTGATTCCCTGGCAGAGACGAGACCTTTGGTCCTCTCACTCCGCTGAGACCCAGCGACCTGCTCTGCATCGTTTCTGTTCGTCGTCATTAAAACTGAACCTGAGGGCGGACGGAGAGCGCGAGGAGCCCAGGGGGCAGGAGGGGGGGTGGTTCTCCAGAGGGGGCTGCTGGGTAATGTTTCAGTCTTAGCAATGATCTCTGATGATTTACTGGAACAACAAACAGAAGACAGATCTTGTGTTTATTAGTTTAGCCCACATCCTATCTGCTAACATGGAGGAGGTGGGGTTTACCACAATACTGCAGCCAGCCACATGGGGGAGTTCCAGGTGATTTTCTCCTCCATCATTATTCGTTGTCTATGGTTCAAAACCACGACCTCCGTCTGAACCTGGACTTGACTTCATCATGAGTCTTTGTTCACGTGTGAACTCAGAACGTCTCGGGGGTTAATTAACCAGCGGCGTGATCACACACGACAGCACAAAAATCGAAAAGGTCAAAGGTCGCCCATTGTCGGTAAATACACTTTTTTCACGTGAGGCTCAGAAGATGATTTTAAACTCAGGTCTCTCTGCTGCTGTTTCACACATCCTGTTTCTTCTCATGTGGGGTTTTTTGTCCCAAAGGCAACGGTCAGAGGACGGATGGCGGCGGCAGTAATTATCTTTGTGCGTGTGCAGCTCGGCAACGCAGGAGAGGCTGACATTTGGTTCATGGTGAAGTGGCTGTCGTGGTGATTTCTGCTTCATCTGAGGGCCGTGTGTGTCTGTGTGTGTGTGTGGGGGGGGGGGTTGCCTGGCGATGGGATTATGGGAGCGTGACAGTTGAAGATTAGCTCAGCTTTAAACAAATAACACTCGCACAGGTCGGAAGATCAACAGAAGAAGAAGAGCTGCTGACTTCATCATCCTTTTCTCTCCGTCTAATCTCACAGCTACGATAAAACATTTGTTTTGACCATGTGACCCGGGAGGAGGAATCGTAGAAAGAAGACGCAGAACCAACAAAGCAAAAATTATTTAATCTGTGATTCTAAGTGAAATTTTGTGCCAAATTTGAAAAGATTCTCTCATGGTTTTCTTAATCATCATGTTCACAAATGGCTTCTAGAGGTCACCATGACCTTTGACTACAAAATTGAAATCGGTTCATTAAATTGAACATTCGAATCAAATGTGAGGAAATTCCTTCAAGACGTACTTGAGATATCTTGTTTATAAGAATAGATAAAATAAAATAATCCTGTGTAAATCCCACTGTGGGAAAATCTTCTGTGACAGCAGCAAGAGAACAATAAGAATGAGGTAATAATAAGTCAGCATGCAATATAAACCAAAGGCTGAACATAATACCTCTGGCCACTAGGTGTCACCAGCTCACGGACATAAAAACGCATCCTTTCTATAATTCTCTATAAATTAGCAGACGTATATTTTCAAGTGTCAATAAAGTTTGAAAGTGAAAGTTACTGTGTAGAACAAACTTTAGTTTCTGTGAACATCAGCGTGTTATCTCACAGCTGCAGGTCGGACTCTGGTCCTCAGTGTCGTCTTACAGGTCACACCTTCTCTCTGAAAACAGCCTGACGCTCGTCTGCACCTCCTTCCTTCGCTCAGTCACGTGGAGTTTGTCCTTTAGACAGGGTGCAGCAGCTCAGAGGCCACGCCTATCCTCTGCACTCGGCTCAGCTTAATGCCAACTTTAAACTTTTCATTTTCACTCCTGATCAAAGTTTGGGGACTTCAGTTCTGAGCCTGAACTCACTGAAACTGTCCACATCCAAAGACTGAGCGATGGACTGTGGAGGGACGATGGAGGTGGCGGCGCTCGGTCGACCTTTCTGCCTCGGGATGTTTTACGACTGCCGCAGAGACTTACTCGTACCTGGTGAGGACTCGTGTTTGCATCAGAGCCAAATATTCAGTATTTAAAGTGTGTGTTTGGTGTATTTGTCTTCTTGTTTCGCTGTGTTGGGACGTTTCCGTGCTTCGACCTTTGACCTGTGAGTGTGTAGTCTCAGCCAATGACTCAACACCAAACGTAGCAGACCCGATCTCTGAGTCACTGACATGTTAAGAGCTGCAGGTCTGCGTGACGAAGGGCAGGGCTTGACACACAAACACACACACAGTGTCTGCATGACTTTAGAGGACATTACATTAAACCTAACCTTAAGCTAAACCTAAGATTTACTTTACCCTAACCTGAACCTAAACTACACCTACACTTAACCTTAAAACATGTCTTCTCCTTAGAATTTAATGATTTACGTTATGAGGACTTGATTTTTGTCTTCATAACGTGACTGTGTAAAAAAGGTTGAGGTCCCCACAACATGAGTAATACCTGGACTACACACACACACACACAAACACACACACACACACGGCTGCATTCAAACAAACTCCAGTAGCTTTGTTTTTATTTCTCTGATTCATTCTCTAGCTCTCTTGACCATCTCTCTCTCTCTCACACATGTTGAGGCAGTTTACTTTACATCAGGTACCAACAGTTGGTACCGACATTAAAATACAGTAAAATATCCGACAAGGTGAAATCATTAGAGAAGAGGAGGAACATTTTCTTAAAGCATCAGAAAGGAACCTTAAAAAACAGAAAGGTTCGACTCTGAACATTCAACCAGAAAATATCAACTTTAAAACTATTTTACTGAATGTGCTCAGTGTCTTCACCTTTAACTCAACGTCTGCAGCAGAACAAGTTTAACAGGAAGCAGTTGACCCTGATCAGCCGCATAGTTCACTGTGAGTCATTGGTAGGGATTCACAAACAATAACAGATCCTACTCAGAGGCGGACTTAACCATTAGGCAAAGGTCGGCATCTACCAGGGGCAAAGAACCTAATAAACTTATAGTTAAGATATTTTTCGTAAATTAATCATTTCTTTCTAAAATTCCATAAGCTAAAACAGCATCAGAAGGCCCATAATTCAAAAGTAACTAGTGTCTCTGCGACCCGCCCCTTTACAATGGACTATTACATGAGCGTGTCCATCGATTAATAACTAAACACAGGATCATCATCATCTGAATAAAAAACCGGAACAAATGAACGTTAACTATCCTAATATATATAATAATATAACAAAACTAACACGGCGGACGAGGCCTGACCCAAAGTTGAGAATCTGAGCAAACCGTACAGAGACAAAGAGAACCGTTAACATCATTAACACATTATCCGGTGGTTAAATTTCCGCACTGTAGCATCTGTACTTTGTACCACCATTAGTACTTATCAGGTTCCACAGCACATCAGTGCTCTCAAAACCATTTTCATCTTTATCAACTGTAACTTTCACCGTCGGGTTGATCTTGAAATCTCTTCTTCCTTCTTTTTCAGGAATGACACTGTGGGACCACGATGACCTGAAAAATCACATACGAGAAAAGCCACAGAACTATAGCGATTTTGAAATAGTTGCATCAGAAACGATTGAGGACAAAACTTCAGCTCTAAATGTTGAAGCATCCCTGAAGGCCAGTTTCTTGAGTGGGCTGGTTGAGGTTGACGGTTCTGCCAAGTACCTGAAAGACAAGAAGGCTTCTAGAAATCTGGCCAGGGTCACACTGCAGTACAAGGCTACCACAAAGTTCCAGGAACTGTCAATGAATCATCTCGGACGAGGCAACATGAAGCATCCGTATGTGTTTGATAAGAGAATAGCAACACATGTAGTCACGGCTATTCTTTATGGGGCACACGCCTTCTTTGTCTTTGACCGTGAGGTGTCAGAAAAAGAAGATCACCAAGACATTCGGGGCAAATTGAAAGCAATGATCAAGATGATCCCTGGTCTTGCTATTGAGGGTGAAGCTACCCTGAAAATGGAAAACAAGGAAATGGCAAATGTTGAGAAATTCTCCTGCAGATTCTATGGAGACTTCTCTCTTCCTAAACCCCCATCATCCTTTCAGGATGCCATACAGGTTTATCAAAGCCTGCCGAAGTTGCTGGGACTCAGTGGAGAAAATGCGGTGCCAGTGAAGGTCTGGTTGTTGCCACTGACAATTTTAGATTCTTCTGCTGCTCAACTTGTTTGTCAGATACATATAAGATTAGTTCAGGAGGCTCAAAGAGTCCTGGAGGACATGAGTGAGCTGGACATCAGATGCAACGACGCAATGAGAACAACGACTGCACAGCAGTTCCCGCAGATCTGCAAAAAACTGAAACTCTTCAAAGAAAAATGCTCCGAGTTCAAGCTTGAATTTCAACTGAACTTGAAAGGGAAACTTCCTGCAATCCGAGAAGGAGGTGAAGAGGAGGCTTCACTCACAGAAATCCTGATGAAGAGACATTCGTCTCCTTTCAACAGTGAACACCTGACTGAGTGGTTGGACTGTAAAGAGAGAGAAATATGCGTTTTAAAATCTGTCACCAACATGATGAAAAACACAAAGATTGTCCCATCTCAGAATGGTCTTCACGAGGAAACTCTCAGTGCAGAGCACGCTGTGTGTTTTGTCTTTACCTCACTAGGAAATGCTGAACCGTACCTCTTAGCTTTATCAAACTATGTAAAAATAACAACCAAACCAGACGACCCTCAAGATCCACAAGCTTACGATGTAGAGAAGGAGCAATGGTATCTTTCAAGTGAAGTATCTGACACAATGAGGAAACAAGCAAAGCTCTTCAGTGATTTTGCAGAGTCCAACAAGGAGAACAAGAACATTAAGTTCCTGTCAATGGGTTTGACAAATGAGACATTAAAAGGTTCCAGCATCTACCTTTATAAAGACGGCTCCTGTGTTAACGACAGCTTTCAACCACCTTCAAAACCTGAAACTGTGACAGTAAGCAACATAAGCCTCAACACAGTGACACTGCATATTTCTCCTCCCAAATGTGGAGCGGAGGACGTCACCTCCTACTCTGTTGAGTACTGTGTCCGTGGAGAGGATGGATGGCAACAGAAGATGGTGTTAAAGGCTGAGGAGGTCAAAGTGAGCGACCTGAGTCCTAACACAGAGTATGTGTTCAGATGCAGAGCTGTCACCTCAGTAGGAGTCGGACCAGTCCATGAGGTCAGTGGAACCATTAAAACTCTGCCCTGCAGCCCTCCTGGAAAACCCCAAGTGGAATCAAACTCAAGTGAAATATCTGTTAGCTGGCAGAGACCTGCTGAGGTTGGACGAGATGTCCAGCAGCTGAGCTACATCATAGAGTACGCCCAAACAGACAATGGGGTGAAAAGTGAAGATCTGCAGTGGAGCCAAACAATGTCAAGAGCTGAAAGGGCGATCATTTCAGGGCTCAAGTCAGAGACAGAGTATGTTGTCAGGGTCAGATGCGACTATGGTGTCGCTGGCAGGAGCAAGGAAAGCATTGCTGTTAATGTCCACACAACAAAACTCTCCCTTCTCACTGAATCACTCAAACGTACAAGTGAAAGGATTAATTCTGAATCCCCATACATTTACAAACTGCCCCTGACAGAAGTCGACGTGAACATAGGAGAATGCCGAAGGTTTAACTTTGGCAAAGAAGGCCTGAGGAGAAACCGCAGCATAATTCTTTTAGAAGTACCGGGATCAGAAACGTCCACTCTGATCAATGGAATGATCAACTACATTGTGGGTGTAGAGTGGAAGGACAATTTCCGATTCAAGTTAATTGACGAGGCTCAGTTAAGTTGTCAAGTGAAAGGTCAGACCTCGGAAGTGGTCGAGTACAAAATCAACCACCAGGACGGTTTTAAAATCGACTACTCACTGACCATTGTTGACATTGCAGTCGAAGGCCGACCACAGAAGTATCTGTACAATCTCTCCACTGCTGAGCAAGGTGTCAAAGAAATCAACGCAGTGTGTATCGTAGCTCCGGCTGCTTTAACACAACTCACACAAAGGCAGAAATATTTTTTGAAACGATTTCTCTCATGCATCAAAAACAACGTGGCAGAAAATGTCAGGGTTCTCGTGACATTCGCAGATGGCAGGCGTCCACCAGTTCTCGAGGCAATCAGTGCTGCAGGTGTCCCGTGTCCGAAAGCAGAAGACGGACTGCCACTTCACTTCAAGTTCAATAATTCAGCATTGTTTGCAAACAACAAATCGTCTGCAGCAGCGAGCACGAGTGAAGACGACGAAAACGCAAACTACGATCAGATGTTTTGGAACGTGGGGACAAAAAGCATGAAGATGTTTTTTGATACTGTGAATGAAATGGAAAGCTTGATAATTAGCGAGGCACATTCAATTATTCATCTTTCGGAATTACTCAGAGACATTGGCCATAAATTGGATCAAGACCTCTGATCACTCCTGCACAAACTCTGACTACAAATGACGTTATCACCACAAGATGGCAGCGTTCGTATCGGAGATGTTTTGGCTTCATTTTGCAGAGTGGGAGGAAGTGGAGACGTGTCGTCCGTCTTTATTTACAGTCACTGATTGTCTGTAGATAAAGTGACCAAGTAAAACTTAGCTCTAAATTGATATTTCAGTTCTTTGTATTTGCTTTTAACAAAAAATGAAAACAGAGATTTATGCCGTGTTCCATTGCAGCTCAGAACTCGGAATGATGTCACACCTGAAAAACCTGAGTTGATAGGAACAATGTGTACGTTAGCCAGCTAGCCATTATTTGCAAAACCAGTTCATGATGACGCATTACGTGGCATTTCATGCATACCCACCCCGTCCACAGACAGTAACTGGACGCTAGCTGTACGACACATTTAATCAAAGTTGTGTTAGTAAACAGTTAAAACTTCAGCTTTCATTACTGCTGCTGCATGGATTTTAAAGTTGGGGGTGGTGAGGCTCCTCCCACTTTCTGAGTCAAAATTCCAACTTGAGGGGGCGTGCCAGTTGCAACTTCCGAGGTCTGTCATTCTGAGGTGTAATGGAACGCAGCATTACAGTGTGTGGTGACAGATATAAAATACACATGTTTATATAAAACTCTATATGTGGTATAAAACATCAGGATAGTAACTTCACAAAATGTACATTATTCACGTTATCCGCTTCCGTTTTATTTTGACATTTTTAACAGGTGACGTGATGGTTCACTCGTTAGATGATGACCAACAAAGTCTCTGTTACCATGTTTACTTTTAGCTGTTGAACCATCGGATCATTTACTCAACAACCTCACATGGACATAATGAAAGCCCTTCGTCTGGAACCGAGGCTCTAAGGACAGAGCGTGTCACTTCCTGTACAGATTGTAAAGCCCTCTGAGGCAACATGTGTTTGTGAATTTGGGCTGTACAAATAAGATTTGATTTGATGATTTGATTTGATTCTCCCAGGCGGTTCCCTGGTGCCATCCCAGCATGCTTTGCCCCTCTCCTCTACATGATCGTCAGCTTTAACTGTGCAGTCGTAAATCTCCCTCTTCTCTTCCACAAAACACCTCTGCTGTCTTTGCGCCATGTTGACTCTGTTATTGGTGATGAACAGGAAGCAGCTCAGGAGGCTAATGTTGTCGTCAACGTTACGACCAAGTGACAGTAAATCTGAAGTTTCCCCTCGGCGATGAAACAGTGTGGTTGTGTGTCAGAGTCAGATGTTACTTCCTGCTGATTAGTCGGGATGTGACAATGCACACGTTGGTAACTTTTCTCTAAATAATATTTTATTTCTATAATAATACAAACGGTGCCTGTGAGGGGGCGGGGCTAATACTGTGAGGATGTTGATGAGGTGTTTTGAGAGAATATCGACCAATCGGACGTCTTTTCCTCAAACAAAAATGTTGACCCACTGTTACAGATGAATTTTATACGTTATTGATTAATACAAAGATATTGATTGTAACTCCCCCTCCTCCTCCTCCTCCTCTCAGCTGTTTTTCTTCTGCAACAGAGAAAATGTAAATGAGCTGCGACTGATGCTGGAGGTAAAATCAGCAACTTTAATTAAAAAATTAGCAGCAAACAAACAAAACAAAAACCTACGAACGATTAAAGGAAAAACAACCTGAAGCAGCAGCAGCGGAATCTTTTCATCTGATTTAATGATCAAACATGAATTAATGTGAGATTACACAAACACACATCAGCCATGTGCGTCTGCTGGGGCGTCATTAATAACCAATATTTTCACATCAAATACCGACTTTGATCCAACAAACACTGGTTCATCCTCAGGAGAGACGAGACGCTCAGAAGAATCTAACTGTTTCATCACTTTGACTTTTTCGTTTCAACAAAAACAAACTGAGACAAAGTGAGAAGAAGTTTCTTCCTGTGTGTGTGTTTGTGTGTGTGTGTGTGTGTGTGTGAGAGAGACTCGGAGGTTAAAGTTGATTTTCAGATTTTTAGACTCTGAACCAACATGAAAGTTAAAATGTGTCACAGCTTCTGTTTCAGAGATTCAGACTCAGTTTAGTTTCAGGAGCGTTGTGATGTTTTGATCTTATGTCTGGTGTCAAGTCAAAGATTCACATTCATCATTTGATCCTAATTTGTATTTATCATATATTTATGATTCATGTGTCTTTTAAATAATTCTCTCTACGTCGACATGTTTACGAGAAGTTTCAGTGTTTTTGTTTTTTATTCATTTGTCAGAAAAAGTTACAAATCACACAATTAACACAATTAAAGATATTGTTTGTTTACTGTTTTTTTGGCTTCGATATTCGAGCAGAGAAAATCTTGAAGTTTTCTTTCTTCAGTATTTTTTCTGTAATCCAGGTTTTAATTGTTAATTCTTTTATCCCTTTTTTTTTTTTTTGCTGTTGGAGTATTTGCTGCCCTCGCTCTTCATCTGGTGTAGTATTTGTATTGAGAAAAATATTTGTATGAATGTATAATACAAATAAAAAGCGTCACAGATTGTAGTAAAGACTCACATTGACCTTGTAAATACAAGTACACGTGTGTATATGTACACGTGTGTAACCCATGAACATGTACAGAGCAGGTACAGCTCAGCAGAATGTCTCTGTGTGTCTCTGCTGCCCCCTGGTGGTCACTCCATTAAGACAGCAGGCAAACACAAACAGGTGAAAAGTTTTTTTTTATTCCACAAGATGTTTCAGATGAAAATGACAAAGGGCATGTGAGCAGGTCTCCAGTCAGCTAACCGCTCAAACCCACAGGCCTTCTGGGAAGCGGAGTCCTGACAGAGCCCAGGTCTCAGTCGTCTCCTCCGCACAGACTGAGCAGAGCCTTCTGGTAATCTCCTTTAGTGTGTTCCTGAATCACACAGAGAAGTTCATGTAGTTAAAGTATTACAGGTTTGTATTATGGCTTATATTATATATATATATATATATTATTTACCACTGAATACACCCGACCAGCACTTGAGGAAATACGCTTAGTTAATTTTCATCACTCAACTTTTTTAGTAGCTAAAAAACTCCAATTAGAGAATTTTAGTTATTTGATTTATTGATACATTTTATCCATAATGGATTTAAGACAATGAAATACTGATGTTTTTTTCTTTCTGGTCAAACTGTCTGATTCAGTCATTCAATTAATTTTATTTTATATTTAAATTCTCACTGAAATAGACAAATTATTTGCGTTGCAGATCAATGAATCTACAAATTCCAATAATATTGATAATAATACTGTTAAAATGACACAGATACACTCTCACACACACACACACACACACAGATACTCACGGCGATGGTCTGGTACAGGGATCGTTTGTGCTCCCTCTTGAATTGTGTTCTGATCTTCATCAGGTCGACCTCGCAGCGTGAAACTAGGATCCTGGTCACCACCTTCTCCTTGGCTCCTTTACTCTGCAGGGAGGAGGGGGGGGGGGGGGGGGGGTCAGCCTGTCTCATCTTCTGAGCTCACGTCTCATCTGTTTTCTGAACTTTACCTTCATGGCTTCACTGAGTCTGTTGGCGAAGTACAGCTGCCTGTTTTCAAAGCACTCCACTGTGAAGAGACACACACACGTCCTGTCGTCTTAAAGGACCATTACACCAGTGTCTTATTATATCCACTACAATGTCTGTGGCTCTCAGCTCGTGAAACTTTAACGCTGCTGTTGTTTATATTACTGGAATATAAAACTTGAGGTGGTTATAATACGTCCCACTGCAAGAAAAGACGTTTCAAACTTCCTGTGATTTGCTGAATTGTGAATTCATGCTCTGAAAACCCGGTTCACTGATTTATCTTTAAACTTCAGACTCGGATTAACTTAAACAATTTCAAAGATCAGAAAATGACACTGTGAATATGAATTTAAAATATGTCTCTAATTATTTACAGATGGATGAGTGCTAAAAAGTTCTGGTGGTGATGAAGTTTGATGGACGTACCCAGAGTGAGGAAGGACTTCTCCAGATCTCCCTTCACCTCCTTCCTGATGCTCTCCTTCATGTCGTAGGGGCTGTAGCTCTTATATCTGTCAAACACTGACGGACAGAAACACAACGAGTCAGAGAAGAAGCTGCTGTTTCTCTGCAGCGGATCATTTCTGGACCTGCTCACTGTCTCGATATTTGAATAAACAGAGGATGAATGTAGGTAAATCTAAAAAAGAATAGATCTGTATTGAACATGTGACATTAAATTTAAAAAATACAATAATGAAATAAACATTTTAATTCAAAGATAAGAACAATTTTCATTGGATGAAAAAAAGGTATTAAATGAAAAATAAAATGTTTCCATTGAATTAAAAATACAAATTTAATTTAATTTAATGCAAAAAATATCTACATTAAATATAAAAATCAGTACCGAATGTAAAAAAATAAAAAATACTTTCACTAGTTCACCTTTCCGCAGATGGGGGACGCTCCTCTGAGCCATGATGGCGATCCAGGTCGTCACGTCGGTGCCCTTCCTCTTCACTCCAGCTTCATACAGAGACTGAGAGGTTCACACACAGGACAGAAGATGGGACAGAAGGGGACAGAGGTTTGTGGGACACTTCATCGATTGTTAAATTCCTCGTTAAACAGTCGCTGAGGGAATCAGCACAATCATATTCATAATTTAAATGTAAAAACTTGACTCACTCTGGCGTCATCATCAATCTTCTCATAGTCGACAACGTTCGAAGGCTCATCTCTCTTTGTCTGTAAAATCCAAAATATAACATTGGAACTATTCTGTAACAGCAGCAGGTGTTTTATTTATATTTTAATTTCTGAAAATTAGGTAACAATTAAAAATTTAAATGTCCAACATTAAATCTTGATTGGATCTACCTGAACCAGAGCCAGCAGCAGTTTAGCGAAGTTTCCTGACGTGTCTCCTGCGACGTCTTTTTCCAGCTCCTTCTTAAACACTGAAGAGAGAAACATGAAAATAAAAAAAACTGACGAACACGAAGGAAACTGAACAAACTGTAATTGAAACAAATAAGCAGAGATCGTCATAATTACTTCCTCCACCAGAGGTCGCCCGGCAGTGAGACGTAACTATGGAACTTAAGAAGCCACTGCGAACATGAATGGGCTCTTTTTTATTTGTTCAGAAACTTGAACAAACATCAGTGTCATAAGAACTTCTACTTCTGCTAACATGGAGGAGGCGCAGTTTATGACTTATACTGCAGAAATCCACTAGGGGGCATGTTAACTTCACAGCTTACTCTCTTTGTAAACCTTCTTTATGTCCAGCATCTCTTCGTTGCTCCGGGAGCAGACGATCTCGATGAGCGTCTCCTCGTCTGTTCCCAGCCCCTGCACACAAACGCCCCCTACAGGTCAGACTCCACATATCACACTGCATTTACACGTCACTGAAAAGATTGTAACTTTAAATCAGTGCGACTGTAGAGCGCCCCCTGCAGTCCCCACATACACACCTTCATGGAAGCTTTGAGCTCGGAGGCGTCGTACTCAACTGTGGTCTTCATTAGACCCAGCATCACAGCCTCCAGAGGGCCAGACAGCGCCCCCTTCAGGGCTGTGGACAGATCCTGAACATGTACAGTATTTTTAAAAGCCTGTCTTATCAAAGGACTAAATGATGAACTGAACCTTAGGAGTAGATCTTCAATCATCTTTAACCTTCTTGGCGAGTCGTTCATATTCGAAGGCGATCTCTTTGCGCTGGCTGGAGCTTCGTCTGGTCAGGATATCGATGATCGTCTGTTCATCGACGCCTGCAGGGCACAGATTTCATTTCTCGTTTTCACTCCAGCGTCACAGGATTGTTCAGTAACAGTCGGAGGAGGCAGTTCACGTCAGACCACGTTAGAACAGTACAACGCAGTCAGGACAATGTTTGGAGCCCCCTAGAGGACAAGTCGTCCCTGATGGACCCTCATATTTGCACTTTTTGAAATGACTCATCGATTTCTCGACAGTTTGTGGATTTAATAAAAACCTTTAACAGGAAACGATGATTTTGGTGTCAAGTTCACATAAACGCAAGATAAATGTCTTTGTATCGTCCCCTGGAGGCCGCAGAGTTCATTACAGCAACAACAACATCGTGATGAGTTATCTGTTCTCAAAAATTAAAACAGCGGTCGAGCTAAAAAATGTAGAGTTTGTCCAGAGGGTGGCGCTAGAGGAAAGATTGTTAAAATCTGACTGAGCTCTTTCTGTTGTGCAGGTTGAAGCCTCATGTTCATCTCCGCAGTGTAAAACTTTATTTAAACTCTGAGCAGGACACTGTCTGACTCTGTCTTCAGTGATGGACAGATCAACGAGCCTCAGAGTCGTGTTGGTGTGTCGCTGGACTCACTCACCTTTAGTTTTGATGGCTGTCTCGATCCTGGCGGCGTCTTTGGCCGGGTCAAAGTCTTGTACCGGCACCACGGTGGGAAATGTGGGCTCCTCTTCCTGCAGAGGACAGAGACACATGTTCGCTCACAGTCCGGGAGGCAACTCCCTCCGGGTGTTGATAAGCGGATGGAGAACCTGACGGATCTAGTTGGGTTAAATTTGGCACATTCGGTTCTGCAGGCGTCTGGAGCCTTTGAGTCGCATCACATGAAAGTACCACTCGAGTGCAGGCAACTAAACGAAGTGACTGAGTGCAGGTGGGTGGGTGAGGAGTGCAGGGGGGATATGCAGGAGACTCACCCCGCCGTATGACAGCGTCAGTTGGCCCAGAAACTCCGACACCAGCGCCATGATGAGTTCACCTGCGGAGACACAGAGCGTCGCTGTGACATCACCAGAGGAGGAAACACGTACAACCACGACTGAAGTGACATAACGTTCAGTCAGGTTCACTGCTGTGACGTCGGAAGATAAAGATGGACAACTCCTAAAAATGAAGCCAAAACATCTGGAACACCCCCTGGTGGCTGGCTGCAGTACAAGTTACACACTCTTGAGTGACCACTGGTTGAACTCTACTTTTCCCAATGCATTGTGGGATACTACGAGTCCACTATATAGGGTGTAGTAATCATCGTTAAACCGACAGGGTTTGTTTTTTTCCTGACGCTCATGTCTTCCTGTTTGTTGTTTCCTGTGGGTGGAGTCAGTTATCGTGAGCGGCAGCCAGACTGGAAACCTGACGACTTTATAACCAGGGTCAGCGACGCCGTCCCTTTAAACTCCTCCTTTGATTTTTTAAAACAATAGTTCACATCCCGCAGGCCGTAAACACGGAGTGAGGTGTGTTTGATTTATTGACCAGGACATACAGAGGGTGTGTCTGCAGATAAGGACTGTTGATGGTGAGCAAACAGAGCTGAAGAAATGTGGAGCCTGTTATGTAACGCACACACACACACACACACACACACACACACTGTCTGAATCAAAGCTGTAAACTGTCAACCCTTGGTCTTCATCCAAAACAGGAAGTGAGTGAGGGTCAGTGGGGGTTTGTCGCTTAGCAACGACTGGTACGAACAGTCCTGAGTCCTGGAGGCCGATTTAAAGGCAACGCCACGAATAAAGTGACTTCATGAGTTCCACTGTTAAACTTCTGCTGCTTTATATACACAAAGCAGTTCAGTCCACTGGTTCTCAACATGGGGCCCGGGCCCCGGCAGAGGGTCAGAGGAACATTAAAAAAGTTACTGGGCTCATTTGACTTTAGTTACATTCACAGTAACGTTTCAAACACACGTCACGTGACCGTTCACGTACACTGGTCATGTGGTGTAAACAGGAAGTAAAAGGTCGCCTCTGCAGTTAGTTGCTTAAGGGGAACAGTGATGGTGAAAAGTAAGAGACTTCTTTTCTTGGAGCGACAACGAAGTGGAACCGTTACTGACAGGAAGTGTTAGCAACGCTTTGTGTTCACCGCTGGTAGTCGAGTCATGTGACTGATGTGGGCGTCTGTGTCATCATTCACAAACGTGGAGAGAGGAAATAAATAAATGATGCTCCAGGTGTTGACCTCTGAACCTGAAGATTTAAAGGAAACTTTATTCCTCTGAGTCGTCCAGTTGTTCCTCTCATGTCTTCTCCTCTTGTTCTCTTCTTCTACCTCTGTGACCTGCGCTCGCAAACTGTTCAAGTTGTCTTCCTGTGTTTGTCTGCAGGATTGATTGAGCTGCAGCTGAGCCTGTCTTCACTTAGAGCTCGTTCAGCCTCTCGTGGACATTCTTTCCAGAAACATAATCTTTGGATGTGAGTGTTTAGTTTCAAGCAGCCAAACAAAACTGAATGAATCATCGCCCTGCAGCTCCAGCTTCAAAATAAAAGCCTCTTTGCACAGATCTGATTTAAACATGTGATGTTTGTGAAAACTCCAGAGAAAAGGAGAAATAAACTTCTGACTCTGTAGCGTCTCATCAACGCCTCCGTGTGATCCTCCCTCAGTTAATGACATGAACATGATACTGTGGTAATTACAGGCGGGCAGAGAACACAGTGGGTCCGAGGGGAAGAGTTTGGCGGCCGCACCCAGCGACCAGCCGCTTGTTATCACTTCTCAAACTGTTCGTACGAGTCTCCTGAGCGACGTTTCATCTTTTAATAGATTCTTCACAGACACTTAATGACTTGTCCGACAGATGTTTTCTGCAGTTAAAGCTCCACAGAAAAATAATACTTAATACTTTGTGTAGTGTTAAAGTTGAGAGAGTGAACATTCATTCATTCATTCATTCATTCATTCATTCATCCATCCACTCATCCACTCGTTCCCTCACACAGTAACAATGAATCTAGTTTTCATTTGTTCTTACCTTCAGAGAAACAGCAGCAGCAGCAGCTCCGTTATGAATCAGGACAGAACAGGGTGTGGTGTTTAAATACCAGCTGACTCACACACACACACACACACACACAAACACACTCACACACACACACGCACACACTCACACACGCACACACTCACACACGCGCTCTCATATCTCGCTGCCTGGATGATTCAGTGCACAACACATGGACATAAATTCCTCACTGAGGTTCGGACTTGCTCACCTCCTCTCAGCCTCAGACACCAAGTATAATAATCTGCAGGTTTCCATAGCAACCCCGTCGATGCCTCATACTTTGATGTTCATTATCTTATCAAAGGCAACATTCTGCCACGTTCACCAAGAAATCACGTCAAACTCCATCAAACATTCCAATAATGACGATAACGTGCTGATGTTGAACAGGTGCTCTGTTGAAGTGGCCCCAGTTTGTGACGCTCTGGTGTTGTGGCTGTGGCTCAGGGGGTAGAGTGGGTTGTGCACTAACCAGAAGATCAGCAGTCTGATCCCTGCCCACCCCACCCTCATTCTGCCCAAGTGTCCTTGTGAATGGATGAATGGCAAAACCGTACTGTAAAGCGTCCTCACGCCTCCAGGGAAAATACGGAGGATGTTATGACTTTAAAGTCACAGTGAACTTTTTCTCTATCGAACCCCCATTTTTCACTGAGCGTAATCAAACCCCCTCAGTGAGGTCACTTCCTGCTGTGACTCACCTGCACCTCCCCAGAGGCTGTGGCTGAGGGAGTAGGTGAGGTCGTATCACTTTAAATTCCTGAACTTTGTCAGATCCATAAACGCCCCCTCCGCCCCGTCACACCCGCTTTATCGCTCCCAAGGTCGATGACCATCGGTGATTAAACCAGAACACATCACACCTGAAGGCGGGACAGTGGATATCTGCTGGACTCGATCCGTCCACACAAGACAAACCTCAGCTCAGTTTGTGGATCAGGGAAAAACAGGAAGTCGGGCTCTGACGATGAGATCCACATGTTGGATTCTGTTCAAATGACTTTGGCAGCGTTTCAGAAACAGAGTGAGACTCAGCAACGTTTACAGAGGCAGAGGTCAGAGCTGTCGCTATGACGACGGGACATGGATCAAACTAAGAAGTCAAAGTAGACATTAAACTTTTCTCAGAGATGGTTTCTTTCATTGTCGGTTGTTTTATTCATGATGATTATGAGGAAGATATTAAATCATGTCTAAGGCGGTTTTAAGTGTTTTTGAGTAAATATTTAGTTTCTATATTTTTGTAATCTATTACATTTCAGACTCATGAGCAATCTTCTATAAAATCATTTGTGACTTTTGTCGACTCAGAGCGACGTTATCGTTCAGTCTCAAAGGTCGAGTTCAGGTCTGAAGCACATGTAATTGCTGTGGATATGGTTACCACGGAAACAGACTGTTTTTGTGTTGTAAACATTCGTGCACTGTAAAAAGTAACGTGAGGAAATCTTGACCACATCAGTCTGTCCCAGGCGTCTCCTTTCATTTTGTCTTTCACTTTCTTTCTTTCTTTCTTTCTTTCATTTCTTTTTATTATTTGTCATCATCTTTAGATCTTCATTCCTCTGTCAGTGCTGACACAAGTTTGATCATCCAGCTGTTCACAACCTCTCCACAAGGGGGCAGAGTGGGCTTGTTTTACCTGCTGAAGCCTGAGGAGCTCACGCTTTAATTATTATTATTATTATTATTATTATTATTATTATAGTCTTAGTCATTATTGAGACGAGAAGAGAAAATGAAGTCAGACCACAGTTCATTATTTCAGATCTTAAGTCTTTCGTCAAGACGCTGCAGGGAAGGAAAGGTTGGAAGGAAATTGAGGATATAAAGAGAGGACGCATCGAAGGAAGAAAGGTAGGAGGCATGAAAAGTAAGAACTGATGGTTCCTGAGTGACGATTCCTCAGTGACGGTTCCTCAGTGATGGTTCCTCAGTGACGGTTCCTCGGTGACGGTTCCTTAGTTACGGTTCCTCAGTGAGGGTTCCTCAGTG